>NC_092708.1:59634036-59949940 GCF_047496885.1 Scyliorhinus torazame
TTCTAATACTGTGATCTAACCAATGAAAGGGAGACACGCAGACAATAGGCAATAAGCACATTATACGGTTCTCAGCTGAGCTGCTAGTGGCGTTTTCCCACCATCGGGCGACACCTCAGCTTTATCTGTCTTGCTGGGATCTGGCACCCATTTTGCTGGCTAATCAGGAGTACAGCAGCGATGTCCTAAACTATGAAGGAGTAGATTGTCCTCTCACACAGCTCAGAGGGCTCATAGCAGGTGCAAGAGGCTGACTGTATGTGGGTGGAATTATAAAAGAGAACAAGAGAAAAAAGATCCATATGAAGCAAAAAAAAAAGGTTAGTGAATCTCTGGTACAGACAGCTGGCTAAAAATTAAACAAAGGCTTTGCACAGGGGACAGCAGCTGTGTCAACCAGAAACCCAACCTGAAGGCACTGACATCTCAATAAAAGATATCGAGTGGAATACTAAAACATGTATCTGTTGAACCAAGCGGGGGACTGGATTTAAGTACACTTTTCTCTGAGCAAAGTATGTAATACTCTCACCTTTGCTCATTTTGTCTTTCACACAGTAAAATAAGAAAAAAGAAACCTAATCTGTGCTCTGTTTATTTAAACAATGTTGCTGCATAAAGATGACAGATTGTTTCTTATCCTGTGTTCCATGATAATGCATAACTAATTAGACATCTCAGAATTGGACATTGATGTTTTACTATCTGAATCAGCTTCTCTCAGCAGGCATGAATGAAAAGTGATATGAAGCATTGAAATTCATGCTGAAAATCTAAATTGGACAATCAGTCAACTACAGTAGCATTTTTGTACATCTGAATGCAACACTGTTAGCATTGTTCGAGCATCTAGTCACTTTGTGAAATAGTTCATGAAAAGACATCAGAAAGTTAGGTTTGCAATTTGGTGTTGGGAACCTGATGTTTAGGTAATTTCAGGTCCTGACCCCTCGCTGAATCTACGAAGATATGAAATAGGAGCAGGAGTAGGCCATTCGGCCACTCGAGCCTGCTCCGCTATTCAATGAGATCATGGTTGATCTATTTGTTTTTTGAATTCCACATGCCCAATACACACTTAAAAATAAATGAGTAAATGTCCTAACGGAGGTGGAGGTGAGCTCAGCACCCAATTAGTTGCGTCAAGCTCTGCTCGGAGGTGGGAGAAGCCTCTTGGAGCAGAAGTATTAAAGGCAGTTGCGAGCCATAACAGGGCTTGATGCTGTCTTGCACAAGGGAGAAGACAGGACGTCAGAGGGCCAGACGGCTCAGCACCCAGCGAAGTAGCCACACTGCCATCCAAGTGCTACCCATTCCTGCAGTGAAACCTCTAATGCCCAAAATATTTTTGGTTTTAAAAAGAAACTTCAAAGCTCCCGACATTGGACCAGACAGCTGTGCACAAGTGTACACCAGACTGTTTGGGAAAGGTGATTTCCAATTTAAAAATCACCTGCCTGGACCCCCCCTGCTTGTTGCCTAGTTCCTCAAAGAGGATAATGGATTGTTGATTAAAGGCATATAGATTCCCGTCACACTCTGACAGCATAGGGGACCAGTGATGCTCACTGGACTGCAATTTTCAATGCAGCCCGACACCCCTACTTGTCTTCTCCTGCAATTGAAAATTCAACCCACAGTTTCTCAGTTATGGTTAATCATGCTTTTAATTACTTATCTATCAATGTGGAGAATTGGGTAACTTGTAATAAAAGGAACTCATTGGCATTTCTTTTTGGTGTTTAAAAATTTGAAACTGGGAGGTGGTCAGTAAATCCATGCAGTTAACCAATCATTCTATTAAACATGCTCAATGGAAAGTCATTAAAGACAAAGTTAATAGGCTTGCTATTTCAAGACCACATCTGATTGCATCATTAGGAACAGGCTTAGAGGCACAGTGGAAATCTTGGGCTGGATTCTCCGATTTTGAGGCTATGTCTGGAGGAAGTGTCCAGTTCTACGATGAAAAAATCGGCGAGACCCCAGCACCGACCCTCCAAGGGGCTAGCAGCCGCACCATGTAAAACACATGGGGCGGGATTCTCCGACCCCCCGCCGGTTCGGAGAATCGCCGGGGGCTGGCGTGAATCTCGCCCCCGCCGGTTGCCGAATTCTCCGGCACCGGATATTCGGCGGGGGTGGGAACCGCGCCACACCGGTCGGCGAGCGCCCCCCCCCCCCGGCGATTCTCCAGCCCGCGATGGGCCGAGGTCCCACTGCTGGAATGCCTGTCCCGCCGGCGAGAATCAAACCACCTCTCTTCCCGGCGGGACTAGGCGGCGCGTGCGGGCTCCGGGGTCCTGGGGGGGGGGGTGATCTGGCCCCGGGCAGGTGCCATCACGGTGGCCTGGCCCGCGATTGGGGCCCACCGATCTGTGGGTGGGCTTGTGCCATGGGGGCACTCTTTTCCCTCCGCCTCGGCCACAGTCTTCACCATGGCCGACGTGGAAGAGATACCCCCCCCCTGCGCATGCAGCACGGTTCAATTCCCGTAACAGCCTCCCCGAACAGGCGCCGGAATGTGGCGACTAGGGGCTTTTCGCAGTAACTTCATTTGAAGCCTACTTGTGACAATAAGCCATTTTCATTTCATTTGCTTAACTTAACAAGAAACCCTTCTGTGCTAATTTTTATTTGGCTTGGACTCCAACTGAATGGTCATTTGAATATTTTAACAATCAACTACCAATTAGAAGTAATAATCAATTGAGTGAATGAGCTGGAGTAACTCCCTGTAAAGAGGATAATTTCAACACATGGAGCAAAAGAAGTCTGAATTCAGCAAATGTTAAAAAGAAAAAAGGAGATCTTTCAGTTTTAGTTTTTCACCAAAGGAAGAATATATTGCCTGAGAAGGTTAGAATGAAGGTTAAATAGATTGATTCTTGGTATGAGAGACAAAGAGAACCTGAAGCGAGAGGTCTAAAACCTGAAAGCAAAACCTTGATGGAAGCAAGGGAGGGAAAACAGAATTTTCTTTTATTTAAAAAAAATAAATTTGGAGTACTCAATTTATTTTTTCCAATCAAGGGGCAATTTAGCACGGCCAATCCACCTAACCTGCACATCTTTTGGGTTGTGGGGGCGAAACCTATGCAAACACACTGGGAGAATGTGCGAACTCCACATGGACAGTGACACAGAGCCGGGATCGAGCCTGGGACCTCGGCGCCGTGAGACAGCAGTGCTAACCACTGTGCCACCGTGCTGCCCCGAGAAAGCATAATTTAACAGAAAATTTGGAAGAGTGACTTTTGAAAGCGGAAATTGAAATTACTCATGTGAACAAAGAACAATACAGCACAGGAACAGGCCCTTCGGCCCTCCAAGCCTGCACCGTCATGATACCACCTTTGACCAAAACCCTCAGCACATCCTAGTGACGTATCCCTCTATACCCATCCTACCCATGTATTTGTCGAGATGCCTTTTGAATGCAGTTAATGTATCTGCTTCCACAACCTCCCCTGGCAACACATTCCAGGCACTCACCACCCTCTGTGTAAAAAAACATGCCTCGCACATCTCGTCTAAACTTTGCCCTACAACTCTTAAACCTATACCCCTCCACCCTGTGAAAGAGTGCCTGCCCATCCACTCTATCCATGCCCCTCATAATCTTGTAGACCTCTATCAGGTCGGCCTCAGGGTATAAGGATCATCTGGGTGCATTTTGAGGCAAAGTCCACAGACATTCACTTGGGTTCATAGAGGAATTTGTCTTTCCACAGTCATCTTGTGTGCTTAAAAGGGACTTTGAATGTTAATGAGACGATTGTAGTTTAAGATGTACTTTGTAATTCATAATCTTAAAATGGGGGGAGTAAAGGAATATAGTCTAATAATCCAACTTGTCATATTTAATAAATGGTGTTTTTCTTGTTGTTAAAGCTAGTCAGTGGTCCTGTGACTCCATTCATCCAAATTTTGTAAAGTAAGAAGCACAAGTTATGGTCTTTTGGGCTAGGGTTCCATTTTGGGATCTTCCCATCCCGTTCTGACATCAACTGGAATCATAATCCGAGGGATCACAATTTCAAGATAAGGGATCGTACATTTAGGACTGAGATAGGGAAAAAGGTTATTCACTCCTAAGCTGTGAATCTTTGGAATTATTTACCACAGAGGACTATGAATACTCAGTTGTGCTGTGCATTCAAAACTGAGTTTGATAGATTTTTGGAAATCAAAGGGTGATGAGATAGAATGGGAAAGTGAAATTGACATAAAAGTTCAGCAATGATCTTACTGGCTGAGGCAGCAGACTCAAGGAGATCACTCCTGCTCTTATATTTAATCTTGTCTTTTGAAGATTATCATACCTACATTATTGTGGAATTTCAACGAGGAGCTATTGGCCCAGATTTTCTGGTCCCTGCATTATCAAAGGCTGGATGTACCCAGAGGATGCACTATGGGGCCCCTCAGACGTTTCAGTACAATTACCCGGGAAGTTTCAATTTCCAATGAACTATTGATTGATTTATTGTCACATGTACTGAAGTACAGTGAAAAGCATTTTTCTGCGGCCAAGGGAACGTACACAGTACATACACAGCAGGCAAAAAGAATAATCGACAAAGTACATCGACAAATAGTGATTGATTACAGAACAAGGGCCAAACAAAGCAAATATATGAGCAAGAGCAGCATATGGTATTCCCCTGCTACCTGTGATTCCCCTGCTACCTGGGATTCCCCAACTCTTGAGGATTCAGAGGGTTCTGACGTAAGTACCTGTATTATGATCCCAGACCAGACCCCAAAAGTGGCTTGGATACTGGAGCAAATACCCAATATTTTAGTTTATTTATAAGACTGTGCAAATAAGAATGATTCGTTCCAGGAGTGATGACATGAAAAATCAGGCTTTGATATTTCCAAGACAAAACTATATTATGAATACAATATTAAACCTTTTAACTTCACACTCGGAAAGAACAGCCTACAATTACCCCGTAACATTACTCCTCAATTTCCCATTATACAACAAGAAAAGAAACATACAACTCTCAATATATCTTAAATTATCAGGGCATAGTGTAATACTTGCTTTATGAAGAAGATTTGGCTCCTGTTCGAACTCATTCAGACTCTGGCTGAATATCTTCAAAAAGCTGGTTTACCTGGTGTGTTTCAGGTACTTCCTAGTCTGCAGACAGACTACTCTGCTTTACATGTTATTACTCTTTTATAACTATCCTACTTTGAGAGAATTATGGGCCAGGATTCTCCAAAATCCTGGCTAAGTGTTGACGCAGGCATCAACGGGCCCAGTGGCTCAGCGATTCAGTGACCCACAGATGGCCAGCACGACATTGGAGTGTTCCATGCAGCTCCGGCACCGATACATTGCCCTGCACAGCCGGTGCGGGTCCGTGCATGCGCGCGCCGCCCGTTTCCGTGCCAGCGCATGCGCACGGCGGCCGTTTACACGCCGGTGTTGCGCAACATGGTGTGGCGACACATCGGGCCTACGCGGAAGCAGGTAGGCCCCCTCCGGATGGCGCCCGCCCACCGATCGGTAGCCCTCGATCGTGGGCCTGGTCATCATGGAGGGCCCCCCCCCTGAGTCTGATCCCCCCACCAGGACAGCCACCGCAGCCACGGGATTGAGCTGCTGACGGGTGGAACCATGTTGGAAGCACACTGATGGAACTCGGTCTATTGCGGAGAATCGCCGCGGGGCTCTCTTTCAACGGCTCCCGACCGGCGTCGCGTCGACCGTGTGTGTGCGACTGGGGCCGATTCTCCGGTCGCCGGATAATCGTGTCCTGACGCCGAAGCGGCAAGGTTGGAATTTTCACTGTCTCCGCTGATTCTCCGGCCTGACGCGGGCTCGGAGAATCCCGGCCATGGACTCGGTCAGGAAGATCAGAATTCAACTCCTCTCTCTCCCAAAGCTTTTCCAAAACCAACTGCATCTCAGCATTCCAGGGCTCCACCCAGCAATGACCTCATCTCCCGAAGCTGATAAACAAATTATCTCTGCAGACTGCAAAGCACATTAACTCCCCAAGGCCATCCACAGTCAAACCACATTCCTCTGGTCAATTTAATCTGCTATTTTCTAGACGTTCCCAGGCCTTGACAAAACACAATCCTTTTTTAAAAACATGACTACTGCAGTCAAACACACAATAACTCTAGGCTTTTAATCCTTACATTGTCCCAATATTTAGAAGCCAATGTTCCTAAAATTCTCCATTCGTCACACTTGGAGATATGAAACAGAATTTCTTTCCAACTTCTGGGTAATTATACAATGGAACTCCCCATCCCCCATCCCAATCCTATGATCCTACTAACTCGCCCCTGACGAACCAAATACACGTACCCCCTCCCCCAACCCAGTTCTCCGACCAACCCCACCAACTCTCTGGTTTCCCCCTCAACTCACTCACCAACAACCCCCCCCCCCCCCCACCCCCCCATCCTCCTCCCCCCTCCCACCACCGCCATCACCACAATGCTTGACTTCAACTCAGCCCCACCCTGACCTCTTTAAATATGGCAGCTGGTCTAGTAATAGAAGTGCGGGCTTGGTAATCCAACAATGAGCACCACTCCTCGGAAGATTCAGTCCACCCTCTTTGAAATAGCAAAGAAGTAAAATAATAAAATATTTAGGAATAGGGACAGGATTGGGTTTGACTTCACTGTGCCTCACAGCAGCATATTCCTCACTAAAGACATGGGGAATGATCACTTTGGTGAGGCATCAGAGACTAGCTGCTATACATGATGTGCTATCTTAGCAGGACATTCATAAGATAATGGGAGATAAGATGGAGATAAATATCTAATTTGGCTACTTATTATATTGCAAAATATCCATCTAGATTTGTCACCCCTAACAACATTGTCGGTCAACGTGTGCCATATGGATCCAGCATTTCAAGAAGGTGACTCACCTGTTGGAATGATCAATAAATACTGACCCTGTCAGCGATGTTCACATCCCATGAACAAATTTTTCAAAATTGTAATATACAACTAATTTAAATAAGCAGACCCTCTTTCATCATTGTCTACCACAAATAACATTTTTAAATTGGGCTATATTTTAATATGCAATGAATTGGAAAATGTATTTTATAAATGGAGCTCGAAATAGAACTGACAGTTTTCCTTTGTTATGCATTCAGTGAAGAAGTCAGCATAAATGTCTGCTTTATCATTCTGTCCAATTGAAACAGTGAAGAAACATGCTGCTCATCGTAGAAACTACTTAATGTATGTCGGCATTCTGCAATAGCTTTCACTTGTTGGTATAGGAAAGCCCACCAGCAGAACAAGATTATGTTTTTGGTAAACCGTCCAGTTTATCAAACAGATACAGTTGTGTCTTAATCATTGTGCCATGGTTCAAATATCAGCAACGTTATTCCTCTGAAGTTACAGCGATTTTTCATATAACTGGAAAAGGGAACCGTTTGTTTGTGGATTGCTTTCCCTTTATAAGGCCATATTTATTTTGGGGGGTTACACCCACCAGATACCGCAAGTGCCCATAATAAAAAAAGACAAAATGAGACATATTGATGGAGACCAAATGCTCAAATTTTCATCAGTACTACAGAAACAGTTTTCAATGTAGGCATGCCTTTTATAACAGCTAACATGCCTATTCCTCACTAAAGACATGGTGAGGATTCTGGGGAAGGTGGGACCTGTACAAGCAGGACGGGTTGCATCTGAACCAGAGGGGCACCAATATCCTGGGAGGGAGGTTTACTAGTACTCTTCGGGAGGGTTTAAACTAATTTGGTAGGGGAATGGGAACCGGATTTGTAGTCCAGCAACTAAGGTAGCCGATATTCAGGACGCCAAAGCGTGTAATGAGGCAGTAGGGAAGGGAACACTGACAAAGGAGAGTACTTGCAGGCACGGAGATGGGTTGAAGTGTGTATACTTCAACGCAAGAAGCATCAGGAATAAGGTGGGTGAACTTAAGGCGTGGATCGGTACTTGGGACTACGATGTGGTGGCCATCACGGAAACTTGGATACAAGAGGGGCAGAAATGGTTGTTGGAGGTCCATGGTTATAGATGTTTCAATAAGATTAGGGAGGGTGGTAAAAGAGGTGGGCGGGTGGCATTATTAATTAGAGATAGTATAACAGCTGCAGAAAGGCAGATCGAGGAGTATCACCCTATTGAGGTAGTATGGGTTGAAGTCAGAAATAGGAAAGGAGCAGTCACCTTGTTAGGAGTTTTCTATAGGCCCCCCAATAGAAGCAGCGATGTGGAGGAACAGATTGGGATCAGATTTTGGAAAGGTGCAGAAGTCATAGGGTAGTAGTCATGGGCGACTTTAACTTCCCAAATATTGAGTGGAAACTCTTTAGATCAAATAGTTTGGATGGGGTGGTGTTTGTGCCGTGTGTCCAGGAAGCTTTTCTAACACAGTATGTAGATTGTCCGACCAGAGGAGGGGCAATATTGGATTTAGTACTGGGTAATGAACCAGGGCAAGTGATAGATTTGTTAGTGGGGGAGCATTTTGGAGATAGTGACCACAATTCTGTGACTTTCACTTTAGTAATGGAAAGGGATAGGTGCGTGCAACAGGGCAAGGTTTACAATTGGGGGAAGGGTAAATACGATGTTGTCAGACAAGAATTGAAGTGCATAAGTTGGGAACATAGGCTGGCAGGGAAGGACACAAATGAAATGTGGAACTTGTTCAAGGAACAGGTGCTACGTGTCCTTGATATGTATGTCCCTGTCAGGCAGGGAAGAGATGGTCGAGTGAGGGAACCATGGTTGACAAGAGAGGTTGAATGTCTTGTTAAGAGGAAAAAGGTGACTTATGTAAGGCTGAGGAAACAAGGTTCAGACAGGGCATTGGAGGGATACAAGATAGCCAGGAGGGAACTGAAGAAAGGGATTAGGAGAGCTAAGAGAGGGCATGAACAATCTTTGGCGGGTAGGATCAAGGAAAACCCCAAGGCCTTTTACACATATGTGAGAAATATGAGAATGACTAGAGCGAGGGTAGGTCCGATCAAGGACAGTAGCGGGAGATTGTGTATTGAGTCTGAAGAGATAGGAGAGGTCTTGAACGAGTACTTTTCTTCTGTATTTACAAATGAGAGGGGCGATACTGTTGGAGAGGACAGTGTGAAACAGATTGGTAAGCTCGAGGAAATACTTGTTAGGAAGGAAGATGTGTTGGGCATTTTGAAAAACTTGAGGATAGACAAGTCCCCCGGGCCTGACGGGATATATCCAAGGATTCTATGGGAAGCAAGAGATGAAATTGCAGAGCCGTTGGCAATGATCTTTTCGTCCTCACTGTCAACAGGGGTGGTACCAAGGGATTGAAGAGTGGCGAATGTCGTGCCCCTGTTCAAAAAAGGGACTAGGGATAACCCTGGGTATTACAGGCCAGTTAGTCTTACTTCGGTGGTAGGCAAAGTAATGGAAAGGGTACTGAAGGATAGGACTTCTGAGCATCTGGAAAGACACTGCTTGATTAGGGATAGTCAGCACGGATTTGTGAGGGGTAGGTCTTGCCTTACAAGTCTTATTGAATTCTTTGAGGAGGTGACCAAGCATGTGGATGAAGGTAAAGCAGTGGATGTAGTGTACATGGATTTTAGTAAGGCATTTGATAAGGTTCCCCATGGTAGGCTTATGAAGAAAGTAAGGAGGCATGGGATAGTGGGAAATTTGGCCAGTTGGATAACGAACTAGCTAACCGATAGAAGTCAGAGAGTGGTGGTGGATGGCAAATATTCAGCCTGGATCCCAGTTACCAGTGGCGCACTGCAGGGATCAGTTCTGGGTCCTCTGCTGTTTGTGATTTCATTAATGACTTGGATGAGGGAGTTGAAGGGTGGATCAGTAAATTTGCAGACGATACGAAGATTGGTGGAGTTGTGGATAGTAAGGAGGGCTGTTGTCGGCTGCAAAGAGACATAGATAGGATGCAGAGCTGGGCTGAGAAGTGGCAGATGGAGTTTAACCCTGAAAAGTGTGAGGTTGTCCATTTTGGAAGGACAAATATGAATGCGGAATTCAGGGTTCACGGCAGAGTTCTTGGCAATGTGGAGGAGCAGAGAAATCTTGGGGTCTATGTTCATACATCTTTGAAAGTTGCCACTCAAGTGGATAGAGCTGTGAAGAAGGCCTATGGTGTGCTCGCGTTCATTAACAGAGGGATTGAATTTAAGAGCCGTGAGGTGATGATGCAGCTGTACAAAACTTTGGTAAGGCTGGAGTACTGTGTACAGTTTTGGTCGCCTCATTTTAGGAAGGATGTGGAAGCTTTGGAAAAGGTGCAAAGAAGATTTACCAGGATGTTGCCTGGAATGGAGAGTAGGTCTTACGAGGAAAGGTTGAGGGTGCTAGGCCTTTTCTCATTAGAACGGAGAAGGATGAGGGGCGACTTGATAGAGGTTTATAAGATGATCAGGGGAATAGATAGAGTAGACAGTCAGAGACTTTTTCCCCGGGTGGAACAAACCATTACAAGGGGACATAAATTTAAGGTGAAAGGTGGAAGATATAGGAGGGATATCAGAGGTAGGTTCTTTACCCAGAGAGTAGTGGGGGCATGGAATGCACTGCCTGTGGAAGTAGTTGAGTCAGAAACATTAGGGACCTTCAAGCAGCTATTGGATAGGTACATGGATTATGGTAAAATGATATAGTGTAGATTTATTTGTTCTCAAGGGCAGCACGGTAGCATTGTGGATAGCACAATTGCTTCACAGCTCCAGGGTCCCAGGTTCGATTCCGGCTTGGGTCACTGTCTGTGCGGAGTCTGCACATCCTCCCCGTGTCTGCGTGGGTTTCCTCCGGGTGCTCTGGTTTCCTCCCACAGTCCAAAGATGTGCGGGTTAGGTGAATTGGCCAATGATAAATTGCCCTTAATGTCCAAATTGCCCTTGGTGTTGGGTGGAGGTGTTGAGTTTGGGTAGGGTGCTCTTTCCAAGAGCCGGTGCAGACTTAAAGGGCCGAATGGCCTCCTTCTGCACTGTAAATTCAATGATAATCTATGATAAATCTAGGACAAAGGTTCGGCACAACATCGTGGGCCGAAGGGCCTGTTCTGTGCTGTATTTTCTATGTTCTATGTTCTATTATAACAGCTAACATGCCTATTATAATGCTGTGACAATGGCTCTCTGCTGTAAAGTGATGAGGTAGTATTTTGCTGAGCTGACAAGGAAATATAAGCTATTTTGATAACCTAATCATGAAACAAAGATTGCACAAAGTAGCTAAAATCACCTCTCAGTTCTGACTGACACATTGAATGGAATGAATCCTCCAGGACAGAACATGTTTTCACATATAACTATATTCAAGGCTTTTTTTTGTTGAATCTTCTACGGATAGTTAGCTGTCAACCTAGCATTGAACTAATCCACTCCTGAACTTTAAAAGGTTTCAGTTTTCACATTTGAGCAGTTTTATTGCCTTTTCCACACACTTATCTCCTTCACACCCTGCAGTTGCGTACGAATTAGGAGCTGCTTGCTCCGCCATTTGATAAGACCATGAGCGATCTGGTTGTGAGCTCAACTCTACTTTCTTGTCCACTTCCATAACCTTTGGCTCCCTTGCTAATCAAGAATCTATCTAACCCAACCTTAAAAATATTCAGCGACGCTGCCTCCTCTGCTTTTTGGGAAAGAGAATTTCACAGGTGAACGATGCTTTGAGAGAAAAACAGGTTTCCTCGTCTCCATCCTAGTTCTCGTATCTCCCATTCGGGGATACATCTCTCGGTATCCACCCTGTCAAGCCCCCTCTGGATCTTACATGCTTCAATAAGATCATCTCTCATTCTTCTAAATACAAGCCTAACCTGTGCAACCTTACCTCATAAGATAACCCCTTTATTCCAGGGATCAGCACAGTGAACCTTCTCTGAACTCTTTGAATGCAATTGTATCCTCTCTTAAGTAAGGAGACTGAAAACATACACAATACTACAGATGTAGTCTCACCAATGTCCTCTACAACTGCAGCAAAACTTCCCTACCTTTATATTTGATTCTGCTTTGCAATAAAACCAACACTCCATTTGCCTTCTGAAATACTTGCTGTACCTGCCTATCAACCTTTTGTGATTCATGTACCAGTCATAATAATAATATATATATAATATATTCAGAAGAAATAATATATTCAGAAGAAAAAAATATATGCTAGGCCTTTATATGCTATTTTAAAATTACACTTACTTAAGATAACTGATCTGTTCCCACCTTTAAAATGTATAAACTTCCTTTACTAACTTAGCCTTCGTTTTACTGTCTTCATGGTTATTCTATGATTAGATGAAATTGTAGCAGTTCATTAATTCAGGATCCATGGGAAGGGAGGGTACATAACTTTACTGGATGGATATGAAAAACTGCTTGTAAACGATCACTCCAGAACCAATGAAGTAAATATCTTTTTTATTGGATCTAGCATTGTAAATCAATCATCCATTGCAAGCAAGTAAATAAATAATGTTCTACCCCACATGCCCCATGTTTGTTCATACATATTTGCTTATTATATAAGGGAAGTAGCTCTTTAACATTACATCAACAATCTCGCGGGCAGCAGGGTGGCAGCAGCGGGCAGCACAGTGGTTAACACTGTATATTTTTTTAAAAGTCATTTTCAGTTACTTAAAGTCAGTGATGGACTGCCCACTCTGATTAAACATAGCAATAAACACATTTTCAAATGAGTCAATTCAATTGCACCATGTTGCCATGCTTATATCAAAGGATATTTTAATACAATTGTGAAGAATAATTATGGTCCAAAGACTGCTGTCACACATCGGTCCATGGAAGGTTTGGCATTCAATGATATGAACATGAGTAGGAAGGGTGTTGCAGGATGTTGACCCAGCGTCAGTGAAGAAATTATGATATACCTAGACAACTAATTTGGATGAGTTGGATTTGCATAGCAGGATAATCTAACTTGCAGAAAACATTGTTCATGGCACTTCAAACACGAAAATGGTGTTTGTTATAGGCATGTTACCTTACAATGTTAATTTCCGACAGAACGTCTGCAGCTTAGTAGAGAATGAAAGCTGATACATGGTAGATTCTGAAGGACTTTTTCATTGATGGACTTAGCTAAATGCTCACGCTTGATTTGCTGTTTTCAAATTTCCTTGGACCTTCTCCTCTGAGGGTCACCTACCCGCTATGCTTTCTGTAGACTGGCATGACACATGCCTTTCAAGAATGGTTAGCTACTGCTTCGTAAGTATGGAATTTGGGCCAATAAATTGCATGTGAGATGAAAAATGTGCATATAGGAATGTGCAACTAGCAAAATCATTCCAGACTGAATGCATTAACAGATAAAGCTGAATGGAATGACACAGAAGGATAAATGTATTGGGAACAACTGTCTAATTTTTGAAATGTTGATCCTGAAATTGTTCCTTTTTTCTTTCATTTGTTAACTGCTGCAATAATTCTGGATAAGGAGCTTTGCATGAAGCTCACTGAAACATTCTGTTGTCATGAATTTGATTTTGAATATGAAAAGTTTTGTTCTGCTTGTTGGGAAATGTTGAGCACAGCCATGTAAGGTGCATCCATTTTTAACACTGAAAGGAAATCTATTACAAATTAGCACAAACATGAAGGATGATTTTAATCCTAACCACCAGGGGAAACCAGGATGCAAAGTTAATATCGGCTCCAGTGACTTTATCTACTGATGACCAACATTGATTGTGCTGTCTTCAATTGTAAACTACTCTTCTGAACAGGTTGTAAAGGGGGTGAGATTCTTCTTTTGCAATTTTACCTGTGTCCTGAGCAGGAAATTGTTTGTGGTTTTTCTACCAGGTGAGGATGAGCAAAAGTGGATCTGAAGCAGAAGAGGCTATTTCATGGTATCGTTTTGTACTTCTCTGGAAAAGCTTTGGTTTCCCCTCTGCCACGCTCCGCCTTATGGGGTCTGGACCAGAACCCAATATTTTGTTAAGGTCCTGGACTAGAACCCATAATTTACTTTGGAAAATTGTGAGGAAATGTTACTGTGCCACAGGAGTGATAACACTAACCAGCGGACAGCTTTTAACAAAATTTAATGTGCTTAATCCTGTGTTTAAATTAGCAACAAGGAAATAGCTTATAGTTAACAGTTGTAACATCTTACTTGCTTTCTAACCCTGCCTCAATATGTATTTTCTTACCAATTAAGCAAACCAGCATATCTTGAATACCACTCATGGATAAAAACAACAATGGTTTCCACTTGCTTATCTTGGTACAAAGCCTTTTGGAGAGACAGGGTTCCTGTAAGAGCAAACTGAAGGGCTATGTCCAGTTTGCTGTTCCAGAAGCAATCTGGCGTCTCCCATTAACCATGCCATTTGCAATCCAGAAGCACACCACATTCTTGTTACAAAAGGTCACATTGCCCCTGCAAAAATCAATGATTCTCTACTTTTGTAATCACAGCAAACAAGTACAAACATTAAAATATGAACATTTCTCACATTCGGCGCATCCGCCTCCACTTTGTGAGAGCCATCTAAAACACCGCCTTCGTGCCGTATCTTCTTGCCAGAAAGCCTTCCATTGGTGCTGGGTGTTAACCTCCTGTCGCCCAAACTTCTGCTATCATTCTCCAGCCAGCTACTGTCTCCTGACATTTTAGAGTTGGTATGCTCGCCATTGGCAAGCAAATTAAAATCGTGTGTTAAATTGTCCAGGCTCCAAGCTGTCAGGATTGTGTTTGCTGTTCACTCGTCCACACTTCCTGAACCTTGATCCAAGTTAAAATTGGGGATAAAGTGCTCCTTAAATCAGATGGCAAATGTGGTGGTGAGTTACAGGGGTATAATTGTGTGATAGGATATATATATGGATTCTGGACAGAGCATGCACGTTAAGCAAATGACACTTTCTCTTCTTCCAACTAAATTGCTATGTTTCAAAAGAAGCAGAAATTTCTTGGATTTGTGGTGCAGAAATTCAGTCTCCAAATCCCAGCATATTACAAAATCTGTCATACTCATGCAGGTTACATTTAAAATAGATTAACCAAACTGGTGGAAATAAACATGCAAGGCAACAGAAATGATGAGAAAGGGTTTATAATCTAACGACCAAAGCAACCGTAACTTGAATTTAGCAAAACTCTCTTTATTATCCCCATACTCAGGCACATTGATCTCTTGGGCTTAGATTTCATGCTGAATCAGAAAGTGAGGAACATTAATCAACTCAACATCTAACTCATCCGGTTTACTAAAATCGTTTTCTTCACCGTTGCAGGATGTTACAGTCATCTCTACTCTAGTGCCACATAAAGCATCAGGTCAAGGGTTGATTTCTCTCACATGCCCTCAACAAATTAAACCTATCACTCATTCAAAATCCTGAAGCTCGTGTTCTTGCGCGTACAAAGTTCACTTCTGCTTATCATGGACATGGTGTTGGCATTTTTGGCATGAACGACTGGTACTCAATGCTTATGCCACCTATATGGCAAGAATGCAGCTTTGGCTGTAATTTTTAAATTCCAGACCCAAGGAACAACTCAGTATCCTGGTAATAGTAGGAGAGAACAAATTCTACCTGATGGAATTGATTGAATGGTTAAACTAGGCCGAGCTTTTTTTTAAGCGGTGATCAGTAAGAGTACATCTGTAATTGAGGAAGTATTAAGAGAGCACAAAGTGGTCTTTGAATAAGGAGGTCCAAATGATTAAATTAACATCAGTGGATGTTAAATATCCTAAGTCAGCAGGGAGATTGTGTAAATGTGGGCATTCTTTCACGATTTCCCTTGAAGACTGATTCATTTTTGGCCATTGAGTTACCTGTGAATTGCTTTGCGTACACAAATGACATGCCAGTGTCTGCCAGAGGAAACTGAAGAAATTCACTAAAGAGTGCGGTGAAGAAAAGTTTCAGGAGTAGTTCACAGATAGAAGTTCACTGAGTTTAGAGTAAGGCCATCTCCGATAGGGTTTAAGAGATATTATTTCACAAATCTTCAAAGAAAGAATGTTAGAGCTACTTCATCAAGTGATAGTCCATGTGAAAGCAGATGAATATAGAGACGTTAAAGAGTTGCTGAAAATTCGTGAAATGTGTCTCAGAATGAGAAATGATCCAAACAAGGTACCTTTCATTCCATGGTCAAGCACAAGGAAGCCATGGAAATGAGTACATGTTGATTTTTTTTTGATGTAGAAGGGAAAGAGTACCTTGTATTAGCTGATTGCTATGGCAAGTGGTTAAGTGTTGTGTCTATGCCCATTACCACAGGTAGCAAAGCTATTGAGGTTTGAGAAGTTGATTTGCAATTTATGGGTTGCCAGAGGTGTAGGTGTCAGGTAATGACCAGAGTTTCCGTCAGGAGAGTTTCAAATATTTCTAAATAAAAATGGAGTCAAACCCACTCTAGTATCACTATATTATTAAGCATCAAGAAATAAGTGTACAGATTATGAGGAGGTCTTTGCAGAAGTATTTTAGACAGTAATTTTCATATCTCTCTTTGACATAGGCTGGACAATTTTCTGTTCTCTAACAATCCCCCCCACCCGCATCCCCCACTAGTCTACAACAGGTTTCACACCTTACAAGTTAGTCTTTGAACATGCTCCGAGGGCAAAATTTAGTTTCTCTAAGCCTGACACCAACAGCAAAGTAAGAGAAAAGCAAGATTAGTGAAGATAAGAGACAATGAACCAGGCATAAAACATAGAGAGTTCAGTGCTGGTCAAAAGGTTGTTGTGAAAACCAACTGAGGTGACAGGAAGAAGTATGTGCTTGTAGTGGTGAAGAAACTAGGTGCATTCACATAGCTGGTGAAGATTGGACATGTTAGATTCATGTGGGTCATTTGCTTGAAAGAGAAATTCTGTCAACGGGAGGGCAGGAGAAACCTCCCAAATTCCTCCTACAGCCAAAGTGAAAGTCACAGAGAAACTGAAAGTCACAAAGAAACTGAAAGTATGAAATAATCCACCAGCATAGTTAAGTGAGTCAGTGTCTTTGATTAAGACAAATCAATCACAGTCTCAACTATTAAGTGGCGTTTCTAGTTAAAATCAAAATTCAGGTTTGACACAGTTATTGGTGTTGCGAAAGCAGAGTCAAGCAAAACAAAATGAAAGAAAATACTCAAACAGAAAGAGAAAAGAAGCCAGCAAAGTTTAAATTAAAGCATATAGGAAGGAAGACGAATTACATTTTTCTTTTGATTATTGATTGTCAAATGATGATGAGCATGTAAATTACTATGGAAGTTTCGGCCATATATGTTTTGGTTGTGAATACAGTTGAAGCAAATAAACAATTGAAACTGCTTAAAATGGAGGTATTGTTGATATTGGTTTAGTTAAATCATGTTTTGCGAAATTATAGATAGATACCATCTCACATTTTCATGTAGAAGTTAATGTTTCAAGTGGGGAGGGAGTATCGTACATTACAAATTTGAGCATTTTGTTTATTGCCCTTCCTACTATCCTTTCTACTGGGGTGGTGCAAATAAAGTTAGTTTGATAATGGCTGCTTGCAGTGAGTCCACATATTAATCCTTTCTCAATGCAATACAGAATTCCTTCAGGCCAATTGAACCATTTTAATTAAAAATTCATGGTGTAAGAGCAAAACAGCTTGGCTAAAAGGCTGGAACACAGGATTCATCTGGATGTTGGTTCCTGACCCCACATTCACAATGTAGGTTGTATCAGGTTTCCATTGTCACTTTGTTGGGGCAGTGGGGTGGGGCAGTGGAGTGGGCAGAGGAGTGGCGGCGGGGGGGGGGGGGGGGGGGGGGGGAGGGGGGGGCCGGTGGGTGTAACTTACAGGTCAGACACTGTTCATTGGATGCATCTGCCTTTGTGTCATAAACAGACTCATTATTTGGCCACCGATACCAGTTGCTTCTTTGGCAGACATTTCCCAGAAGGAAAAAATAACGTTCAAAATTTTCAAATCTCAGTAAAAATCATTAATGTGTGCAACAGTAAACCAGAGTTCCATTTTTAAGGTATACAAGGTTGGTTCAGGCATGTTTTACTGGCACCTTTCATTTTCCTTTTGCCGGGCCGGTTTAGATCAGTTGGTTGGATGGCTAGTGATGCAGAGTGAAGCCAACAGCGTGGGTTCAATTCCCGTAGCTGTTGAGGTTCTTCATGAAGGCCCACACCTTCTCAACCGTGCTCCTTGCCTGAGGTGTGGTGATCCTCGGGTTAAATCACCATTAATCAGCTGTCCCCCTCAAAGGGGGAAGGAGCCTATGGCCATCTAGGTCGATGGCGACTTTACTTTACTTGATTTTCCTTTTTCCTTTTTTGGTTCTGAAAAGTGCAATAAAAATATGCATTTCAAGCTAGCTTGCAGTCATCGGAGTAAGTAAAGAACTGGTCCTCATTTCCCTGCTGCTTCCCCAGCTTGCTCCAATCTTCAGATGAAACTGTTTTACTAAGGACTGCACTCTAATTTTCATGCAGCCCAGCAGAGTGCATCTGTTTTATGTGGGATTTATCCCAACTACTACTCTGATGGATATTCAGATGAACGAAACAGGAAATTACATCAGGGGCAGGATTCTCCCACCCCACGCCGGGTCGGAGAATCGCCGGGGGGGGCAGCGTGAATCCCGCCCTGCCGCTCCGACGCTGGCTGCCGAATTCTCTGGCGCCGGTTTTTTGGCGGGGGAGGGGATCACGTCACGCCGGTCAGGGCCCCCCAGCGATTCTCCGGGCCTCGATGGGCTGTGCGGCCACGTGTTTTTGGCCGGTCCCGCCGGCGTGGATTAGACAGGGTCCACACCGGCAGGACATGGCTTTGAGGGCGGCTTGCAGAATCCTCAGGGGCGCGCAGGGGGATCCGGCCCCCAGAGGGGCCCCCACGGTGGCCTGGCCCGCGATCGGGGCCCACCGATCTGCTGGCGGGCCTGTGCCGTGGGGGCACTGTTTCCCTCCGCGCTGGCCTCTGTAAAGCTCCGCCATGGCCGACGCGGAGAAGAAACCCCCCGCGCATGCGCAAGGATCATGGTAGTGCTTCTGCGCATGCGCCAGAACACTCTGGCGCTCCCGCGCATGCGCCAACTCGCGCCGGCCGGCGGAGGCCCTTCGGCGCCAGTTGGCATGGCGCCAACCACTCCAGCGCCAGCCTTGTCCCCGGAAGTGCGGAGGATTCCGCAACTTCCGGGCAGCGCGACGCCGGAGTGATTCACGCCACTCTTTGGCGCCGGTATGGCCCGCCCGCTGGTTGAGCGAGAATCCTGGCGCAGATCTTTACTTTTACTTATTTTACTTTTCATTGGTGAAAATGTGGTGCAACTCATTGCATGAAAATGTGGGGCAGGTGTATATTGCATAGGGCAATGTTCTTCCAATAGTGGTTTGCTTTGAGTAGTTGAGGGATATTCATTTTTTGTTTAATTTGTTTTAATTTTCAACAAAGGAATGGAATGGTCCGTTTGTCCCTTTAATGAACAACATTTAAGGGTACAATATTAAATGTTTCAAAGAGCATTTCTGATGCTGATACAATAACATATTTACTGGAGCTGCCATACTTGCGAAGAAAAATAGAAGCTTTTAGTGACATTAAATAAACTAATTGAGCAATGTCAACTGTTCATTAGGAATTCAAGGTTTTGTATGGCCAAATATTTATCTCAAAACTTATCCACTGTCCAGGAAATCATTGATTCCTCCCTTCAATCACAGCCTCGTGTTTTTAAATCCAACTCAGACAAGCAGAGGCAATTTTAGTGCGACTTTGTGCAAGGAAACTGAAAAAGGCTGACTGAAAATATTGCTTTAGGGAATTGCTTGAATTGGAGATGGATCAACGTTAGAAGTTGCTGCTGACACTACTTGAAGCTTATCCTTACATATCTTTGCAAGTGACGAAACCACCAAAGACCCTGCATGGATGTAGATCCACTATGATAAATCAGCGAGAGAAACAGTCGCCCTTCCATAACTGCTGAAGCTGTGCCCTTCAGTTTTACAGCCACTCACCAGTGCTAATCTTTGAATTGGATGAATGTAGTATAAGGCTACATTTACAATGAACATCAAGATGTCGAAGACACATAGTACATATGACATACATTTTGCATACACAATTTATATTGACTGATAGCAAATCTTTTATTGCAGACAAAATAAATCTTCACAACCTGGAGATTCTGATATATGGTGTGCTATTTTCAGGGCAAATGGTCAAAAATGGCCAAAGCAACACCAAAGATCAAGGAACTTAAAGCACCAATTACCTTGTGTTAATGGAGTTTCCATGATCTTTTGTGTTAATTTAAAAACAGTTGCACTAGAAACTGATCAGTTGACAAAAACTAGCCATGGTCCCAGATCAAACTCATCACCATGGTTTGTTTCAGTGGCATAGGTCCGTTTACAGGCTTTCATGGAGGCTCTTAAAATTAAGCTGCTTATTGGTGCAAGAGCATTATTCGGGCAACTTCTTCGTAAAAAAATTGTATGTTTATGCTTTTAATCTAGGTGGTAGACTAGACACTGACAAAAATGCATATTATTGGTGATAGACACATTTTATGTTGTATTAATTAATTGACCTGCACCATATTACTACTTTTAAATATATAAAAAATACAATAAATGCATTTTTTGAAAATACATTACAAAATACTGCCGGGTTGAGCTGGTTCAAGGAAGATTTTATGTTTGGCGATATGCAAGATGGAGAGGCTTTTTGTCTTGGTGAAAGTGGTGGACAAGCCCAGAAATCCAAATTCCCGCCACAAACACAATACTTCCTATTTTCACAGGGGTGGCAATGGAGTTGGGCTGTGATTCACAAAGGCGACTGACCATTTAAATTATCAGTTGCCCCTCTGAAGTGGGATTTTTGTAAGTCAGCAATGTGAAACTTGACATCTACAGATTAGACCAGATAAGAACAGATCTGAACTTGGTAGATTCATTTGGATAGCCAGGGAGAGTAAGGTATCCCTTCAGATATGGTTCATGGCCACCACTGAGAGAGGTAAGGCAATCTTTAGGAGTGGTAAGATACCCTTTGGGATAGGTATAGCACCTTTTAAGATGGTAAACAAGATTGTGCGTAAAAAATGCAGAAACTCATTGGAACTGTCAAAGAACTGTCAGAAATGTCCACGAACTGTCAAAACTGTCAACAGATTTAACTCCTCAGGCTTTTTAAATTTTCAAAAAGTCTGAAATTCAAAGAAAATGTTGTGTTTGATATTTTACTCTGTTGAGATAAGCCTGAGGGTTATCATTATCGGATTTGAGCTACAATTACTGATTTTACAAACTAAAGTTATCACAAAAGGATGTTAGTTTGATTGACAGATTAATCACAGTGGTTATAAAATAGACATGTTTGATTTCATAAGAGATAAATTGAAGGAATTTCTATGTATTTAATAGATTGTTATCAATGAGAGTTTTTCTTTAATAGTGATGTTATCAATAGATGCATAACTTTATTTTACGTCGGTATGGTTCCTGAGGTTTGCCCATAGTAGATATTTCATTGATATATTTACAAGGAGGAAGTAATGACACAGGGTGGTGGATGGTCTGGTTTGGCATAGGGGCTATAAAGGGCCATGGGCATGGGGGACTCATAGTGGACATGAGGGCCATGCAGATGTGGGTGGCATGAGGTGGAAGATATTGGCATTCAGAGTGTATGAGGGGTTTGAGGACTGGGCATTTGTTTTTTTTAAAAATTCAATCATTTTAAAATTAAATTCAACAGACCGAGTCTTCCACCCAGCCAGCCTCTGCACCCGACAGCCTCCACACTCATTCAGGGAGTGGCGGGCCTGACTTCCTTCCTTGTCCTCCACTCTGGGCCACTACTTTTAAAAGTTGGTTTGCAGAGCCAAGAATTATTTTGACTCTACGCACTTGTGACGAAACGTATGAGCCTCAGTGTCTCATCCAAATTCCTGCGTTTGAGTGCTAGCGGCAATCTTGAATATATGGACCAATATTCTGATTCTAGAGACACAAACATGCATCCATAATTAACTGTTAAATTTTATAGGAAGTGTAACAGCTTATTCAGATTAGTAAGATTAATTGGAAAAACATTTAACAGAAATTATTATGGTCAAAACATGATACTTTCCGACCTCGTCCAGTGGTTGAGATAGTGATAATTACATCACTTAAGAAAAGAGCAGATAAATATTTGACGTAGAAAAGAATATAGATCTTTGAGGACAGACTGGGGCTGTTGGGAGTACTTCTGTATTGCCAGCTCAGGCACAAAGGGATAAAGGACCTCCTTAATCGCTTTAAATTTTTATGCTTCTTAATGTCCGAACATTTCATGTTTTCAGGACCGCCTTCAGGTCATTTATTTTTAATTTTGACGAGAAGGAGATAACTCTTCAGGAGCTTAACTTTTATTTGCCTTCCACAAGAGTTTTATTAGATTTACCTTGGCAACAAGAATTCTGGATTAGTTTTTCCTGTGCACCATAAAGAATGGTGCACTGATAATGCACCACTTGAGCTTGAATTTAGGTAGAACAACAGAATCTGTATTGTTGGAACTTTACACCAGTGAACAGTATTTACTAATGATATTTGATCATGGAAAAGAAGTCAATTGACAATGCAGAAAAAAAAGGGACAAATCAAATGAGTTGAAATTGGCATCAGCAGCATGATAATTGTTGTGTTTGTCCATTCAGTACAAACTTACCAATCAAGTAACAGATTGTTAGAACAATAATGTGGGTTATTTATTTGAAGATAAGACCTCAGACATATAACAGTTACTGGGTGGCAATCTGGAACATGTCTGCTGCTATATTTGGTCTACAAAGTACATGGGATTATACATCATATCCTGTGTCATGGTGGAGAGAGATAGATAGGGGTTTAGATACATTCCCATAAAGGTGCATCATAACAACGCTCTTTTTTTCTCACTTAAAGTTTTATCCTTAAAGAATGAAAAGCTATTTATATTACATCAAAAGAAAATTACATTATGCTTGAATATACTATTACACAAAGCAATTGATTTGTAAGTCTGTGAAGCTGAATGGAGACTTGTCCAGACTTGGTTACAGTGGGCAGCACGGTAGCATTGTGGATAGCGCAATTGCTTCACAGCTCCAGGGTCCCAGGTTCGATTCTGGCTTGGGTCACTGTCTGTGCGGAGTCTGCACGTCCTACCCGTGTGTGCGTGGGTTTCCTCCGGGTGCTCCGGTTTCCTCCCACAGTCCAAAGATGTGCAGGTTAGGTGGATTGGTCATGATAAATTGCCCTTGGTGTCCAAAATTGCCCTTAGTGTTGGGTGGCGTTCCTGGGTTATGGGGATAGGATGGAGGTGTTGACCTTGGGTAGGGTGCTCTTTCCAAGAGCCGGTGCGGACTCGATTGGCCGAATGGCCTTCTTCTGCACTGTAAATTCTACGATAAACTTGGCTTGAGATATGTTTTCATAATACTGGTTATCAGTGTGCAATGTTTGTGTTGTGTTATAGGCTAGTAATAGGGCTACTAAAAGCTTTAGTTGTGGTATTGGTATGATTTGGCTTGTGTTTTATTGTATTGTCAGACCATTTGGGGTTCATTGATATGACCTCAGCTCTGGGCATCTGCTCACAATTTCCATTGGATCCCAGTGCCATTAGTTGAGTGTTGCACACAAATGTTTTGTCTGATGTGGTTAAGGGCGGCACGGTAGCACAGTGGTTAACACTGTTGCTTCACAGCGCCAGGGTCCCAGGTACGATTCCCGGCTTGGGGCACTATCTGTGCGAAGTCGTCACATTCTCTCCGTGTCTGCGTGGGTTTGCTCCGGGTGCTCCGACTTCCTCCCACAAGTCCCGAAAGCATGCTGTTTGGTAATTTGGACATTCTGAATTCTCACTCTGTGTACCCGAACAGGTGCCGGAATGTCTCAACTAATGTCTTTTCACAGTAACTTCATTGCAGTGTTAATGTAAGCCTACTTGTGACAGTAAAGATTATTATTATTTGTTATCCGCCTGCTAATTGTGGGCATCTTTCATCTTTCCTTGTTTTTTGATTGAGGCAACTTGTACTCCTGGAAGTATCGGGGAGTGAAACCTGGAAAGGGTTGTTCGCACTTGTCTGCCAAATTGTAATTCCACAGTGGTTCGTGCAGTAAGATTAAGTTTGTAAATCTTCAAACTGTGTTGTGTGGTCTGTCAGCTTGTGATCTGCCCTGTCTTTTTCCTGGGTCAAGCAAGAGCTTTCCTCATGCTCTTTCTGATGTCTGTGGTTTATGCTGTTGTCTTGAAAATAGAGTGAATGGTGACCAAGGGCAGGGTTCCGTACGCTGGTGGACCTACAATCAATGGACCAAAGATGTCATCCCTATAAAATATCTGGGCTGGCCAGGGTGAGTTGTTGCAGTGACATTCATGTGTAATGGAGCCTGAGATCGGTATCTCTGAAACATTGTATGAGATCATTTTGGCAATTGTTGACTCACCCATTACCTGCCACATCTGTGGGTATTTACATTTCAATGCGTGAATACATTTCAATGCGTCAAGTGGAAAGCTGCTTATGCCTGCATCAGTATCTATTTTTGTGTATAGTTTAAGCTGGCTCTACATCTGTTGACCTATAAACATATGATGACAAAGGCTATTAATAGTACCACGATACTGATATATTCTTTGATATTCATCATATGGAATGCCTTCTCACTTCATGTGTTGATATTCTGACCATCATCACCATCTGACTATATAGTCTGGCCAGTCATCTCATGGGCGCAATTCTCTGCTCCCGCGCCGTTTCAGAGAATCGCCTGGGGCGCCATTTTTACCTGCGACGCCGGTCCGACACCCCAGTGGCGAGAACGGCCCCGTCGAGGTCTGCGCGGCGCAGGCCAGAGAATCGCCCGGGACCCCCAAAATGGAGATTCTCCGCTCTCCCGATATTCTCTGGCCCGGATGGGCCGAGCGGCCTGCCCAAAACGACGGCTTCACGCCAGCGCCATCCACAACTGGTCGCTGCCAGTGTGAACACCGCGGGAACGCTGGAGGGGTCGGCCTGTGGGGGGGCGAGGGGGGTTCCTGCACTGGGGGGGTGCTCAAAAGGAGTCTGGCCCGCGATCGGTGCCTACCGATCGGCACGCCGGCCTCTCTGAAGGAGAACCTCCTTTCCTCCGCTGCCCCGCAAGATCGATCCGCCATCATCTTGCGGGGCGGCGGCGGGGAGGACGTCAACCGCGCATGCGCGGGTTGGCACCGGTTATCCCGGGCATGCGCGGTTGACGTCATTTACGCTGCGCCGGCCGTGTCATTTACATGGCGCCGCTTATACGTGGCGCCAAGGCCTGGCACGGGTAAATGACGCGGCACCGCTCCTAGTCCCCCGGGGGAGTGTGAATCGGGGTCTGGGAACGGCCTCCGACGCCGGAGTAAAACACTCCGGTTTTCACTCCGGCGTCGGCATTTAGTCTCCAGATCGGAGAATCACGCCCCTAGTACCTTGTTTTGGCAAGTTTTGGTACACTGTCATTGATTGGAATATTGTATCTGGCCTCCGTTTGTGGAGTCTCATGATGTTGAACACCTGCTCTGGTCTTTACTTTCTGCATCAATGCTTCCAGTGTTGTCTATTCTCACATGCCTTGCATGCATCATGGAAAGCTGGGCAATTTCACGTTGACCTCCGCGTTGACACTTCCTGCATTGCTCACTAGGTTTACCTGCATTGGGTAGTGCACCAGAGAATGTAGATTTTGTCGGCCAGGAGTATGGCTTTGTACTTGCATTTAGTTTGTATTAGTCCATCTATGCCTACAGGGTTGGTGCAGGATGGATTTTTGGTACATTTATGGGGGTAGAAGTACCATGAGCTTGATTATTCTACTGACCAGCTCTCTTTCCTTACAGTCACAACTGAGCTCCTTGTCTCTCCATCAGCTTGGCCAATGGTCTCCTTCGGTTGTTGTCTAAAGGACATGAACTCAAGACAATACATTCTGAAGTCAAGCTTCATCCTGAGTTGATCTTCAAGTGATGACCTGAAATATTTGGCCTGAGGAAGCCTTCATTGTCTAAAACAATTCTTACTTTTATGGCTTGTTTATCCAGTTCATAAATACCTGTGTCTCAAAACAGGGTTCTCTGCATTGTCTGAATTGTTAGCTCAGTTGGCTGTACAGCTAGTTTGTGATGCAGAGTGAGACCAACAGTGTGGATTCAATTCCTGTACTGGCCTGTGGTTAATCATGAAGGCCCACCTTGCCCCTTGCCTAAGGTGTGATGATCCTCAATTTATTTTTATTTTTTTAAATTTAGAGTACCCAATTCATTTTTTCCAATTAAAGGGCAATTTAGCATGGCCAATCCACCTAGCCTGCACATCTTTGGGTTGTGGGGCTGAAACCCACGCAAACACAGGGAGAATGTGCAAACTCCACATGGACAGTGACCCAGAGCCAGGATTGAACCTGGGACCCCGGCGCCGTGAGACAGCAGGGCTAACCCACTGCGCCACCGTGCTGCCCTATGATCCTCAGGTTAACTCACCACCAGCCTGTTCTCCTCTTCAAAGGGGAAAGTAGTCTATTGTCATCTGTGACTGTGGCTACTTTACGTGGGGTTAAACATCACATCCTGTCTTGTACCATGCAGCAGTTTTAGATATTCTCCCTTAAAGGGCAGCACGGTAGCATAGTGGTTAGCACAATTGCTTCACAGCTCCAGGGTCCCAGATTCAATTCCCGGCTTGGGTCACTGTCTGTGCGGAGTCTGCACATCCTCCCCGTGTGTGCGTGGGTTTCCTCCAGGTGCTCCGGTTTCCTCCCACAGTCCAAAGAAATGCAGGTTAGGTAGATTGGCCATGCTAAATTGCCCTCAGTGTCCAAAATTGCCCTGAGTGTTGGGTGGGGTTACTGGGTTATGGGTGTGTGGTGGAGGTGCGGGCTTGGGTAGGGTGCTCTTTCCAAGAACCGGTGCAGACTCGATGGGCTGAATGGCCTCCTTCTGCACTGTAAATTCTATGATTCTATGATTAAAGGTACACACAATAATTGACCACAAAATGGATTAGGTTGACGTCACTAGTTAACAGTTAAGCTCTGGTTGCAGTTATTTTTAAAAGAGCCATGGGCAGTCACGGATGCTATGACCATTCCATTATGGTTCCCTGCTCCCACACCATCGAGTTCTGCTACCTTATTAATCCTGTAAAATTTCAAAGCATAATGATTGTTACAGTATTCCCGACACTGGTATCTAAGTAATGTCTGCCTCTGCCTTGTGATTCATAATCTGGTTTATTCTCCCAGATGAATAAAATAGGGGTGGGATTCTCCATTAGCTGACGCTGAAATTGGGAAACGCGATTGGGCAGAGAATAGGTTCTGAAGACATCATCGCGGCGGCCGCCGATTTGACGTCAAATCAAATTCTCTGACCTCGACAGCGACGTCAATGCGGTCAGAAACACACTTACAATAGACACTATTTGCATACATTAGCGGCCCTGACCTGTTATTCTCCGGGGCCTCTGCGATTCTCCGCCTCTGATGATTGTTCCGAGAACCGACAGCGCGGTTCACTTGTGCTTTTAAAAATCGTGAAACCGGCGCCGTGGCTGCTGAGGGAGAGAGATGGCGTACAGAAAATGTCCAACATTGCCATAGTTTGTTGAGAGTTGTGCTGCTGGCTGGGGGGTTTCTGCCAGGACCGGGGTGGGGGGGAGTAGCTGTGGGGGGTGGCCAGGAGGTGAGCTGTGGGGTTGGGTTGGATGGGCACAAAATATCCTTGCAGCAGACGGAAAGGCAGCCATGCAGCTGCGCATGCCACTGATAGCCCATTGTGAACTGAGGGCCGCAGGTCATATGAGTGTTCCCCAGCCCATCCCACTATCTGCACTGTGGCCCTAGCCGACCCATCGGCTGTATGGATGCGCACCAGCACTACCAGTGCCATCTTGTTGGCTGGGATGGTGTGTGTGGGGAGTGAAGTGTGTATATGTGGCTGCAGCTTGTCAGCCCCCCCCAAGTGTCAATCAGAGACTCGGCGAATCCCACACCGTTTTTCATTGGAATTGACTGTGTTCCACGTGGTGCCGGTGCTAGCCCTTCCACAGTCACTGAATCAGTCAAGGTTCGTGTGGTGTTGGGTGCTCTGAGGTACAGACGAACCAACACGGTTGCGATTGGTACAACGCAGTTTTATTCCAACGAGTTATTTACACATCTGTCTTGGTACTCAGCAGGTGGTGATGTGTGAGTGTCTTGTTAATGAGGTCCTGGCCGTGTCCTGTCTCCAGATGGACTGCCCACCAGGTGTCGTGTTTCTTGTCTTATACTGTGTCTGCTCTTGTCTGTGATTGGCTGTCGTGTTATGTGTGCTAATTGGTCTGCTGGTCTGTCTATCATGATGTGTGTGTTGTGATGTGTGTTTGAATATCATGATATCCTCCCTTTTTTTACAAGATTATGTGCCTACGTGGTTATAAATATGAATGTGTCCTGAGTGCAGCTAAAGGTGTGTGTGCGTGATATTTACAGCATGTACATGTGGCGTAACTATATACAAGGGGCAATGTCAGGTGTGGCATGCTAACGAGGTTGTACCATAACAAAAGAAGAAGAACGTTGAAATGTGGTCCGATTAAACGAGACCTGGAACGATAAAATAGCGACATGTTACAAGACAGTAGTTGCTAAAACTTGACGTGTGAACAGTCTCATAAGTCCAGTCTAGTAGGTGGGCGACGAATTCGGGTTGACCGTCAGGGTGGCACTCCATTCATCGGCCGGATTGATGGTGTTGACCCGGTTCACATCAATGACCGCAACCCGGAAGGCGTCTTGGTCATCTGTGTCGTCGGTTTGGATGTCCTGATGTGGAGGCTGGATGGTCCGCACGTGTCTGCGAGGTTGTCGGAGATGTGGAAGATCCACAGGTTGAGCCGCTCGACAGTAGGCAGCGTAGTGGCCCATCTTGCCACAGCGTAGGCATTGTCGGGTTTTTGCAGGACATTGCCCTTTTAAATGTGCAGCTCCACAGTTGCCGCTCGTCATGACGTCATGGCGTTCGTTACACCACTGCGCGTGCGCAGTTCGGTCTTGCGTCGGGCGCGCCTGCGCAGTGCGTCCCTCAATGTTGCCGTTGGTTTTGGCGCGCACAAACGCGGGAGGCCTCAAAAAGTGGGCAAAACGGCCGCCCTCGTCCGGGCCGCGGGCCGGGAGAAACTCGATTGCCTGGATGCGTTCGGCCTCGTGGGCGGCCTGGCTTGCCGATTCGATCGCTTGGGACACCCTCCGTGCCGATTCGGTCGCCTGAAATTGGGCATAGCGGCTGGTCGCATTTTCATGCAGGACACAGGCTTCCACTGCAGATGCTAAGGTCAGGCCTTTCATTTTTAGAAGCTGCTGGCGCAGGCCACTGGAGGCAAACGATCTGGTCCCGGATCATGGACTCTGAGGTGGTGCCGTAACCGCAGGACTGCGTGAGTATGCAATGGTGTGTCAAGAAGGGCTGGAAGAGCTCATCCTTACCTTGCAGGCGTTGCTGAAAGATATACCTCTCAAAGCTTTCATTGACCTCAACGTTGAAGTGCTGGTCGAGCTTGAGGAGGACCGTGTCATATTTGGATTTGTTCTCGCCTTCCGCGAACACCAAGGAGTTGTATACATCGATGGCGTGCTGACCTGCGGTAGTGAGGAGCATGGCAATCTTTGTTTCGTCTGAGGCGCCCTGTTTTTCATTGGCTCGCATGAACAGATCGAATCGCTGCTTGAAGAGCTTCCAGTTGGTGCCCAGGTTCCCAGCGACTTGCAACGGCTGCGGTTTGTTGTGTGTGTCCATGGCTCAGGATGGCAGATTTGCCGGTAAGTATCGATTTACTCACTGGTACCATGTGGTGTTGGGTGCTCTGAGGTACAGACGAACCAACACGGTTGCGATTGGTACAACGCAGTTTTATTCCAACGAGTTATTTACACATCTGTCTTGGTACTCAGCAGGTGGTGATGTGTGAGTGTCTTGTTAATGAGGTCCTGGCCGTGTCCTGTCTCCAGATGGACTGCCCACCAGGTGTTGTTTTTCTTGTCTTACACTGTGTCTGCTCTTGTCTGTGATTGGCTGTTGTGTTATATGTGCTAATTGGTCTGTTGGTCTGTCTATCGTGATGTGTGTGTTGTGATGTGTGTTTGAATATCATGACAGTTCCGTGCCAGCTTTGCTGTCGTGAAAGTCCACAATCCTGCCCTGGCATCAACACATAATCTCAAGAACGGAGGATCCAGCCCCTGATATTTTATTCATAACACATATGATGCATCAGCACTATTGGGAAACACCTCAGTTAAATTTTAGGATCAAGCTTCAGGATCTTGTATATTCTCCATTTACGTGAATAGTCAAACCTGACACAATGTGTCTGGCATTGAAATAGCCTTTCTTAATGGATCTTGTCTTGGCTTGGATAGCTCAGTCAATTTTATTTGGTAATTTACCCGCAATATCACTGGATTTTAAAGTATAGGGTAGAATAGTATACTTTTCAAACTATTGTGGCTTCCTAAAGTCATGCCTGAGTTCTACCTATACTGTCATGCAATCCTTGCTCCACACGTATTACAGTTGAAGTAATATAGTACATACAATCTGTAACAATTTGTGGGATTTATACAGGCTTCACTGAGATGTGAGAACAACGCAATGAACTCCTTTTAATGGCATGTTCAAAATATCAATTCTGTCAGTTGACTTCTACACAGACAATCAAAGTTGAAGATCCTGCAATGGACCCACTTAACTGAAGCAATTTCCTCACTATGGATTAATTCTTATATCAAACTACAGACTGGACAACTGGAAGGCTGCACCATACAGTATTTTGCAATCAACCACAGTTCCAACTTCTTTGGTCTATTTGTTTTATCATACAGAGTTCTTGACTGTGACAGTAACTGTCTGCTCTGATCTTCACCTGTTAAAAACATGCTGGGAGGCGTCCTTTGGTGACCCTGCATACAAACCTGCTGGCTTTCTAAGCACATCAGCTGTATAAAGCAGCGTGCCTGAATTTGATCAGGCAATGACTTATAAACATTTTCAGCAAGTCACCAAGCTTTGGGGTTAAACCAAATGTGTCCCCACATTAATACTTTTATGGCCTTATTTTCTGCGGGTAAGGGACTTTAACAGCAACTTCATGCAAGCTCAAACACAGCAAAGTACGTCTTCCAGTATATGTTTAATCCAGAAGTAAATGTTTACTGCCAGTAAATTAAAGAGACCACTGCTATGGATAAACCTGTTTAAGTTAAGTAAGGCATCATTTCAAGAATGTCAATCACAGAATCAATCAAGAATGTTAGCAATAATGCTGTGTAACACCAGCTGAAAGCTGCATTTGTGTCAGAAGCTAACACTCTTAAGGCAATAATCTGATTTTGATTCTGAACACTGAGTTTACAATATATATATTTGTGATGATTTTGCGCCTGCATTCGCCTCGATCATAATCAGCGAGGCAGGCGCAAATCTTGCGAGAGCTGAGAAGCGAGATTCTTGACAGCAAGATCATGGGCGGGATTCTCCGACCCCCCCCCCGCCGGGTCAGATAATCGCCGGGGTTGGGTGCCCCCGCTGGTTGCCGAATTTGCCAGCACAGGATATTCGGCGGGGGCGGGAATCAAGCCGCGCCGGTTGACGGCCCCCCCGGCGATTCTCCGGCCCAGATGGGCCAAAGTCCCGCTGCTGGAATGCCTGTCCCGCCGGCGTGGATTAAACCACCTCTCTTACCGGCGGGACAAGGAGGCGTGGGCGGGCTACGGGGTCCTGGGGGGGGCCGCGGGGCAATCTGGCCCCGGGGGGTGCTCCCACGGTGGCCTGGCCCGCGATCGGAGCCCACCGATCCGCAGGCAGGCCTGTGCCGTGGGGGCACTCTTTTCCTTCCGCCTTCGCCATGGTCTCCACCATGGCGGAGGCGGAAGAGACCCCCTCCACTGCGCATGCGCGGGGATGCCGTTAGCACCCGCTGACGCTCCCTCGCATGCGCCGCCCTGCAATGTCATTTCCGCGCCAGCTGGCGGGGCACCAAAGGCCTTTCCCGCCAGCTGGCGGAGCGGACATCAGTCCGGCGCAGTCCTAGCCCCTCAGCGTTAGGGCTCGGCCGCTCAAGATGCAGAGGATTCCGCACCTTTGGGGCGTCGTGATGCTGGACTGATTTGCGCCGTTTTTGGCGCCGGTCGGCGGACATCGTGCCGATTACGGAGAATTTCGCCCCATGTTTCCCAATTATCCCAAGATCTGGGGCGACATTCTCCGACCCCCCGCCGGGTCGGAGAATCGCCGGGGGCTGGCGTGAATCCCACCCCCGCCGGTTGCCGAAGTCTCCGGCACCGGATATTCGGCGGGGGCGGGAGTCGCGCCCCGCCGGTTGGCGGGCATCCCCGCTCGATTCTCCGGCCCGGATGGGCCGAAGTCCCGCCGATAAATTGCCTGTCCCGCCGGCGTAAATTAAATCACCTACCTTACCGGCGGGACAAGGCGGCGTGGGTGGGCTCCGGGGTCCTGGGGGGGGCGCGGGGCGATCTGGCCCCGGGGGGTGCCCCCACAGTGGCCTGGCCCGTGATCGGGGCCCACCGATCCGTGGGCGGGCCTGTGCCGTGGGGGCACTCTTTCCCTTCCGCCACTGCACATGCATGGGAAACTATCAGCGGCTGCTGACGCTCCCGCGCATGCGCCGCCCCGAGATGTCATTTCCGCGCCAGCTGGCGGGGCACCAAAGGCCGTTTCCGGCAGCTGGCGGGGCGGAAATTCCCCCGGCGCCGGCCTAGCCCCTCAATGTTGGGGCTCGGTCCCCAAAGATGCGGAGCATTCCGCACCTTTGGGGCGGCGCGATGCCCATCTGATTGGCGCCGTCTTGGGCGCCAGACGGCGGACATCGCGCCGTTTCGGGAGAATTTCGCCCCTTGTTTCCCAAGTTAGGCCACACTTGGAGTATAGTGTTCAATTCTGGTCTCCACACTACCAGAAGGATGTGGAGGCTTTAGAGAGGGTGCAGAAGAGATTTACCAGGATGTTGCCTGGTATGGAGGGCATTAGCTTTGAGGAGCGGTTGAATAAACTCGGTTTATTCTCATTGGAACAACGGAGGTTGAGGGGCGACCTGATCGAGGTCTACAAAATTATGAGGGGCATAGACAGAGTGGATATTCAGAGGTTTTTCCCCAGGGTAGAGGGGTCAACTACTAGGGGGCATAGGTTTTAAGGTGCGAGAGGCAAGGTTTAGAGTAGATGTACGAGGCAAGTTTTCTACACAGAGGATAGTGGGTGCCTGGAACTCGCTGCCGGAGGAGGTGGTGGAAGCAGGGACGATAGTGACATTTAAGGGGCACCTTGACAAATACATGAATAGAATGGGAATAGAGGGATACGGACCCAGGAAGTGTAGAAGATTGTAGTTTAGTGGGGCAGCATTGTCGGCACGGGCTTGGAGGGCCGAAGGGCCTGTTCCTGTGCTGTACTTTTCTTTGTTCTTTGTTGTTCTATCACTGCCTCTTGCCGGTGATGTAGCATGGTTCTCAGGGATGCCACCGGGGGCGCTAAGGTCACTATAGCCCCTGGGGGGAGAGGGACATGTCTGTGCTCTGGTGCTGCCCTGGCACAGGTTGGCACTGACACGTTAGCATGCCAACCTGGCAGTGCCAGCCTGTGTCAACCTTCCAATGCCAACAGGTTCCAACTTATGTTTGGGCAGGTCTATTTGGGGAAGGGCAAATCCCGTTATGTGTGGTGAGGGGGGTACGGAGTTCCCCGAGGCCTTTGAGGGGAGGACTTAGCAGCGACGGGGGGGGGGGGCGCTGGCAGTGATCGGGGGAACGGACAGTGAGGAAGTTCCTGGCAATGAGGCAGGCCCTGGCAAAAGGGGGAGTGGAACCTGGCAGTAAGGGAGGCACCTAGTGGTGAGGTGGAGAGTGCGAGTGCCACTGTCAGAGTGATTGTGCAGCTGAGAGGGAGTACTCCGATATTTGTGTGGGGAGGGGTGTAAGGAAGCCCCTGACAATTGTGCAGAAGGGGCAAAGTCCCCAATACCCTCATGATGTGGGAGTGGGGGGAACTTCACCTTAGTTCTGATTGGCCGCGCCCCATCAGACTGATGCCGCAAGCCATGCCCCCTGATTGTTGTTTTGTCAGAGTGCCTGAAGATTTGGCCTGAAAGGTCAGCAGTGCATCCGGAGAGATACACACCGATTTTCAGTCAGAGCCTGACACTGGCAAATTTTGAGAAATTAGAATACTGAGCTGCACAGTCAGAGATATACCGTACAAATAAAGAGGTTGGATTGAACTCTTTCTGAAGTACCGTACACAATAATCAGAGGGTACTGCGCAGGAAAGAGGTGGAAGAGAAAACAAAATAGTGGAGTGCATGTTGGCATGAGCCCTGGAGAGTAATGCTACCACCACAATAGTTTCAGTGAGGAAGATGGTGGAATATGTAGTCAAGCGGGACAGCTTTGGTGAGTGGGAAAGAATAACCACTGATGGACACTGTTCTGGCAGAATCAGGATGTCAGTCAACTCACTCCGAAGGACGGCTGTAGTTGGGGAAAGTCCCATAATCCGTCTTTCTAAGTAAACAAGTTTTTATTTGGTTAATTGTGAAACTCTGGCAATAGTACTTTCCTCATTTGCAAAGAGGTGATGATGGCTTCAATGTTGACATGGTTAATAATAGTTATTGTTAGCCTCGTCCATTAAATAACAACTTTCAGCTGGATGTAAATTAAAACTACAAGAATCTGAAAACGGAGTGTAATCACAGTACAGGTGGTGCTGAAAACCTTTTAACAATGCACTAATGCATGTTTTCCAAATAGGTCCCAGCATGTTGCCCTTGCCTTTTCAAAATGTTAATACCATCTTCCTGCTTTAATTCTTTTCTATGTATTCGGATACAAAATGGTGCCAGATGGAATGTCGATTCATCTAAAAATGATATTCTTTGCAATTAACATTTATACTTCTGCAAACACTCGTGAGGACAGATTGACATTCCTCCACATGGTGAAAAAAGGGGTAAAGCTCAATTAGGCAGCCATCATGAACAGATATTAAGCATTAATTGAAAGGGAAAAAATCCATTTAGGGAAGCAGCACTGTTTCTTGTTGCTCCATTTATTAAAAATGTAAAACTTTGTCTTCCATGATGAAATATTTCAGAAAAAACCTATTGGGAGGTGATATTTTCTAGCTTTGCATTCTTGGCGAGATTGGGGAATAATTTACCAGCTGCAATTTGTTAATTAAGGTTGTTGATTCTCAAGGGAAAATTCAGTCTTGTGGCCTTTTTTCTTTGATTTTAACCAACACTTAATCCCAACAATTTTAAGATGGTTTGTATTTTCTAATAGGATTTAGTGGTTCTAATGTATAGAATACATTGAACATACATTGAACATACATTTAGTAATATTTTAAATAGCAACAATGGGTGTTCAATTTACTGCAATAAGTAACAAAAATGTCAATGAGACGCTTTCACCTAATAAATATGTATGTTGCAGTATGGTTGACTTATTCCTACTAGTCAATTAAATAGCCTGTCAGAAACTTTTGAGTTGGATATCGAATGGGCATGTTAGTGGTGTTGTGGCTATGGTTTCACCCTCAGAAGCTCAAGAGGCCTGAACCACTTTCAGATTTGGGCACCCGGGGATCAATCCTCACAGGGTTAGAGACTGACCCCACTGAAGCTCTGATTAAACTGTTGGCTGTTACATTACCATTCCCGATTTGTCGTACTTTATACCATTCCCGATTTGTCGTACTTTAACCTATCGGGCACTCCCAATATTTTCAGCTTTGCCGGCTTTTCAATATTCCAATATTGCCGGCTTTTCAAATGAACTTCTGGGAACTTTTTGGATTGGTGATGCATGCAGTAATGATGCTCTTCCATGAAGAGAAAGCATCTGTTGTTGGACGTAATGTGGACTGCTTCACGTTTATGAAGAATAAAATCCATTCATCTTCCTCGTCCATCTGTTTGTTTGTGCCAGACCCAGCTGAATGCAATCAATCTTTAAATTCCTCTCTTGGGTATATTGTTTGGTGTTAAAAGCAAACATTATATTATCTGAAAAAAGGTCTCCTGCATGAGGGTGATGTACAGTATGAAGGACAGGAGGTCCACAGGGGATCTTTTTGGGTCCCCACTTCACAATAACCAAACAAAGCTTTTAAATTTATTCAAGTTTCTTCCAAACTACAATGAAGAAACAGCGATATAGCTCCACATCTGGATGGTGTGTGACCTAGAGGGGAACCTGCAGATGGTGGTGTTCCCTCGGTGGCAGAAGTCATGGGTCTGGAAGATGCTGTTAAAGGAGCATTGACAATTTGTTGCTGTGCATCTTGTAGAAGATACACACAGCTTCTGCTGCATTTGTGGAAGAGGGAATGAGGTTACAATCAAGTGGACTGCTTTGTCCTGCGTTGTGTCAGGCTTCCTGAGTGCTGATATAGCCTCAGTCATTCAGGTATGTATTCCATTACAGACTGAGCTTGTGCATTGTAGGTAATCAAAAGATATTGAGGAGCCAGAAGTTGAGGTAAGTTAAGGATATCACATCTGGGCTGCAGAGGTACTTGGAATGGATGGGGATAATCCATGTAGGTACCACAAATATTGTTAGAACACGGAAAGAGGTTCTACGGAGGGAATACGAGCAGTAAGATGCTAAATTAAAAAGCAGAACCACAAAGGTAATAATCTCTGGATTACTACCTGAGTCACAAGCTAATTGGTTAATAAGATTAAAAACCTCATTATCGGGGAATCGTACAAGAGTAGGGAAAGTTAATAATAGGAAAAACGTAAAGGCTTTGCATCTGAATAAATGGAGCATTTAAATAAAATTAATGAGCTATCAGCACCAATAGAAACAATGAGATATGATTCAGTGGCAATTACTGAGACATGGTAACAAGGACATCAGGTCTGGAAGTTGAATATCCAAGGGTATTCAGTGTTTCGGAAGGATAGACAGAAAGGAAAAGGAGATGGTGCAGCTGTGCTAGTAAATTATGTGCTGTTGTGCTAAATGATATTTGCACTGGAGATCAAAACATGGCAGCAGTCTGGACAGAAGTAAGAAATAGCAAAGGAAAGAAGTCCCTGATGGGAGTAATCTATTGGTCCCCTAATAGTAGTTGCACAGTAGGACACAGTATATGGCAGTAAATACTGGGGGCTCAGAATGAAGGTACAACAATAATCATCAGTGGTTAATCAAATTGACAAGGGTAGCCTCTAGAGAGAATTCATGGAGTGAATTAGAGATTGTTTCTTTGAGTAATATGTTGTAGAACCAACCAGGAAGCAGGTTATTTTGGATTTCGTATTGACTAATGAGATGGGATTAATTAATGTTCTTGCAGTGAAGGATCCTCAAGGGAAGAGTGATCATTATATGTGTGAATTTCAAATTCCCCCATATGCCTTGTTCTCTTTCACCCCAAGAGCGATATCTAAAATTATTTCTATATATAATCTTTATTGTCACAAGTCGGCTTACAGTAACACTGCAATGAAGTCGGGCAGCACGGTGGCGTAGTGGTAGCACTGCAGTCTCACGGCGCCGAGGTCCCAGGTTCGATCCCGGCTCTGGGTCACTGTCTGTGTGGAGTTTGAACATTCTCCCCGTGTTTGTGTGGGGTTTGCCCCCACAACCCAAAGATGTGCAAGGTAGGTGGACTGAACATGCTAAATTGCCCCTTTTGGAAAAAATTAATTGGGTACTCTAAATTTATTTAAAAAAAACACTGCAATTAAGTTATTGTGAAACTCCCCTGGTCGGCACAATCCGGCGCCTGTTCGGGCACACTGAGGGAGAATTCAGAATGTCCAAATTACCCAGCAGCACGTCCTTTGGGACTTGTGGGAGGAAACCGGAGTACCCGGTTTACTTTTCTGATTGGAGGGCTGTGACTAGTGGTGTTCTGCAGGGATCAGTGCTGGGACTTTTGCTGTTCGCAGTATATATAAATGATTTGTAGGAAAATGTAACTGATCTGATTAGTAAGTTTGCAGGCGACACAAAGGTTGGTGGAATTGCGGATAGTGATGAGGACTGTCAGAAGATACAGCAGGATGTAGATCGTTTGGAGACTTGGGCGGAGAGATGGCAGATGGAGTTTAATCCGGACAAATGTGAGATAATGCATTTTGGAAGGTCTAATGCAGGTAGGGAATATACAGTGAATGGTAGAACCCTCAAGAGTATTGAAAGACAAAGAAATCTAGGAGTACAGGTCCACAGGTCACTGAAAGGGGCAACACAGGTGGAGTAGGTAGTCAAGAAGGCACACTGCATGCTTGCCTTCATTGGCCGGAGCATTGAGTATAAAAATTGGCAAGTCATTTTGTAGCTGTATAGAACCCTAGTTAGGCCACACTTGGAGTGCAGTGTTCAATTCTGGTCGCCACACAACCAGAAGGATGTGGAGGCTATAGAGAGGGTGCAGAAGAGATTTACCAGGACGTTGCCTGGAATGGAGGGCATTAGCTATGAGGAATGGTTGAAAAAAGTTGGTTTCTTCTCACTGGAATGACGGAGGTTGAGGGGCGACCTGATCGAGGTCTACAAAATTATGAGGGGCATAGACAGAGTGGATAGTCAGAGGCTTTTCCCAGGGTAGAGGGGTCAATTATTAGGGGGCATAGGTTTAAGGTGCGAGGGGCAAGGTTTAGAGGAGATGTACGAGGCAAGTTTTTTTCACAGAGGGTATTGGGTGGCTGGAACTCGCTGCCGGAGGAGGTGGTGGAAGCAGGGACGATAGTGACATTTAAGAGGCATCTTGACAAATACATGAATAGGATGGGAATAGAGGGATATGGACCCAGGAAGTGTAGAAGAGTGTAGTTTAGTCAGGCAGCATGGTCGGCACGGGCTTGGAGGGCCGAAGTGCCTGTTCCTGTGCTGTACATTTCTTTGTTCTTTGTTCTTTGTAAACATATTACTGCCATTTCTTCAAATGTGAACATTCTGCAAGTCCATGAATTCTGCCCATGCGTCAAGACTTAGTCTCAGGAATGGAGATCCAGACCCATAGTTTTAAGCTGAGGGGCGGCAAATTTAAAACAGAAATGAGGAGGAATTACTTCACTCAAAGGGTCATGTGAAAATGTGAAGTTCTCTATCCTAGAGTGCAGTGGATGCCAGAACAGCAAACAAATTTAAGGAGGAGATAGATCGATTTTAAGTAGCAACGGGATAAAGGATTATGCGGAGCAGGCAGGAAGTTGGAGATGAGGCCAGGATGAGAACATATTGGAGTGGCAGAACAGCTCGAGGTGCTGAATTGTCTCTTCCTAATCCTCGTTCTTAAATTCCCAACCTGGTCAGTGGTAACTGACAGGATACTGATAGTGGGGGATTCAGTGATCATAATGCTGTTGGATGTCAAGAAGACGTGATTCGATCCCCCTTATGGGTTAAAGTCATCGCCAGCACTTGTGTGGCATAAATATTACTTGTCACTTATAATTTAACCTGAATATTTTCAGATCCTGCTGCTTGCAGGCATGGATTGTTTCCTTATCTGAGGAGTTGTGAACGGAACTGAAGTGTGCATTAATCATTGAACATTCCCACTTCTAACCTTGGATGAGCTCCTGCAGTGATGTTCTGGGGCTCATATGACTGGCCTTCAACAACCATAAGCAATATCCAGTCGGTATGACTCCAACCAGTGGAGAGTTTTCTCCATGATTCCCATTGACTTTAGTTTTTTTAAGGTTCTTTAATGCCACACTCAGTCAAGGGCATCCATTGTCACCTCACCGCGGGAATTCAACTCTTCTGTCCACTTTTGTAACAAGGTTTGGAGTCAGGTGATTCTGACAGACCTGAACTGAGCATTGGTAAGTTGGTTATTGGCAATTCACATTTGGCAATGCTTCCATCAGCTTTTCTGGTGTTTGAGAGTCGATCGATGGGTGGTATTTGGCTGGATATGATTTGTCCTGCTTTTGTGGACATGATAACTCGTAATTTCCAAGCTCCAGAGGTACCTCCAAGATGTACTGGGGAACCACTCAGACCCCAGTAGTCCCCAGATAAGGATTGCATGGCAATTGTTCTGGAAGTTTAAACTTCCCTTTGAGAATTGTCGACACTGACCTCTGAAACCCACTGGCTATCTGACCCCTACCCCTCACTAATTACCCAGCACCCTACCCCTCACTTTCCACCTGACCCGTTCACTGACTTACCAGGTTTCCCCGCTCAATCCTCCAACTTACCTTTCAAATTTACCTTCCCCCTGGCTTCCCAAAATGGCTGGATCTTTTAACTTACCTGTTTATGGCAGCTAGTGCTGTAAAAAGCAGACATGGCTTCTTCAACTCCAACTTTCCTGCCCTCGACACAAGGGCTTGGGAACCAGCTGCACTACACTGTTCTCTTTTGGCCTGAGTTGGCAAGTTTGGCAAGAAAGGAGCCGCTTCATTTTCAGGAAGAAGTCTTACAGCACCAGGTTAAAGTCCAGCAGGTTTATTTGGAATCACAAGCTTTCGGAGAGTTGCTCTTACATCACGCGAGTGAAAAGGTAGGTAACACAAACACAGCACATATAGACAAAACCAATGATGCAAGATGATACTTTGAATGCGAGTCTTTGCAGGTAATTAAGTCTTTACAGGTCCAGATGGTGCAACTGGAGAGAGGGATAATCACAGGTTAAAGAGGCGTGAATTGTCTCAAGCCAGGACAGTTGGTAGAATTTCGCAAGCCCAGGCCAGATGGTGGGGTGTTAAATATAGCAAGACTATAATCCAAGATCCAGATTGAGGCCGTACTCATGCATGTGGAACTTGGCTATTTGTTTCGTCTTGGCGATTCTGCGTTGTTGTGCGTCCTGAAGGCCACCTTCGAGAACACTTAGCCAAAGATCAGAGGCTGAATGCCCTTGATTGCTGAAGTGTTCCCCGACTGGAAGGGAACATTCCTGCCTGGTGATTGTCGCACGATGTCCGTTCATCCATTGTCGAAGCGTCTGCATGGTCTCGCCAATGTACCACGCCTCGGGACATCCTTTCGTACAGCGTATGAGGTAGACAACATTGGCTGCGTCGCATGAGTATGTGCCGTGTACCTGGTGGGTGGTGTTCCGACGTGTAATGATGGTATCCATGTCGATGATCTTTCATGCCTTGCAGAGGTTGTCATGGCAGGGTTGTGTGGTGTCATGGTCGCTGTTCTCCTGAAGGCTGGGTAGTTTGCTGCAAACAATGGTCTGTTTGAGGTTGCGCGTTTGTTTGAAAGCAAGTAGTGTAGGTGTGGAGATGGAAGAGGTCTTGTTCAAACTTGTGCATGAAGATGATAGCGTAGTGAGGTGCGAATTTGGTCCCCATGGCTGTTCCGTGTGTCTGGATGAAGACATTGTGATCGAGAGTGAAGCAGATGTAGAAATGTGACTGGAGATTGGTAGTTGTCAGTGTTGAGTACTTAGGCTGTTGCAGCAATGCCGTCATCATGGGGGCTGGTGTAGAGTGCCGAGATGTCCGTTGTGACGAGGAATGTTCCTGGTTCAACTGGTCCATGGATGCTGAGTTTCTGTAAGACATCCGTAGTGTTGCGGCAGAAGCTGGGGTTTTTAACAGCGAATCCAGCCAAGGATTTTACACCAACTCCTTTAAGATTTCTTTGTCTTGGCTGCTGCAAAAAACTGTTCACAATTGCTCTAACGCTTGATTCCTAGGCTGCTGTATTAAAAAGGCATCAGATGTTGATTTATCTTTGAGGGTTGCTGTCCCACTTTAAATCTGCTTTCTGAATTGTCTGTTTAACTCTGAACACTTTGTTTACTCTTTCTTTAATTCTTCTGAACCATACCTTGGTCTCTGTTCACTTAACTCCAGTCATCTTAAACATTCTTTCCATCCCAATTACCTGATTATCTGGCCTGTGTCTTTGCAGCTCCTGTTCTGTCCAATCTTTCCTCTGGCAGGGTTGTGAGATGTTCATTCCCAAGGTCCTGTCTCAAAATGCAATCAAATTAACTGAACTAAAACTTAAATAATAATAATCGTTATTGTCACAAGTAGGCTTACATTAACACTGCAATGAAGTTACTGTGAAAAGCTCCTCGTCACCACTTTCCGGCCCCTGTTCGGCTACACAGAGGGAGAATTCAGAATGCCCAATTCACGTAACAGCACATCTTCTGGGACTTGTGGGAGGAAACTGGAGCACCCAAAGGAAACCCATGCAGACGCAGGGAGAACGTGCAGACTCCCAACAGACAGTGACCCCAGCCGGAAATTAAACCTGGGATTCTGGAGCTGTGAAGCAACAGTACTAACCACTGTGCTACCGTACTGCCCAAAAGCTGGTGGGTTATATCTCAAACAGCGACGAATCAGACTACAGAAGGGAGATAGATTACTTGGTTGCACGGTGTACAGAAAACAACCTCTCTCTAAATGTCGGAAAGAACAAGGAACTCATCATCGACTTAAGGAAGCATAGCACGACCCCCCCCCCCCCCCCCCCCCCCCCCCCCATCTACATCAATGGCTCCGAAGTCCTGGTCCACTCACGTTGATGCAACAGTCAAGAAAGGCCAACACCATCTCTACTTCCTACGGAAGCTAAAGAAATTCAACATATCTGCATTGACTCTCACAAACTTATGCAGATGTGCCATAGAGAGTATCGTATTCCGGCTGCATTACAGCCTGGTATGGCAACTGCTCGGTCCAAGATCGCAAGAAACTACACAGTGTGGTGAACTCAGCTCAACGCATCACACAAGCTTGCCACCCCCACATTGACTCTGTCTACATCTCCCACTGCCTCAGAAAGATATAGGGCAGCACGGTAGCACAAGTGGATAGCACTGTGGCTTCACAGCGCCAGGGTCCCAGGTTCGATTCCCCGCTGGGTCACTGTCTGTGCGGAGTCTGCACGTTCTCCCCGTGTCTGCGTGGGTTTCCTCCGGGTGCTCCGGTTTCCTCCCACAGTCCAAAGACGTGCAGGTTAGGTGGTTTGGCCATGCTAAAAATTGCCCGTAGTGTCCATAAGGGTTGGGAGGGGTTATTGGGTTGCGGGGATAGGGTGGAAGTGAGGGATTAATGTGGGTCGGTGCAGACTCGATGGGCCGAATGGCCTCCTTCTGCACTGTATGTTCTATGTAATATCTATGTAAAGGCAGACAGCATTGTCAGAGACCCCTCACATCCAGGCTTTGCCCTCTTCCAGACCCTTCCATCAGGCAGAATGTACAGAAGTCTGAAGACTCGCACATCCAGACATAGGAACAGCTTCTTCCCCACAGTTACTAGACTCCTCAACGACTCTCCCTTGGACTGATCTGTTCCCTGTAAGAACACTATTCAATTTTTTTTCTTTTCTTATAAATTTAGAGTACTCAATTCATTTTTCCAATTAAGGGGCAATTTAGCGTGGTCAATCTACCTAGCCTACACATCTTTGGGTTGTGGGGTGAAACCCACGCAAACATGGGGAGAATGTGCAAATTCCACACGGACAGTGACCCAGAGCCGGGATCGAACCTGGGACCTCGGCGCCGTGAGGCAGCAGGGCTAACCCGCTGCGCCACCGTGCTGCCCAAGAACACTATTCATGATGCCCTATGCTACTCTTGTTTGGCCTTGTTCCACACTGTAACCAATCACTATTTGTTGATGCACCACTGTCAATGTACTCTGTCGATTATTCTTTTGTCTACTATGTACATACTATGTACGTTCCCTTGGCCGCAGAAAAACACTTTTCACTGTACTTCGGTACATGTGACAATAAATATCAATCAATTAATCAATCAATCAGCTTCTCTAACTTACAAGGCTCCAGTTGCTAAGCATTGTCCATATACCTCTGCTGGCATATTTATTCTTCACATCGCAGCCCTCTCTAAGCACAATAGAAACATGCTGGAAATTAACCAACACCCACACATCCAAACACATTTTTCTAGCATGAATCTAACTAAAGGTTTTACTCTTACAGGCACAGAAACGTTAAATTAAATGGTCTTAAAACTATACCTTATTTTGAATGTTTACCAATACAAATCTAATTCCCTTAAAACTATTTTTGTTTTCATAACAGGTTCTCTATCATGTTAGATACTGGCCCGGGAACAAAGAAAAATATCAATATATGTTGAAATGAGAATGGTGTAAGACTTGAAGATGAATGTTGCTCCCATGACATTGCTGCTCTTCCTTCTCACTTTAGCAGCCACAGGGGAGGGAGGTATTATTCATGTAACCTTAAGTTGCTGCAGTGTACTCTTGCTGGTACCTACTGCAGCCACAGTACACCAGTGTCAGATGGAAGGGATATTGAATTGAGTACACAGAGAAAGATCAAAGATATATCTACACCCCATTGACTGTGGTGGATCAAGGTGGACACTCACCACTACCACAGGGCAATTAGGAATGGATAGCAATTGCTGGTCTTGATGGGGTAAGAAAAAAAAGAAGGAACTGCTCTGTGCTGAATGCTTTTAGTTTCTTGACTGTTGTTATGTCAGCAACCATCCAGGCAAACGGAACCCGTTTCATTACACTATTGACAATTAGGTAAGAAGGGTTTAAAATGTCAAGAAGAGAGTTAATTGATACAGTATTACTATGGTTGGCCCAATTGAACTCTGGTCAGTAGTGACCCCCAAGGGTTGATAGTGGGAACCTTCATGATTGTGGCTGGGTGTTCTCTGATTTGAGATGGTCATTAACTGGCATTTGTGTTTTATGAATACAACCTATTAATTGTCAGACCGAGCTGGATGTTATCGACGTCCTCCTGTAGACTGGCATGGTGGAGCAGTTGATGATGATGGGGACAAGAGTGTTTCCCTGCGAACCTGTTCCCTTCTGAGGCTGCACTAATTGGCTTCAGCTACATTAATGTTAGTTTGCAAATTATATTGCAGCTTTAGGACAGCATTCAATATTACCAACAGGGACTGAGAAAACACAGGTCAATTATTGCGGGTGGGCCCAATTAACTTTAATTAACTGCTGAAAATTTCTGAATGTCTATGTGCATTCCTCCTGCCTGTTAAATAATTCTGCGATCAGGTCATAATCTCTATCAGAAAATGAAAGCCAAAATGAATAATGCAGTGTTTAAGGTGTCTCTGCTAATATATCTATCCATGCCACAATAATGTCAGTGGGATCATACACTAAGAACAGATGCTTTTATGTGATGACCCAATTAACAACCTTTTGTGGATTTGATGAATTGTTCCAATGGAGTGGACAGTTTAATCTCTGTAAAATAAATCAAATTTGCAGCTGAGTCCCGATTTTGCCTTCCTTCAGTGTCATTGTTAAGGGCCAAGTGACTCACTGTTACTCAGATAATGGGGACATTTGCAACTGGAAGATATCTGTTTGTTGCTAGTGTCTATCCATTTTTTAATTTATCTGGATGTCCCTTATCCCCCTCACCTGCAAAGACTTTGAAAACATTGTCCGAAAATTAAGTATCCCTTGGAAAATGCCGATTGACGGTATAGTAAATGCTTGAAGTCTGAAGAACATAACATCAAGTGCACTTCCCCATTTTGGAGGTTCGACCTGCCTTTAAATGCCACCACTCATCTGAACTCTTGCCATTCTCTACCTCACAAAATTAATGTGACACAAGTAGCCAGTGCCCTTTGTGTGAAAATAAGATGTGAATTTGAAGATGTAATTGGGCAGGCTTTGTACCCCCTTTCAGTCTCATTTGAAGTCAGGATGAAGATATCTGCAGAAAACTTTGAATAACTCCTATTAATATATCATCAATGAGTGTTATGATGTTGAAAGTTTGAGTTTGCAGCTTTGCTCAGAATGCACATGGATAAAGTTATTTAATGCCGGAATATTAGGATGTTCTGCATAATTCATAATCATAGCATTATTGAACAATATAACCATTAGGTTTCTGAGTTAAGATAACAGTATCTGAAATATGTCATTAGCCTTCATTTGGTAAGATTGATTTGAAGAATTGATTTAATACAGATGTCATTTACCAACCATCTATAATTTGTTGGCCAATATACTCTTTAGCACACCGTCTGTTATTTATCAAGTTATCCAGAGACAATACTTCTTGCCTTTGCTCTTGATGGGACATCTCTTATCCTGTTGCTGTTGTTCACAGGCATGTTAATAACCTACATAATTTTAATTACATCATTTTCTTTTGTAACTTTAAAATAGTTATGCATTTAACACTAGTTTTAAAAAAATCATATTTATCTTTCTTTAACCAAGCAATTTACTTTCCAGAGCTCTTAGAATTCCTCCCTCAAAATTATCCCTTAGTTTTATTTTTTCATGTTAATCTTTTCCCTTCAGTTTTTCCCTTACCACTCTGCAGAGCTCATTTACACTGCAGTTTTTGCTTCTCTTAACCTTGCACAGCTATGTGAATACTTTTTTTCCTGTCTTTGCTAATGACATCCACTCTAGCTATATAACATTCACAGGAGCCTAAGCAATCACCTAGAACATAGAACAAAGAACCTCACATGGATTATTAGGGAACACTGATACCTGCCAAATATAAAATCTATTGCTTTATCTAACACTATGTTACAAATTCAGGTGGATGGCTGGTCCATGATGCAGCGCGATGCCAACAGTGCAGGTTCAGGCAAGATAGATCCTATTACTGTAATACTCTGGGTAAATGGGAAGCCTCTTAAGATGGAAGTGGATACAGAGGCATCAGCCACTTTGATAGGTGAGCATACATTTCAGTACCTAAGAAACAAAGTTCAACCATAGAACTTAAAGAGAACTTCTGCCAAGTTGAAGACTTACAGGGGAGAAATAATAGAAATAAAAGGCACTGCAATGATACTTGTAAGCTATCCAGCTCCCACTAATAATAGTGACGGGTAACGGACCAAACTTTCTCGGCTGTGATTGGCTTTAAACAGATCAAGTTGAATTGGGCCGAGACTTCTCAAGTGTGGGAAGTGGGACTGCCCAAACTGATAAGAAAATACGAGTGCATCTTCTGTGATGAATTCGGCAAAATCAAAGAGCTGCAACTGAAGAGTTATGCGGATCCAGACTTGATTCCCCGATTCTTTAGATCAAGACTGGCACCATATGCGTTATGAGAGATAGTGGATACTGAGTTATACAGGTTGGAAGAACTGGGCATTATCAGTTCTCAGAATGGGCAACACCTGTAGTCCCTGTATTGAAATTAGACAAGGCCATTCTCATTTGTGGTGAGTATAAGCTAACAATCTTGAAAATGAGCTCAGGGACAGAGACTTGGGCAAGATATATGCAGCTTGACTGGATAGTTACCCATGAAATGTGATGCGGGCTAATGCCTAGCGTAAATCTGAAATTAACCAATGTAACTTAATTGAGCACAACAACCAAACTCTCAACTCTGCATTTTACCCAATCCGCTCTTTCGCCACCATCCCCTGATCCAAATACTATCCCATCCCCCACTGCCCGACCAACCACCTCCCATACCACTCCTGACCCAACCACTGAATCAACCCACTCACCCTTCCACTGTGAATACCTTCCTGATGCGACTACCCACTTGATTCAGCTGTCAACTCACTAACTGGCTCACACACCTATTCATTCAACTACCCACCGACTCACTCACTCACTCACTCACTCATTTACTAACCCATACTCATTCATGAAAGGACTTTCAAAAAGAAACCATTAAATTCTGAAAAAATCTATCTAATGTGCCTTTGAATTAATCAGTGCTATCTGCTTCCACCATCTACTGAAGTGGGGATAATTTGAAACTCCACAATGGATGAGAGAGGGATGATGAATCAGGTTCAAGACTCTGAAACCCGACTGCCTCAAATGTGCAGTTTTAATGGAGGCACGTTGTGGAAAGGTCACAAACCTGTATGCAAGAGGTGGGTCAGTTATTTAAATATGCTAATGAGGCTGTATGCCTCAATTTGGATAGTCTTTTAGATGTAATGTCTCAAGAACTCATTTCCCAAAGCTCAGAAAACATGGCAAGATGGGGTGACAATGGTTGGATCCAGCAACTAGTGTCTTTCCAACACTGTTTGTGGGCCAAGAGCTTCCAGTTGGGAAGCAATTCCAAGTAACCCACATGTTCAGGTTTCCCAGACATAAAGACAACCCCTTTCCACTCATTCTGCATCTCATCATTAACACTGGGGCTAATGCATCAACAAGTTAGTTTTGATGTTATGCCATTTTGGGCACAGACCATGTTTTATTTTCTACTGTTCTGAGTAAGGTGAAATATGGACAAGAGATTACGGTCTTAAACGAATTGGATCTGAACTCAGTTGAATTTTATGGTGGGTTTCAAAATTCTGATATCGGGAGCTCGAGGGGGTCCTAGGACTATATTTGCCAGCAGTGTTCGCTGCTCTGCAATTTTACCAGAGGTGGTGTCCTTGTTGGTAGTCTCTGAGGGGTACTGATGTTGCTCGTCCAATCAGATGGCTGGGAGCTCTGAAGCCTCAGCAGCCCAACTAGGAGCGTGGAGACTTTGGAGAATATAAGTATTGTTGAAAACACTTAATGGTTGAAGGCAGAATTAAGGAAAGGTCAATTGGGATGAAACTCCTTCAGGGGATTTTTGGGCTGCAGAAGCTGGCATTCCTGCCTGTCGTCCCATCTTTGGGATAGAGAGCCTCTCGTCCTGTTGGCTTCCCCGGCCTACAGCAGGAGGCCATCTCCATGAAGTAGGGGGCTGCTCCACCACCATCAAAATGCCTGTCTCTGCATATAATAGCCCTGAAAAGGGACCTTAATTATGCAAATAGGCTGCCATATTCTTGTAAGTGTTCATGAACACACAGAAAAGCTAGGACATTTGAACAACTTTTGCAGTGCATTAGTGTCGGAGTGCTTGAGCAAATGGGTGAATATGTAAGGGGGTAAGGAGGTAGGGTGGGTGAGGTAAATGAGTAACGAGTAGATTGCATGAGGTAAATGGGTAAGGGTGGAGTGGGTGACTTAAGGTGGTTAGGGTGGGCAGCACGGTGGTGCAGTGAGTAGCACTGCTGCCTCATGACGCCGAGGTCCCAGGTTCGATCCCGGCTCGGGGTCACTGTCCATGTGGAGTTTGCACATTCTCACTGTGTTTGTGTGGGTTTCAACCCCACAACCCAAAGATGTGCAGGCTAGGTGGATTGACCATGCTAAATTGTCCCTTAATTGGAAAAAATGAATTGGGTACTCTAAATTTAAAAAAAAAAGTGGTTAGGGTGGCAGCTCGGTAGGGAAGTGAAGTCAGGTCAGGTCAGTTGGGCGGCGGTTGGGGGTTAAGTTGGGTGGCATGGTCAGGTAGGGGGGGTTGGGGGATGGGTGAGGGGAGTCAGACGGTAAGGTTGGGGGGAGGGAGGGAGTCGGTTGAGGTGGGGTGATGGGTGTCAGTTGTATCGTTACCCAGGAGTTGAACTAGGAATTTTCTAATAAGTAAGCTTTGCACAGGTGAAGGAGACACATCCTGAGTGAGTGAGACACATCCAGAGTGGGAATTGGAACTTGGTAATTTGGTGCAGTGAGGTAATGAAAATGAAAATCGCTTATTGTCACAAGTAGGCTTCAATGAAGTTACTGTGAAAAGCCCCTAGTCGCCACATGCCGGCGCCTGTTCGGGGAGGCTGTTACGGGAATTGAACCGTGCTGCTGGCCTGCCTTGGTCTGCATTCAAAGCCTCGACGCAGAGTAGGAGACGATGCTTTTTCCCTACCATTTTGTTCTTTTTCTTCTGGCCTGTAACTGTTAATTTGCAGGGAGAGAACCAGAGAGCATCCTGGGAAGGTAAGTGATTTTTATTACCTTTTCAAATTGTTTGTGTGTGTGTGTGTGTGTGGGGCGGGGTGTGGGGTGGGGGGGACTAAATGACACCACAGTAAAGCTGTAACCTGATTGGCTGGTTGGGAATGTGTTAAATTTGAAAAAGAAATATGACAAAAAACTCTAATTGATGAACTAGATAGTGGAGTAATGAAACCTGAGGGCAGAGATTGGTATTTAGCATTTAATTTTACAGTAAAAATCATCTAGCGTCAGGGCCATATAGTTAATTGTAACTCAATCTAACAATAATTCAAGTGTTTATTTTAAATTAATTAGTTCTTAAATGTCACTCAGCAGGGTGCGGTGCTCCAACTGTGAGATGTGGCAGATCTGTGACACTTCCAGCGTTCCGGTAGATTACATCTGCAGCAAGTGTAGCCAATGGCAGCTCCTCACAGACCGCGTGGTTCAGTTGGAACAGCAATTGGATGCACTTAGGAGCATGGAGGTGGCGGAAAGCGTCATGAGTTATAGACATGGAGTGCACCCAAGGTGCAAGCAGAGAGATGGGTGACCACCAGGAGGGACAGGCAGTCAGTGCAGGAATCCCCTGCGGTTGTCCCGCTCTCAAACAGGTATACCGCTTTGGATACTGTTGGCGGGAATAGCCTATCAGGGGAAAACAGCTGCAGCCAGAGCAGTGGCACCACGGCTGGCTCTGATGTTCAGCAGGGAGGGTCAAAGTGCAGAAGAGCAATAGTGATAGGGGACTCTCTCGTCAGGGGAACAGATAGGCGCTTCTGTGGACGTGAAAGAGACTCCAGGATGGTATGTTGCCTCCCTGGTGCCAGGGTCCAGGATGTCTCCGAACGGGTAGCGGGCAACCTGAAGGGGGAGGGCAAACAGGCAGAGGTCGTAGTACATATTGGTACTAACAACATAGACAGGAAGGGGCATGATGTCCTGCAGCAGGAGTTCAGGGAGCTAGGCAGAAATTTAAAAGACAGGACCTCTAGGGTTGTAATCTTGGGATTCCTCTCTGTGCCACGTGCCAGTGAGGCTAGAAATAGGAAGATAGAACAGCTAAACATGTGGCTAAACAGTTGGTGTAGGAGGGAGGGTGCCCATTAGCTGGACCACTGGGAGCCCTTCCGGGACAGGTGTGACCTGTATAAGAAGGACGGATTGCACCTAAACTGGAGTGGCATAAATAGTATGACAGGGGGGGTGGGTATTGGAGCAATAGGTCAGAAGGTGAAACAAATGAGGGAGAACTGGGGGATAGGGCCAGTATGGCTCTAAGGAAGAGAGGACAGGGAGATGTTGCTGAAAACAGTGGAACTGGTGGCCTGAAGTGCATATGTTTTAATGCAAGAAGTATAACAGGAACGGCAGATGAACGTAGAGATTGGATTAGTACTTGGAACTATGATGTTGTTGCCATTACAGAGACATGGTTGAGAGAAGGACAGGATTGGCAGCTAAACGTTCCAGGATTTAGATGTTTCAGGTGGGATAAAGGGGGATGTAAAAGGGGTGGAGGAATTGCGCTACTGGTTAGGGAGAATATCACAGCTGTACTGCAGGAGGACACCTCAGAGGGCAGCGAGGCTTATAGGTAGAGATCAGGAATAAGAAGGGTGCAGTCACAATGTTGGGGGTTTACTACAGGCCACCCAACAGCCAGCGGGAGATAGAGTAGCAGATAGGTGGACAGATTATGGAAAGGAGTAAAAGCAACAGGGTTGTTGTGATGGGAGACTTTAGCTTCCCCAATATTGACTGGGACTCACTGAGTGCAGGGGATTGGATGGGGCAGAGTTTGGAAAGACTCCAGGAGGGCTTCTTAAAACAATATGTAGACAGTCCAACGAGGGAAGGGGCTATACTGGACCTGGTATTGGGGAATGAGCCCAGCCAGGTGGTAGAAGTTTCAGTAGGGGAGCATTCCGGGAACAATGACCACAATTCAGTCAGTTTTAAAGTGCTGGTGGACAAGGATGAGAGTGGTCCTCGGGTGAATGTGCAAAATTGGGGGAAGGCTAATTATAACAATATTCGGCAGGAAATGAAGAACCTAGATTGGGGGCGGATGTTTGAGGGTAAATCAACATCTGACATGTGGGAGGCTTTCAAATGTCAGTTGAAAGGAATTCAGGACCGGCATGTTCCTGTGTGGAAAAAGGATAAATACGGCAAATTTCAGGAACCTTGAATAACGAGAGATATTGTAGGAATCGTCAAAAAGAAAAAGGAGGCATTTGTCAGGGCTAGAAGGCTGGGAACAGACGAAGCCTGTGTGGAATATAAGGAAAGTAGGAAGGAACTTAAACAAAGAGTAAGGAGGGCGAAAAGGGTTCATGAAAAGTCATTGGCAAATAGGGTTAAGGGTTTTTACACGTACATAAAAAGCAGGAGGGTAGCCAGGGAAAGGGTTGGCCCACTGAAGGACAGGCGAGGGAATCTATGTGAGGAGCCAGAGGAAATGGGCGAGGTACTAAATGAATACTTTGCATCAGTATTCACCAAAGAGAAGGAATTGGTGGATGTTGAGTCTGGAGAAGGGAGTGTAGATAGCCTGGGTCACATTGAGATCCAAAAACATGAGGTGTTGGGCGTCTTGAAAAATATTAAGGTCGATATGTCCCAGGGGCCTGATGGGATCTACCCCAGAATACTGAAGGAGGCGAGAGAGGAAATTGCTGAGGCCTTGACAGAAATTTTTGGATCCTCACTGTCTTCAGGTGATGCCCCGGAGGACTGGAGAATAGTCAATGTTGTTCCTTTGTTTAAGAAGGGTAGCAAGGATAATCAAGGGAACTACAGGCCAGTGAGCCTTACATCAGTGGTAGGGAAATTACTGGAGAGAATTCTTCGAGACAGGATCTACTCCCAGTTGGAAGCAAATGGACGTAATAGCGAGAAGCAGCATGGTTTTGTGAAGGGGAGGTTGTGTCTCACTAACTTGATAGAGTTTTTCGAGGAGGTCACAAAGATGATTGATGCAGGTAGGGCAGTGGATGTTGTCTATATGGACTTCATATTGACAAGGTCCCTCATGGCAGACTGGTACAAAAGGTGAAGTCACACGGGATCAGGGGTGAGCTGGCAAGATGGATACAGAACTGGCTAGGTCATAGAAGGCAGAGAGTAGCAATAGAAGGGTGCTTTTCTGATTGGAGGGCTGTGACAAGTGGTGTTCTGCAGGGATCAGTGCTGGTACCTTTGCTTTTCGTAGTATATATAAATGATTTGGAGGAAAATGTAACTGGGATGCTTAATAAGTTTGCAGACGACACAAAGGTTGGTGGAATTGCAAATGGCGATGAGGACTGTCAGGGATACAGCAGGATGTACATTGTTTGGAGACTTGGGCGGAGAGATGGCAGATGGAGTTTAATCTGGACAAATGTGAGGTAATGTATTTTAGAAGGTCTAATGCAGGTAGGGAATATACACTGAATGGGAGAACCCTCAAGAGTATTGACAGTCAGAGAGATCTAGGTGTACAGGTCCACAGGTCACTGAAAGGGGCAACACGGGTGGAGAAGATAGTCAAGAAGGCACACGGCACGCTTGCCTTCATTGGCCGGGGCATTGAGTATAAAAATTGACAAGTCATGTTGCAGCTGTATAGAACGTTAGTTAGGCCACACTTGGAGTACAGTGTTCAATTCTGGTCACCACACTACCAGAAGGATGTGGAGGCTTTAGAGAGGGTGCAGATGTGATTTACCAGGATGTTGCTTGGTATGGAGGGCATTAGCTATGAGGATAGGTTGAATAAATGTGGTTTGTTCTCACTGGAACGACAGAGGTTGAGGGACGACCTGATAGAGGTCTACAAAATTGTGAGGGGCATAGACAGAGTGGATAGTCAGAGGCTTTTTCCCAGGGTAGAGGGATCAATTACTAAGGGGCATAGGTTTAAGGTGCGAGGGGCAAGGTTTAGAGGAGATGTACGAGGCAAGTTTTTTTACACAGAGGGTAGTGAGTGCCTCGAACTCGCTGCCGGAGGAGGTGGTGGAAGCAGGGACGATAGTAACATTTTCAGGGCATCTTGACAAATACATGAATAGGATGGGAATCAAGGGATACGGACCCTGGAAGTGTAAAAGATTTTAGTTTAAGCGGGCAGCATGGTCGGCGCAGGCTTGGAGGGCCGAAGGGCCTGTTCCTGTGCTGTACTTTTCTTTGTTCTTTGTATTTCCTGGGTAACTTTTCGGGGTTGGAGACTTCTTTGGAGCATCCCAAGGAGCAGGGGGATTGCCCATCGGAAGTTCAAACTTCCCACGTAATTTCCACAGAGGCAGTGCATTGGAAGTTCTGTCGGGTCCAGTAGTGTATCTTGGGAAAGTTCTTAGCCATTCAGACAGCAAAAAATCTGGGCAAACATGAATTCTGTCATCACTTACCTCTGGAACACCCTCTAGTTTATTTCAAGACCATCACTGCTTGGTGTGCATACTTTATCACTAATATGTTGAGATCTATCATGCTTATTATATGATTATCTCACACAAAAAGTGATTGTCTAACTGTTCTTCTCCAGTTGATGTGCATTAGTAGCTGGAAGTTATTGATTTCCTCCCAAATTGATTCCATTTCCCCTCTGCTGTTCTAGTTATTCCAGTATCTGATTTGTCATACCTTATCACTAATGGCACTTGTCTGCCTGGTGAATATCTCCTTAGGTCTATTATACATCTCTTTTCTACTTTTAGTCATGCTTCTGAAAACCTAATAAAACATTCAAACTATTCAGATCAAATATCAATAACAAAAACAAAGACATACATCATAAAAGTTGCAAAACTGTCTGTTGATTCCATTTTCGGTCAAGTTACTTACCCTGCATTTTATGGGTGCATGCTCCCACACATCCATTACTGCTTAAATGAGTTACATTAACTTGATTTTTTTTAATTGAAGTATTTGGAAAGTCATTCATCTGTTCAAATAAATTGAACTGAACTTGACACTAACTTGCAGGTGAAAACTGGACGCCAATCTTTGCACATTGGCTTGAGCAGACACTGCAATTATAAAGATTTATTAAGTGCTGGTTTGTCACTTCATCGTAATTAGTACTTGAACAGGCAGTGGTATATGAGTTCTTTGAGTTGGCAATATTGAGCTTAAAGTCTTTAAAGTAACTGTTGGTATGTAATACATCCAGATTTGAGCTGTATTGGATGACCTTATTTTAATTAGCTTTTATTTTTATATAGGCCATCCTATTTAACAGTTCACTTTAACAGCTTGTCAATTCTAATTTCTTATAACAAATCCCATATCAAATTTATGTAGCTCTATATCCATTTACCTGAGCTACACATTAAAAGACAAATGACCCCCAATACCATTAATTTTAAAAGATAGAGGCTGCAAATTTCGGCAAGCAGCACAATGCTGGTAGTTTCATCATTATTACTGCCAGTTGAGGTGAAAAATGACAGGGAGCTAGCTCGCAGACTTTTGGCATATCCTGTGCCAATTGCCTTGTTGCTGAGGGTAGTGGCGTGGACGTCATGTGCATCCACGTGATGTACAGAGAACAGGCAGGTCATTACATTGGTCTACATATTACATTGGTCCTATGCACAAACTGGCATTTTTACCCATGCTCCTCTAGCTACTGCTCTTCCTTGAACGCTTTCAGCTGGACAAGGGAAACCCACCCCTCATCCCCCCCCAGCATTAGTACTTTTACAGCGATCCATCCAACTTGCAGGTTAATTGCTCATTACTACTTACTAACTCTTGTAGAATTTATAGGTGCACTAGGTTATTGGAAAAGTTATGAAAAGTTAGTAAAGTCTTCAGGGAATGGTACTGTGTGTTGGTAAACTGTAGATTGTTCCTGGAAGGAGTCAGACTGCGCGACTAGCTCTCAGTCATTGGGGCTATAGTTGCAGTCCCCTATGGGCTGCAGCCTCAAGGAGCTGGAGCAGAACCAGCGGAGTAAAGACTCCCATCAGAAAGCTTTGGCTATTCAGAGAGCAATTCTGCTCAGAGCAGTATGTACAGTGTCTGCACTTCACGAAGGAGATGGTAACTGGACTGTACCACAGTTCAGTGGAAAGGGCAGCACTGTAGCACAGTGGTTAGCACTGTGCCTTCACAGTGCCAGGATCCCAGGGTTGATTTCTGGCTGGGTCACTGTCTGTGCAGAGTCTGCACGTTCTCCCTTCGTCTGCGTGGGTTTCCTCCGGGTGCTCCGGTTTCCTCCCACAAGTCCTGAAAGACTTAGGTAATTTGGATATTCTGAATTCTCCCTCTGTGCACCCGAGCAGGCGCCGGAATGTGGCGACTAGGGGCTTTTCACAGTAACTTCATTGCAATGCAAGCCTACTTATGTCAATATAGATTATTATAAAAAAATATTATTATAAACTATACCTGTAGGCTCAGAGCAGGGCGTGGACAGCATTTCCAGTGAACATCAAGATGACTTTGATCTTGGAGTTCTCTCTGGATTCTTCTAGGCGAACAGACAAAATAGCAAACATCTCAGAATTTGCTGATCATTGCTGAATCCAGTAGACGCTGTACACCAGGAGAACAAGACTTTGTTGATGGTATAAGCTGCATGGATTGGATTTTGTTTATTGTCACATGCACCGAGGTACAGTGAAAAGTATTTTCCCGCAAGCAGCTCAACAGATCATTAAGTACATGTAAAAAAATGAAATAAAAGAAAATACATAATAGGGCAACACAAGCTTCACAATGTAACTACATAACACCGGCATCGGTTGAAGCATACAGGAGTGTAGTGTTAATGAGGTCAGTCCATAAGAGGGTCGTTTAGGAGTCCGGTAATAGCGGGGAAGAAGCTGTTTTTGAGTCTGTCCGTGCGTGTTCTCAGACTTTTGTATCTCCTGCCCGATGGAAGAAGTTCGAAAAGTGAGTAAGCCAGGTGGGAGGGATCTTTGATTATGCTGCCCTCTTTCCCCAGGCTGCGGGAGGTGTAGATGGAGTCAATGGATGGGAGGCAGGTTCGCGTGATGGACTGGGCTGTGATCATGACTGAGGGACATAAACTGTGTTAACTGTGGGTCTCAGGGGGTAGGAGTGATCCACTACGCCAGGGATCTTGCAGAATACGAGCTCTTCTGATACGGGGGTGGGGGACCCTTAACACAGTTTACGTCCCTCAGTATAAATAGAGTCGGCCAGTCAGGCACCGACTCGAGAAGACCCAGTAGGGAACTACTGGAGCTGCATATAATAATTAATGTGTTAAATAAAATAAGTTTTGCTTTCTCTACAACTCTGTGTGGACTCCTTTTGTTGCCCCTTACAAAAGCTGTCTTCTCTCTAAACAAAGAGAAGCATCAGAAACACAATCTAGACTTAGCCACAACAGTCGGCATACCCCTCGTGCAGTGCCATTGACTGCTCACAATCACTTTATCAGGGTGAGATGTACTGTAGCTGCAAAGGTTGCCTCGCACATTAATTGGTGTGCGACACCTAGCTATGAGTGTGAATGCCTGCTTGACTGACAGAGTCAAGATGGGTTTATCCTGTGCCATTCAATGAGTGACCGCATTGAACTTGAGAGTGGCTGCTTTGGCAAATAAAGGTTATCCACTCTACATTCAGCTGATGTCTCCCTCCCTCAATGCCGCCACTCATGGTGCTCATGTAACGAGAGCCATAGAGCCACAAAGAATGTCATGAAGCTGGTCATTGGGATGGTGAAGCAACAGTGCTGCTGCCTGGAATGCTCAGGAGGAGCCGTCCAGCACTCACTGGAACAAGTGTCCGATTCATGATGGTCTGCTGTGGACTTCAGAACCCGGCCATTATGAAGGCACAGCCCTTGCTGTCACTGATTCATTGCAAAAGGAAGGTGAGGAGGGAGAGAAGGAGATAGTTGGTACATCCACATTCTGGATGGGTTATTCATAATCAGATTCTGTTTCCCCCGAATGAAACCCCTCATTTTCGCTGAGCAACAGTTCGTCATCTTGCATCCCTAAGTAAGGGGCCATCACAATGTTTACTTGATCACAATCCTGAAATAAATTCCTCAACCAAACAACCGTTACACACGAGGTTTATCCAGCAAAATATTTAATCGCCTTATAATATTCAAATAATTACTTTTGTGCATTGCTTTGGTGCCTGTTTAGTGGGTGCCTTTGCCTGGCCTGGTACTACTATTCCAGTGGCTACAGCAAGGCTGGTGGAACACTGCTGACCTTTAGAGACTGCAGGTGGTCTTTACAGGTGGAATCGAGCAGCTCTTGGCCTTGAATGCCATGCTTTGGATTGATCCACCCCAGCATAGACAGCAGCAGTGTGGGCTGGCTGGCTGACCAGCACCAGCATGCACTGATGGAGAGACTGTAGTGGGAGCCCGAATACCATCATCTGGCGAGGGGACAGCAGGTTCATGCACCTGGGAGCCACTGCCACTCGCATTACCCTGGCTTAACCCCTCAGCAATCTTAGAGCTGGAGCACAAGGCGCTGCACTGCTGTGAGTTCCGACAAGAATCTTTGAGCGCAGGTATGCACAGTCAGAAAGGTGGCAATCTGAATCTGCATGGTACCAAGTTTTGTTTACATGGCATCCCTTCCACAGACATTCACTCCCTCCAACAACAACGAACAGTGGCTGCAGTGTGCACCATCCACAAGGTGACCTTCAGAAACTCACCAATGTTCCTGAGGTAGCACGCCAAAACCCATGACTGCTACCATCTAGAAAGACAAAGGCAGCAGATACATGAAAGCTCCCTTCCAATCTACTCACCATCCTGGCTTGGGAATATATTGTTGTTCCTTCACTGTCACTGGATCAAAATCCTGGACAACACTATGGGTGTGCCGACACCACAGGGACTGCAGCGGTTTGAGAAAGCAGCTCACCACCACCTTCTCAAGGACAATAAATGCTGGCCGAGCCAATGACACCACATCACGTAAATGGTTTTTAAAAAAAGCAATCCTAGGCTTCATAACCTCGAACTGAACATCCACTGCAGTACTCAGACATTGCAAGATTTCTATTGGTTCCACAGTGGAAGTATTGGCCATAAGACACTCCATCATGGTTAAGTCCACATGGTGCTGCCCACCACACCCATGCTGAAAAGAATGGTCTTCAAATGCGGCATGCAGCCCTGTGTTTAGTTAGAGCTGGAGTCGGGCCATGTTCCTTGACAGTAGTATAAGGCTCTCTGGAAGACCTACCAATGCACCAAGCATTTCTGTGTGTCTCTTTCTATATGACACCCTATTCCTCATCTGGGTCTTCTAGAGTGGAACATGTGTAAGACCTCGTTCTCTAAGAAGCTGGCACACCCACTCTCCTTTTCACTGGTTGCAGCCCACCCATGTCCAGTGTCTCACCACATGCAGATCCCACCTCTATGCCTGTTTCAGAAAGTGTTTCTTCCTCTTAAGTCTGCTCCCCCTCCAGGCCTTTATCCTCATGCACCATTGGAGTGGCTGGGTGAATTGCGTGGGTGTGTGAAAGCAAAAATTCACAAGAGCAGGTCTGGGACGGAGGAAGTGAAGTGGAGATGGGGGAAGCAAGAAGTGCAACTTGTACATTATACCAGATTGCAAGATGAGGGTGATGTATTACTTGACCTTGACTGCTCATGTGAGATCAGGAATATTCTTGTGGAATTGCATCCATATCCTTGGCATTATCCTGGTGACCTTGGTGGCCTTTCCCCCCTTCTACTGCCTTCTGGCCCCCCGAGGGAAGAAAATCTTTTTCCATCAGTTCACCTCCTGGATCAGCAACTCAGAGCAGCATCCAGCCACGTGAGGACACAGTATTTTGCCTGTTGCACCATTTTAGGTCCTTCTTGAAGGTCCTCAAGTGTTGACCAAGCAGTTTTAGCCGCTGCTGCAACCAGAGAGCATCTCCCCTGTAACAGGTGAAATTTTGCTTTAAGTAATGCAGGCTAGCTTTAAGTAGAATCAGGTTTTTATGAACTTAAACTCTTTTTGAGATGGGCAGCCACGAATCGGGACAGGATCCTCTGTTCCACCAGCCCCGTTTTCCTGTGCAACGCGCCCTCGCCCGGCAGTGCAATTCTCCATTCCCACAGCCTGCCAATGGGATCTCCCAATGTGGGCCACCCCATGCAGTCGGGAAACATGCAGCTGTGGGTGTGCTGCTGGCGGAGCGGAGGATCCCGCTGATGGAGAATCCCGCAACAGATCTTTCAGCTGGATAATCATGAAAATAGGCAGATAGCATGACGTTTACTGGTAGACTGCATCGCTTGAATTCATAGAATCATAGAAATCCCTACAGTGCAGAAGGAGGCCATTCGGCCAATCGAGTCTGCACCAACCCTCTGAAAGAGCACCCCACCCAGATCCACTCCCCCACCATAGCCTCACAACTCCACCTAATCTTCACATCTTTGGACACTAAAAGGCAATTTAGCATGGCCAATCCACCTAATCTTTGGACTGGAGATAATCACAGATTATGACCCCAATGCCCAAATTCGCCCAGCCATCCAATTTAGCCATCAACGGCTCCTCCAAAATACAGCAGCAGACAGCTCGGATAGTGTTAATCCTAACAGGCTGGAAAATCCCAGCTTTGATTCCTGTATTTGCTGGGTTAGCTGAACTGGATGAAACCACAGGGACAAGAAATGTTCCTAGTTCCAGAAGAGAACAAAAAGTCTGCCAAAAATTCCCAATCCTGGTGGTATCCATTTTGTCATTTACATCTGCAGTCAATGAGACACTTGACAGTGACACTTGACAAAACAATGAATAGCCTGTCAACAAACACGGTTTGTTGAGCAGTTTCAGACTTAAATAAAGGCCATTTTGGCAGGGTGCCAGGAGCTATCTTTCACACATTGTACCCAATTCCAACTGAAATTTGAACTTTCAAGTGGATAGAAAGAGATAAAAATAATATTAAATGAGTTAGAAGGTAATAACTTCTTTTGAATGTACTCTGATAGTTGGCCATCATTTTTAAAAATGATTATTCAAATTGCGAAGTAGCTAAGTTCACATTGTTTCTCATTAACTATTAATCAATTGGACGCTACTTTCAAGGTTGCAAAGGCTTCATTTATTACAAAAGGTATAGGCCGGGATTCTCCGAGCCCGCGACGGGTCGGAAAATCGCCTTGGGTGTGGGAAATGGCCGTCACGTCGCTCTGACCCCAGGCCGCCGATTCTCCGGCGACCGGAGAATCGCCACCAATCATGTCCGCGCGGTCCACCAAGTCCTGCCAACATGGTTCAAACCTGCTACCGCCCGGCAGGAGCTCGGACCCACGGCCGCTGTGGATGTCATGGTGGGGGGGGGGGGGGGGTGGAAGGATCTGACTCCGGGGGTGGGGGGGGCCTCCACAGGGTCCAGGCCCACAATCGGGGGCTTCCGATTGGCGGGCGGCCGCGATCTGGAGGGGGCCTTCCTCCTTCTGCGCGGGTCCGCTGTTAGGTCCCTGACATGTTGCTCCGCGCCGGCGCGCAGCCGGCAACCAAGCGCATGCGCCGGCGCACAGACAGCAACCACACACATGCGCGGATCCGCACTGGCCATGCATGGCTGCCTTTCGGCGCCGGAGCAGCGTGCAGAACTCTGGCACTGTGCTAGCCCCCTAAAAGCCGATGAATTGCTGGGCCAGGAGGCCCGTTGACGCCGGCGAACGCCACTCCATAATACATGGGGAGTGGATGATTCTTAACTCATTTATGACTTAATGGGTCTTTTTATTTTTCTTCGTTTTTTTACTGTTCTCTAACTACTGCTTTATCTGGAAAGGCTGAGTATTCAAGAATAAAATGAATATCACAACATAATTATCTTGGATCATAAAGTCCCACTCAAACTGACAATGCTAATCATTGATTGTTAATTTCAATTTTTATCTTTGTCAATGTAATCATTTCCTGGAGCCAGAAGTATTTTGGTCAGTTCTGAATTAATTTGGCCGTTCCTACCTTTTAAGTAGAAATTGGACATTGAACCAATGTTTTCAAATAGATGGAGTAACCAACCTGGCATTCATAAACAATACTGTATATTATACTTTATGTGGCTATGAATATAAATTAACTATATGCGACGTTGAACACATGGTAGTGGTGTGGCTGTCAAAATTGAACTTTGCCTAGAAATTTTTAAATGCTGTAATGGCCTTGTCAATCATCTGTTATTTGGTTTACACAGTGGATTAATTTTTAATTAGAAGATAAGACTGCTTTCTACAAGGTTTCCCAAAAATTGCTTTGTATATTTGTTGCTCTCTAAGACTGTGCTAATACATCTAGTAATACTGAGTAAAGCCCTTTAGGGTACAATGTTCTAATTTGATAGAAGGCATGTCATATGCCTGTGCAATCAAACATACATTAGCATTTACAACCAGGTAGACCGCTTCACTGCTTACAAAGCTGAAAATTGAAGTCAAAGCACAACTGAATCTGGAAAGAACTTTTCTGGCACAAATCAGCCAAACATGAAATCTTCTGACATAATAAGATTCAGTCAAGTTATCAAAGCTTCAAAAAAAACGCTAATCCACGATCACTTAATCTTTTGAGACCGGCATTGAAATCCCAATATTTTGTGATGTGATGAAGAAGAAAAATGTTGCTTTAACTTGTTGCTTCGTTTCCAAAATCAACAATCTGTGTGGCAGAAAATAAACTCACTCTTTAAATTCAGAAACAGTGACTGTGTATATGTATTTTTTGCAGCTGAATGATTGTAATGTGATAAATTGCCACACTTCAGGCAAGTGTGCCCTTTATTATTGATGCCGCCCTCTTAGAATTTGAATTACAGCTTATCACATTAATTTATAGTTCATAATAATTAAAGGACCCTGCATGAAATTCTCTTAGAATATACCAAATGATATTTTGTGCAGCTTCCAGGGTCAATTATAGAATTGTCAGTTCATTAGAGGCTTAATTTTATGATCAAAATGTTTAAACCATGTAGCTGTTACACAATCCAAATGGACACAACGTGAATTCTTGCATGAACACAGCAAATTTGCAGTCAGTTGAGATAAGGGGCACGATTTAACCAAAACGTTTCTGGCGAGCGGGAAATGCCGCGAGCTTGCCGATGCTCGGCCTTAACTGTGGTAAGATGTTAATTGGTCCAGTTAGCGAGGCCCCACGCGATTCACGCCGTAAATCATGATTCATCGGCTGATTTGCCAGGGACTGCACTCACAAGCCCAGAACTTAAACCGCTCCTGCACAGTCAACCCCACGCCACTAGCAGTCATGCCACGACGGAGACCAACCCCACGATTTGGCAACGCTGAACGGGGATGCGGTGGAGGTCAGATGGGATACCTTGTTCCCCCGGAGGTCCAGGAGCATCAGCCACAGGACAGCCACCACCTCCTGGAAGGAAGTGGCAGCGGCCATCAGCTCAGGGTCAGCTAGCTTACTCCTAGCAAATGTCCAATCTCTGGAAAGCAAGCTAGACGATCTGAAAGCCAGACTCACTTTTCAAAGAGAACTGAGGGACTGCTGTGTGCTCTGTTTCACGGAGACATGGCTCACTCCTGCTTCACCGGACTGTGCCCTACGACCAGAGGGCTTCTCAATCCACCGAATGGACCATACAGCGGCCTCAGGCAAGGCTAGAGGAGGTGGGGTCTGCCTCCTAATCAACACCTCCTGGTGCCTAGATGTATCAACACTGGCGAGCCATCCGAACGTGAAAATCGCACTGGATTAAATATTCACCACCACAAATAGCCTTGAAATGAAACATCCCGAGACCTTGTTCATTGTAGCTGGGGACTTCAATCAGGACAAGCTCACGAGCGTACTACCAAGTTACCACCAACACGTCACCTGTTCCACCAGAGGCCCAAACATCCTTGACCACTGCCACACAAATATCAAACATGCGTACCGCTCTATCGCCCGCCCACACTTTCGCAAATCTGACCACAAGGCTTATAAGCAAAAACTGAAATGGGAGAATCCGTCGAAGAAAGTTGTGCATCGTTGGTCCGAGGAATCAGATGATCTCCTACGGGACTGCATAGAGTCAGTGGACTGGTCAGTATTTAAAAGCTCTGCAACCAGCTGAACGAGTACGCCACTATAGTAACTGCCTTCATCAGTAAGTGTGTAGCTGTACCTGACAGTAGCTTCACCCTTCTAAGAATTTAGAAAACAAATCACACTTTGGCTCTTCAGTACATTTCCCAGTCGTGGCCTGAGAGCAAGTCATTCCCTTTGCATGTTCGTTTGTAATGTTCTGTACATTTCTAAGAACCGATTAAGGAACCTCCTCCTTTTGGTTATCAGAAAATCTAAAATCCTCTTATTTTGTGGCAAATTTATAAGTATAATTGATTATGTTTTGGAATTGACCATTTGGAAATGGTTATTTTTGCAGTACAATGTGAGGGTTTTGCCTATCTTCTTCTCTCAGCTTCTCCCATTTTACAACAGCGAGGAGGCTGGCATTATCGGGTGTTTTCGGGAAGGTCGGGAGAACCTTCCTTGGAAAATCTCGAACCTGCAGGTACCTAAACCAATCCAGTGCCAGCACCACCTCCATCTCCTTTCATTCTACGGGTTAAATGATCAAATTTAACAATTTTCTCACATTCGAAAACAGCTGCCTTCCCTTCACGAACCCCATCTGATCCTCTCCTATCACCTTTGGGAGCCACCCCGCCAACATTGCCGCCAGCATCTTTGCCAATATCTAGGTATCTACATTCAGTAGGGATAAGGGCCTATACGACCCACGCTCCACCGGGTCCTTATCCTTCTTCAACAGAAGGAAAATTGAAGCCTGCCCCAATGTCTGTGGCAAGACCGCCCTTACCTTCGACCTCCTCAAACTATCTCTCCATCAGCATAGAATCATAGAATCTACAGTGCAGAAGGAGGCCATTCGGCCCATCGAGTCTGCACCGGCCCTTGGAAAGAGCACACTACTGAAACCCACACCTCCACCCTAACCCCGTAACTCCACCAAACCTTTTCTTTGGACACTAAGGGCACTTTAGTGTGGCTAATCCACCTAATCTGCACATTTTTGGACTGTGGGAGGAAACCGGAGCACCGGGAGGAAACCCATGCAGACACGAGGAGAACATGAAGACTCCGCACAGACAATGACCCAAGCCGGGAATCAAAACTGGGAACATGGAGCTGTGAAGCAACGGTGCTAGTCAATGTGCCACCCACTAACACTAACTTGTCCTTAAATTTCTTATAATATTTCACTGGGAACCAATCCGGTTCCCCCGCCTTCCCTGACTGCATCCTCCCAATTGCCACTTTCACTTCCTGCCCTCTCTCCGGCCCCTCCAGCCCTGCCCTGTCCTCTTCCCCAAACCTCGAGCACTCCAACCCGTCTAATAACCCTCATCTCTCGTTCCTCTCCTGGTGGCTCCAGCCTATACAACTCATAGAAACCTTCAAAAACTTTATTGACCACTCCGGGCCACCACTGGCTTCCGCATCTGATCCTGCACCTGGACTAATAATGATCTTTATTAGTGTCACAAGTAGGCTTACATTAACACTGCAATGAAGTTACTGTGAAAATCCCAGAATCACCGCACTGCGGCGCCTGTTTGGGTACACTGAGGGAGAATTCAGACTGTCCAATTGAGCTAACAGTACGTCTTTCAGGACTAGAGGGAGGAACCTGGAGCGCCCGTAAGAAAGCCACGCAGACATGGGGAGAACGTGCAGACTCCGCACAGACAGTGACCGAAGCCGTTAATTGAACCTGGGTCCCTAGCGCTGTGAAGCAACAGTGCTAACCACTGTGCGACCATGCCCCACTATCTCCCTCGCCGCCATCTCCCTCTAGAGCTGGCTGGCCAACATCCGTCCCTCCTTCTCCCCATGCTCACAGACTGCCACCCTCACTCTTCTCAGCTAGTGCACCACTTTCCCTATGGACACCTGGTCAAATTTTGCATGAAGCTCCTTCCTCTTGGCCAAAAGGACCTGGGCGGGAATCTCAGATCCCGCGCCGGGTCGGAGAATCGCTGGGGTGGGGGCGCGAATCCCACAACGCCGCTTCAAAGCCGTGCCGCCGATTCTCCGGCGACCGGAGAATCGCCGCCAATGGCGCTGGAGCGGTCGCCGCGGCACCAGTCGTCGGCTGCTCAACGCGGCCCCCCTGGTGATTCTCCGTGCACGACGGGCCGAATGCCCGCCGAGTTTGGCGGAATCCCGTCGGCGTCATTCACGTGTGGTCCTACCCAGCAGGAAATCGGCATTCTGGCTGCGGGGGTCATCCTCGTGGGGCGGATCTGACTCCAGGCGGGGCCTCCACGGTGGCCTCCATGGGGGCCACCGATCGGCGGGTGGGCTAATTCCGGGAGGGGGGCTATGTTCCTCAACGGCTCCGCCATGTTACCCGGGGGCAGGCGCAAAGATGGCAACCTACGCACATGCGCAGACCCGCGCCAGCCGTGACACCCGTATCATCAGCAGCGTGCTGGCCCCCTGTGTGGCGTAGGATCGCTGCTCTTGGTGGCCAGATGACACCGTAGTAAACGCTCCGGCGTTTACGATGGCATCAACACTTAGCCCCATTATCGGAGAATCCCGCCCCCTGGGTCCCCCGTGTATCTTCTATCCACCTCCAGCATCACCTCTATCAATTGTTGGCACTCCGCTCTCTCACCTTGTCCACCTTAGCCTTAAACGAGATCACCTCCCCACTTACTACTGCCTCCAGAGCCTCCCAGACCACTGACTGCGAAACCTCCCCTGTGAAATTGAACCATACGTATTCCTCGATCATCTTCCCAATCGTATTGCCAAAAACTCCGGTCCCCTAACAGCTCCACATCCATTTTCCACTCCAACCTCTGATCCACTCCCTTCTCCAGAACGACGTCCACCCAATGGGTCACATGGTCCGAAATCAATATCGCTGAATACGCCAACCCTTTTACCCTGGGCAATAGCGCCTTCCCCACCACAAAAGGTCTATTCTCAAATACACTTTATGTTGTACTGGGGAGAAAAATGAATACTCCCGCTCCCTTGGGTGCAGGAACCTCCACAGGTCCAGTCCTCCCATCTCTCTCGTGAACCCAGCCAGCGCCTTCATCCCCCCTGACGGGCCAGTGAGCACGGCTGAGACCGATCCACTTTCAGCTCCTGCACCATATTCCAGTCCTCCCCGCATTATTAACTCGTGGACATACAGATCCGGGATGGCACCCAGCACCCTCTTCACAAACCCTGCATCATCCCAATTAGGGTCATATATGCTCGCCACTGCCACCAGCCTCCCTCTAAAGTTCCCGTAAGGATCACGTACCTACCCCCCTGGTCTGCTACCACCTTCTCCATCTGAAACCTCGCGCTCTTGCCCACCAATACTTCTACCCCCCGAGCCTTTCTATCAAAGCCTGAATGGAAAACCTTACACACCCAACCCTTCCTAAGCCTCACCTGATCCTTCACCCTCAGATGGGTCTCCTGCAGCATCACCCGTCGGCCTTTAGACTCTTTAAATGTACCAATACCCTTGACCTCTTCACCGGTCCCCCTAACCCCCTCAAGTTCCACATTACTATTTTGAATGGGGGTCCCTCACGCCCCGGCCCATCCGCCATCATCATAATCCCGGGTCCTGCCCACTGGGCCTGATCCACCCAATCCCTTTGTTGCTGTTCAACTCCCCCCCCCCCCCCCCCCCACCCCGCTAGAATCCCCCATCTACTTCTTGAAAGCACCTCTCCCAGTATCGGTCCCATCCCCCCATCTTTCGACCAGGTTCCAACGGCCACGGTCCCTCCCCTCACCACACTACCGTTCACTAGCCATCTAGCTTGCTAGTGTGGAGGCCCCTGCCCAGGCGCCCCACTCCTCCTCCCAATACTCTCCCCATGACTCAGTACCTGAAAACAGAGACAAACAAACAAAAGCAGTGCAAAAAGCTATGTCCCAGAAAACCGGCATAACCCCAAAACACACTATTCTCAAGCCCACTGTAACCCATAGCAGAGGGTACACAGCTTTCCCCATCAACCAACCCAAAAAACCTAACCGCCAACTGATCCCCCCCCCACATACAGAACAAATACACATCCTGAAACAAGAAATTAGGACATATGCAGCATTTCACCTCCCCTTCTTTCGACCAAAACAAAAGCCCAGTCTCATCTCTCATTTAACCCCAGTCCATCAACCTTCACGAACGTCTCCGCCACCTCCACCGTCTAAAAGTAGAAGTCCATCGAATAACATGTCACCCTCAGCTCTGCCGGTTTGACCACGCCGAACCTCACACCATTACCTTGACCCGACCAAAGACCAATGCCTTCTCGCCAGCTCCACAGTTAAACAAATACAAGCCCCTTCCCACTTTACTTCACACCTTTGTTTCACCCATCACAGGACCTTCTCCTTGACATGGAATTTGTGGAAATAAATTATGACCGCCCTTGGCGGCTCGTTTGTCTTCAGCTTGAGCCTGAGTGACCGATGAGCCCTGTCCAGTTTGTACCAGCAGGGATTGTCCTCCTCCCCAACAACTCCGCCAGCATCTTCGTGAAGTACTCTGTCGGCCTCAGGCCCTCCACTCCTCAGGCAAGCCCACATTCTCAAATTCTGCCGCCTTGACTGTTCCCCAGGTCCTCCACCTTGGCTCAGTTGGCCTCCACCACCCTCCACAGCTTCTCACCCATCGAGATGAACTGGTTGCTGTGCTCTGACAGAGCTTCCTCCACCCCATTCAACTTCTCTCCTTGCACCCGATGTCTTCAATGCTGCCGCCTTCACCGTGGCCATTGCCTCCTCCACCAGTTCCTTCATCGCAGCCATCATGCCCTAACGCCTCACGTTCATGTGTTTGGCGAACTGCCTCTCAAACTCTCCAGCCATCACCTCGGTCAAAGTCTCTACTGTGAAGAACGTGGTCCCACCCAGCGATCCAGGCTCCGGCATCTTTCCTGCCGCCAGGCTGACTTGTTCACACGATTGCAAACTTTCACTTGCCTCCTTCTTCTCAGCGGCTTTTTTCTGGGTCTTCGATATTCCCCCCCTTCCTTATGTCTTCCTGTACCTGCCTATTCAAAAATTGCCCCTGGAACCGAGCATTATACTTCAAAAACCAGAGCCTCAAGCAGGAGCTACCCAATGCATGACTTCCACCGATATGGCGCCACCGGAAGTTTCCATGACAATGCTGGTGGATCACCTTTCTCCATCTCTTTCTGTCAGTCACCCATTCATCTTTCAATCCGATTGCATTTACATCTCTTGCACTTTTCCATCTAGTCTTAGGCCTGCCTCTTTTTCTCCCTGGTGGCCCTATCTCCATCACAAGCCTCACTATATCCCCTCGCACCGCAATAGATTATTATGCCATTTCAATCTCTTCTTCGTTACTTCATTCAATGCGTCCACAGTCTTCACTAACTCTCTAATGCACTTGTTCCTGATTTGTACTTTCTCCACACTCCAAATATCTATCTCAGGATCCACATTTCATTTGTGTTCAACCATTGTACCTCTCTTTTTGAAACGCCCAAGTTTCTGTACAATACATCAACACCGGCCTCAAAACTGTTTTGTCGATTCTTCCTTTCAGACTGACAATGTTTTTCTAACACAACGCACGACTGCGCTTCTTCGAATGACTCAAACTGGAGCTACTCGGTTACTTAATTTCCATTTCTATACTTCCATCTTCATCTTCTGCCAACACTGAACCCAAGCACTTGAAACTACTCACATCTTTCATTTCTTCACCCATATTCCTCACACCTCTGATTTTCTTCCCTGGGCTCAAACTGACAGTCCATAAATTTGGACTATGGTCAACTGATTTCCATACTCTGTGTTCCAGTGCTTTTCTCCAGTTCTCTAGATATTCGGCTATGTTCCCAGCATCACCACGTAACTCAGTGTCATCTACAAACAGTGTGACACTTCCTATCTCGCTTGCTTAAATTGAACATCCATGAAAATCAGGGAGAGCAAGGGGTTCAGTGTTTTTGCCTATTCATGGTGATTTATTTTCGAGCATTCTGTTTTTATTTGCTGATGCCTGTGAGTGAGCAAACTTTCACCTATAATAATAATCATCTTTATTGTCACAAGGAGGTTTACATTAACACTGCAGTGAAGTTATTGTGAAAATCTCCTAGTCTCCAAATTCCGGCGCCTGTTCGGGTACACAGAGGGAGAATTCAGAATGTCCGAATTACCTAAAAGCAGGTCTTTTGGGACTTGTGGGAGAAAACTGGAGCGCCCGGAGGAAACCCACGCAGACACGGGGAGAAGGTGCAGACAGTGACCCAAGTCGGGAATCGAACCTGGGCCCCTGGCGTTGTGAAGCAACAGTACTAACCACTATGCTACCGTGCTGTCACTATCTCATTTTCAACTTCCTCATTTTCTCCAACCCCCCTTGCTTTCCTTTACCACCTACTCCATCTTTTGTTTTGTAAGCAAATGAAAATGGAATTGTGTTGCTTGTGGTCAGAAATACAACATTTCAAAATGACCACCAAGAAGCTGAGAGAAAACATAGAACACGCTTTCCTTTGATAAAGTTTAAGAGTGTATTGGGCCACAATTTTGATTTCACTGGGCCATTAGGAAGAGAATATAAATAAATGATATATGTATCAGGGCGTAGGTTCAGAATGTATTACTGTTGATAAATCTGTGCTTAACATGTTTAGTCATAATATCATCCTGATAAATTGTTTTTTAGCATGTTTACTTATGCTGTTAGGTGTAAGAGTTATAATAACTTGTTTTTGTTTAAAACCTCATATCCTGGCTTATCATCAGTGAATGTACAACCATTGTTCGGAGTCACCTGGCAATGCAATAATTATTTACCATCTCAGAAGCAAAACACAGAATTGTTACATCCTCTTGTTGAATCATTTCATTGGATATAATGCAATTTTACTTTCTGTTAATACAATTTACCTCCTTTCTATAGCTTGTTTTATAAAATATCGTTAATTTTCATGACTTGCACTAAACCTTACTGTTTACCAATAATTGGCAAGTGCTTTTGAATTTTTAGTATTTCAGAGACTGACAATGTGTTGCTTGGCAACACTGAACAGTAATATATTCAAGATGTTCTGAATATTTTCTTGGTGCTTTTTTTGCTATTATTGAAATGTTTATATGTTGTTAATTTTAATACCTCCAATTGAATCCATGCCACCCATTTTCTTCAAAATGTTTAATATTGTTTATACATCATAAATTTTGGTTACAGTCTTTAGTCACACAACTACTTTATATTGCACAAAAGCCAAGAAGAATGCTAACTTCCAGTTCCCATGTATTATGATTGATGAACAGGCAGATTCATTGCAAGAATTTTACAACAACGTTGCTGCTATGAAAATCTAAATATTATTAATGTGTCGGATGCATCATTGGAGATGTATATACACAAACATAGCACTTCATAGAATATTGGTTGCATACAGCTTACAAATACAATGATAGGTATCGATCACTATATTAGTGAGACAGCACTTTGTCATCCCGAGTGCCTTGCTGAAATTAGTTTTAGGTCCATTGCTTTTGCTGGAGGTCCGAACACTTTGGTGAATTGAATCTCATCAAAACATGTGATTTGGGACTTGAAGCGACCAATCCAATTATCCTTAAAGCTAGAAGCTGCTGCCAAATCGGAAAGAGGACATATTTTATTTTGTACTGTCCTGAATGTGGAGCAGGGATGCTCACCCTGCCTCCCTGTTGATACATGAGGCGCCACGACCACTGCTGGACCAATCCTGCTGCCAATTTCCTCCCTCTCTCCCATTCCTATCAGGCTGACCAATGGTCAATGCCCTTGACAGACATCTTCATCCTCAGCAGAATCGACATATTGGCTCTCATCACGATTAGCACACCACTCAAGTCCTGAAGGCGTTTTGGATCAATTTTTGCATTGTCTTGTTTTACATCAGCATTTGCATGACAATATTTTGTTTTTGCTGCATTTGGGGCCAAATATAACTTTTAATTTTGGAAGTAAAACAGCAGGGAGAGTTTGCACACAATGGAAGATTCAGGCCTCTGGGATTGGGCTTCAACATTTGCCGAAGAATTAGAAAAACTGTGGGCGGGACTCTCTAGTCTCCAATTCCGAAATCGCAATCGGCCGGAGATTCCCCGTTGGCGCTGAAATCGGGGGCGGCACCGCTTTTGTGATGCTCTGCCCCTTCAAAAATGGCATACTTGCAGAGTATGCCGCACGCCGTATGGATGGCCTCGGGCCATCACCTGCGGCCCTCCCCGATGCTCCTCCCGCGATGGGCCGAGTTCCCGATGGTGTTATCTTTTTTGAGAACCCGGCGTGGCGGGTGCGGACTGAGTCCAGTGGCGCCACGGTCGGAGGGGAGTGGATCCGCGGGCAGGGGGGCTTTGTCAGGGGCTGGGGCACTGGTGGGGGTGGTCCAGGGGTGGTGAGCCTGGCCAAAGGGGGGCACTATTTTGCAAGTTGGATCCGTGCACGGCTGACACCATGTTGCACAGCCCGGCCGCTGAAGGCCACCACTGTGCGTATGCGCAGCCACGGACCCGATAATTCTCCGGCCGTATCTGAAGCGAGAGCTCGGGGCTTTATGCTGCGTGCTTGCTAGACCCCCACCAGACGGAGGATCGGTGAAGGTTTTGCGCTGTTTTTTAGGGCGTAAAATGCCATTGTTCCCATGCTGGCATCAGCACTTAATCTCAAAATCGGAGAATCCAGCCCTATATTACAGCTACTGGTGGTCGGAACCTGATCATATGTAAGGATTGACCCTGGTTTAGCAATTTGGCAACCCAAGCTCATCCAATTCTTCCTTGTATTCCCTACGTCAGAGTCACTGCATATATTAGTGTGTAATCCTTTTTGGAATGTTCCGAAGAAATGTGATTGGGCACTAAGTAAATTCAAGTGTTAATTTTCTGGAACCTTCTATGATTTTCTATATAAAAATCTTGTGCCCACTTTCTGTCTGTAATTTGATGGCCTGTTGTCACATTTCAACCACATTTTCTGCCATGTATTCCCTGATAAATCTTTGTTTTTAAATTTAGACTGGAAAATCTTTGGTACTTATCATTCTGGTAACATAACCTCAGCACTTGTTTCCCAAATTTCCTCAAAATGCTTTGTGATCTCCTTTTTGCTTCATTCACCATTATCATCAGTCAAACAAATTTCTCATATACAAGGTGTGTTTTTTTTCCCTAAAGTAAGGATTTCACCAGAAAAAAAATTGTGGAAAGATTAGTGGACAGAGGAAAGTCTGGACGTCTTTGCAGCAAAGTTGTTATGATCCCAAATCACTGCCTAGAAAGCTTGTTGAAGCAGATTCAAGCAGGACATTAGGAAAAATCAGTGGGGCAGGTAGGGTTGGTTTGTGCTCTCATTAGGAAGACCTTTCACAGAGCTGGCTTAAGCAAATATATTAAGTTAATACTGCAGTGCAGTACAGGGGGAAGGCTGCATCCCGATCTGTCTGTCAAAGGGATGTAAAACATCCCAAGCACCTTTTTGGTGAAGAGCTGGGTGTCCTCCCTGTGTTCTGACCAACATTGATCCCTCAACCAACATCATTGATACAAGATTATCTTGTCATAATCACTTTGTTATGCACAATGTGACTTCTGATACTTAGATAACTGCACTACTTACACTACAAAAATAACTTATTCAGTTGCAGGATAACCTGAGGTCTTTCAAAGCCTGAACGGAAAGCCTGGCCTTGAAAATGATATTGTTGCCCAGCGCGGTTTTCCACTGGCAGGTGAAAGCAGAACTAGGGGGCATGGCCTCAAAATAAGGGGAAGTAGATTTAGGACTGAGCTAAGGAGGAACTTCTTCACACAAAGGGTTGTGAATCTATGGAATTCCTTGCCCAGTGAAGCAGTTGAGGCTCCTTCATTAAATGTTTTTAAGATAAAGATAGATAGTTTTTTGAAGAATAAAGGGATTAAGGGTTATGGTGTTCGGGTCAGAAAGTGGAGCTGAGTCCACAAAAGATCAGCCATGATCTCATTGAATGGCGGAGCAGGCTCGAGGGGCCAGATGGCCTACTCCTGCTCCTAGTTCTTATGTTCTAAATTTGGACCGCACAAGCTTAACATGAGCGAGCTAATTAAATTTTTGGGTGCTTCAGTATGGCCCGTTCAACTATATTTCAGATTTTTTTTCCCCCTCCTGCTTTTTGCATTTATGCTCAAAAGGTTTTCAAAATTATTTGAAGAATGAAAAAGAAGGAAAATTATTCAAATACTTTACCAAGAGAGAGGTGAGAAAGGACTGTTCTAATTATACAACTGTCTGTCACACACCATTTGTTTTGTGCTCCATGCTCCATAAACCTATTTTTTGAGAAATTAGTGCAGGACTGGGGCAAAGCAGTGGAAGGGATAGGATATAATACATTTCAGATTTTCATCCGCAATAACAATTTTGAAATTGTATATTTCATAACTGATTATTGACACATCGAATAGATGTTGCTGGCTTCTGTCTGTGAGACTGAGCACCTAATTTCTAACAGCTAGGAAATAGAGTTGCATTGAAAAAGAGATAGTGAAAAAGGCAGACAAGCAATTTCCTTCCTTCCCAGTTGAATTTTGAAACCAAACAAATGTTTGAGTTAACAGATAGGATGGGGAGAGGCGGAGAGAAACTAGTCGATCATGAAGGTGTCTCTGACTTCTTGCTCTCTGCCCTTGAGAAAATAAGTCAGGGTTCAGGGTAGCATTGGAGGGAGGGTCAGGGAAGGGGGCAGGATAAAAGAGATCAGCTGGTAATTTAAATACGATGTGCCGGCGTCAGACTGGGGTGGGCACAGGAAGAAGTTTTACAACACCAAGTTAAAGTCCAACAGGCTTGTTTCGAATCACTCGCTTTCGGAGCACTGCTCCTTCCTCAGGTGAATGTGAGAACCTGAGGAAGGAGCTGCGCTCTGAAAGCTAGTGATTCAAAACAAACCTGTTGAACTTTAACTTGGTGTTGTAAAACCTCTTACTGAAATTTAAATAGGAGGACATGTGTGTCAGCTCTCAGGCTGAAGAAGCACAACTCAAAGTCACAGATCATAGAATCATAGAATTTACAGTGCAGAAGGAGGCATTTCGGCCCATTGAGTCTGCACCGGCCCTTGGAAAGAGCACCCTACTCAAGGCCATGCCTCCACCCTATCCCCGTAACCCAGTAACCGCACCTAACCTTTTTTGGGGGGGACACTAAGGGGCAATTTAACGTGGCCAATCCACCTACCCTGCATATCTTTGGACTGTGGGAGGAAACAGAAGCACCCGGGGGAAACCCACGCAAACATGGGGAGAAAGTGCAAACTCCACACAGAAACCCGAGGCCAGAATTGAACCTAGGACCCTGGAGCTGTGAGGCAGCAGTGCTAACCACTGTGCCACCATGCCGGCCATTTACCTGCAAGAGTGACATAATTTGATTTGCCATGCTGGCCAAATCTGACCTTCAACCCCCTCAGGTCAAGTGACCCCGAATGTTGCACAGACTTTAGCGTAGATTTGGATTTGGATTTGTTCATTGGCACGTGTACAAAGTTACAGTGATAAGTATTGCTCTGTGTCAAGACAGATGACTCCGTACATGAAAAAAACAGAGGGCAAACATAAATGTACAATAATCTCCAATGGCTCAATGTGTTTATTCAGTGAGTTACATAAGAACATAAGAACAGAAGAACTAGGAGCAGGAGTAGGCCATCTGGCCCCTCGAGCCTGCTCCACCATTTAATGAGATCATGGCTGATCTTTGTGGACTCAGCTCCACTCTCCGGCCCATACACCATATCCCCGAATCCCTTTATTCTTTAGAAAGGTATCTATCTTTTTCTTAAAAACGTTTAAAGAAGGAGCCTCAACTGCTTCACTGGGCAAGGAATTCCAGAGATTCACAACCCTTTGGGTGAAGAAGTTCCTCCTAAACTCAGTCCTAAATCTACTTCCCCTTATTTTGAGGCTATGCCCCTTAGTTCTGCTTTCCCCGACCAGTGGAAACAACCTGCCCGCATCTATCCTATCTATTCCCTTCATAATTTTCTATGTTTCAATAAGACCCCCCCGCATCCTTCTAATCTCCAATGAGTACAGTCCCAGTCTACTCAACCTCTCGTCATAATCTAATCCCCTCAACTCTGGGATCAACCTAGTGAATCTCCTCTGCACTCCCTCCAGTGCCAATATGTCCTTTCTCAGGTAAGGAGACCAAAACTGAACACAATACTCCAGATGTGACCTCACCAACACTTCATACAATTGCAGCAGAACCTAGTCTTGAACTCCATCCCTCTAGCAATGAAAGACAAAACTCAATTAGCCTTCTTAATCACCTGTTGCACCTGCACATCAACTTTTTGCGACTCGTGCACCAGCACACCCAGGTCCCTCTACACAGCAGCATGTTTTAACATCTTACCGTTTAAATAATAATCCATTCTGCTGTTATTGCTCCCAAAATGGATAGCCTCACACTTGGCAACATTGAATTCCATCTGCCAGACCCTAGCCCATTCACCTAACCTATCCAAATCCTTCTGCAGACTTCCGGTATCCTCTGCACTTTTTGCTTTACCACTCATCTTAGTGTCGTCTGCAAACTTTGACACATTGCACTTGGTCCCCAACTCCAAATCATCTATGTAAATTGTGAACCTGGCCTTAAGACTGGGAAGTTGCCAATTTCATACCATGCTCTGGAATGAGTTGGCTGATTTCAGGCAGGCTGGCAATAAGGATGCTGCGATTAGCCTCAATATTCCAATGCTAGTGAGAGATTTCTATGGAAATGTATGTGTGGTGTGATGAATGTAAGAAATTGGTAAACATAGTATTATATGTATCTGGTGCAGTAATGTTTTGAAAGCCTGTGTTAGGGTTTGTAAGTATCTGCTGCAGTAATGGCTTTAAAATCCTGAAAGGCAGGCATGGTGGCTGCAGAAGGTTCAATTAAGATGTCATAAAATCGAGATCATCGTTATTTCAAATCATACTAATCTTTAAAAGGTGAGGCCGAATGGGTTTTTGTTATGATTTGTGGGGAGTAGATAATTAGACGCATGCGTTTAAACTGAAGTAATTAGTGCTAAACATTGTTTAACTGGTAATTGCAGTCTACATTTCTGTGCTGTTAAAGTTAGTTCAATCCTATGTTGACAATAAAGTTTGTTTTAATATACCATATCCCTATTTGCGGGTGGAATAACTCTTGGAGCAAAGTATCCTTTCCTCACAGTTTTATAAATTTAAAAAAATTAATTGGGGTTCCTGACCTGTATCCTAACAAATGTTAAGTCCTGGCCCAGGATCGTAATAGCGAACATTTGGGTGAGGATTGGACTTGAAAGTACTGCTCTTACAGATGAATGGCCTGACAACACTCACTATCATTGCTCTCAATGAATGGCATCGGAATAATCAGGAAGTAGGCAATGCTTCTGGTGAGGGGGGTGGAGAATATTAGTGGATTAACTCAGGCATTCAGATGTGTTACATTAATCTGTTCTGTGTTTAGCAACCTTCATTTTTAGTTTTCACAATGATGGAGTCCATTTAAACATTATTCAATGGGCATTGCTTATAGATCTATTCGACAGATTTCAACCAAATGGGCATAATAATGAAAGTAAGCAAGAAGGTTTGAATAATGTATTTTTTTCTGACAGTTCTTCAAAGAAACGAATGAAGTATTTTTGTACGCCCTATTTGTTACCAGACTAATGAGTGTAGATAATTAACAAAAAAAAATGAACCCATCCAGTAATTCTTGTCTTGTGTCACACATGATCCGATATCTGGCACACTGCAAGTTTGATAGTTAATTGTAACGGACAGGATAAACATGGGCAGAATAGTAAAACATATTAGACATTGGAAATAGAATGGAGTGTCAATCAGAATAGCATAAACACATTGTCCATGTACCAGCCATTGTGCGGCTGCCATGAAAAATGTGCATCGAGTTTCAAATTGCCAAGAGAATATTTTAATTGTCATCACATTGGTTACTTTTGGGTGGTAACATCATCTATTATGTAAGATTATTTAATGTGTAGGACATCTTTTAAGGGGCATCTTGACAAATACATGAATAGGTTGGGAATAGAGGGATACGGACCCCGGAAGTGTAGAAGATTTTAGTTTAGATGAGTAGCATGGTCGGCGCAGGCTTGGAGGGCCGAAGGGCCTGTTCCTTTTCTCTTTTTTCTTTGTTCTTTGTTCTTTGAGGCTTTAATTAGTATAATTAAATTAGTATAATTGCTTTAATCTGGTGTAGGAAAATAACGTAATCTACTGTGGAGTGATCATTCTAAGATCTGGTTGAGGTATATTATCAATCTCACACGATAACTTGGTGATCGTGAATCTAAACATTTATTGTTGGAAGTATGTGTCACTGTTGAAAGATTAACATCTCAGAATAGATACTAAATTTCAGTATTTATAAATGTCACACTAAGCTATAAATATGTCTTGCGATCAAAATAACTAAGTATATCCCTATGCTCTGAAGTAGTGCAGATTCGTTTCATTACAAAAACGTAATTTATTTTCAAATGACTTATTTTGTGTTTAGTTAAATTGCCTATTTAGCAAGGAAGTTCAGAATTTCATCAGGAAAAGCTTAAAATAATCATTATTCTCTGAAAAGACGAGGGCTGGTGCTGGTGTTCATCCAGATTAGTCATTGGGCGCAATTTAACGGGAGAAAAATCAGACTGCTTTTGGGCATGTTTAGCGCGATGTTTCTTGGCGGCTGGAGTGCCAAAAAACACCCTGCTATTCAATGGCTGTTGGCAATTTTTTTTGCCCTCAGTGAGGAATGCCCTGTTGAGGCCGCACTTACATCATGTTTTGCAGAGGAGTATCCATGGCTAACATAATGAGCAGCTGTGTGCTGCACTTCTTAAAGAATACCTATCCCTTTCAAAGGTGTGGTGCAAACCAGAGTTCTGGAAGTGCACAGCAAGCTTGTCAGTACATTTAATGGTAAGTGATGAATTAATATTTCATTGATAAACACTACACTTTTTTGTGGATGGCAATCACTGAAGGACAATAGATGCTCTGGCAAGATACCAGACACTGGTAACACCTGTGGAGATATCCGGCAATGTTATTGTTAAAAGGTAAAGTCGCCATAGTCCCAGATGACCATAGGCTGCTTTCCCCTCAGGCGAGGGACAAGGTTGAGAAGGCGAGGCCTTCATGAATCACCTGATGCGCAATCAATTACACTCAAGACGAAGTGATTCATAACTGAAGGCTTTAATCTGCTAGAACTCTTCCCCAGCAGCTTTGATACAGAAAGTGAAGGCTGCTGGGACGGCACCATTTCTTATACCCGCCTGTCAGGGCGAAGCTACGTACAACAGCCAATGGTAGACTCCTGGGTCTGACCAATGGTCATCAGCCTCTTGGGTGACGCAATACCTGGTACTGCCACATTCACCCCGTGTTAAAAAGGAGTCCGGAGGGGGTGGTGGCCAGTGGTAACAGTCACCTTTATTATGGTATGACCAGGTATGGAGGCACCGTGGTGTCGAGGATACTTACAAAGTGTTCACAGTGAAGCAATCAGTCGATCGGGTGGCCTGGTCATCCTTCTGGAGCGTCTGGGCTTCGCTGGTGATTCTGGTGTGGGTCCCGGTGGTTGCGACTCCAGGAGCGTGGTTTCGTCCTCCCCGGCATCTTCGTCACCCCTAGACGGCGCTGTTGGGGCAAAAGGTTGACGGGGAGGCTCCTGTAGGAGGCATCGGGTGCGTGTGGGGTTCCTGCGGGCGCCAGGTCCCGAAGGGAGACTGTATCTTGCCGGCCGTCAGGGAACGCTACGTAGGCGTACTGGGGGTTAGCGTGCAGCAGGTGGACCCTCTCAACCAACAGGTCCGACTTGTGTGCCCTCAAGTGCTTCCGGAGTAGGATGGGTCCGGGAGTCGCTAGACAGGTTGGCAGCGAAGTCCCGGAGGAGGACTTCCTGGGGAAAACAAGGAGACGTTCATGAGGCGTCTGATTTGTGGTTGTACAGAGCAGCGACCGGATGGCGTGGAGGGCCAGCGGGAGGGCTTCTTGCCAGCGGGAGACTGGGAGGTTCCTGGACCATAGGGCCAGTAGAACGGTCTTCCAGACCATTCCATTCTCCCTCTCTACCTGCCCGTTTCCCTGGGGGTTGTAACTGGTCGTCCTGCACGAGGCGATGCCCTTGCTGAGCAGGAATTGACGCAGTTCGTCGCTCATAAAGGAGGACCCCCTATCACTGTGTATGTACGCGGGGAAACTGAACAGTGTAAAGATACCCTGGAGGGCCTTGATGACGGTGGTTGTGGTCATGTCGGGGCAGGGGATGGCGAATGGGAACCGGGAGTACTCGTCAATCACGTTCAGGAAATACGTGTTGCGGTCGGTGGAGGCCTTTGAAATCCATGCTGAGGCGTTCAAAGGGACGGGAAGCCTTTATCAGGTGCGTCCTCTCTGGCCGGTAGAAGTGCGGTTTGCACTCGGCGCAGATTTGGCAGTCCCTGGTGACTGACTTGACCTCCTCGATGGAGTAGGGCAGGTTGCGGGTCTTGACAATGTGGAAAAAGCGAGTGACCCCCGGGTGGCAGAGGTCCTCGTGGAGGGTTTGGAGGCGGTCCACTTGTGCAGTGGCACAAGTGCCGCGGGACAGGGCATCAGGAGGCTCATTTAGCTTCCCCGGACGGTACAAGATCTCGTAGTTGAAGGTGGAGAGTTCTATCCTCCACCGCAAGATCTTGTCGTTTTTAATCTTGCCCCGCTGTGCATTATCGAACATGAAGGCAACCGACCGTTGGTCAGTGAGGCAAGTGAATCTCCTGCCGGCCAGGTAATACCTCCAATGTCGCACAACTTCTACTATGGCTTGTGCCTCTTTTTCGACTGAGGAATGGCGAATTTCGAAAGTGTGGAGTGTACGGGAGAAGAAAGACACAGGCCTGCCTGCTTGGTTGAGGGTGGCCGCCAGAGCTACGTCGGACGCATCGCTCTCGACCTGGAAGGGGAAGGACTCATCGATGGCGCGCATCGTGGCCTTTGCAATGTCTGCTTTGATGCGGCTGAAGGCCAGGCGGGCCTCCGTCGACAGGGGGAAGGTTGTGGACTGGATTAGGGGCCGGGCTTTGTCTGCGTAGTTGGGGGCCCACTGTGCGTAATAGCTGAAAAACCCGAGGCAGCGTTTCAGGGCCTTGGGGCAGTGAGGGAGGGGGAATTCCATAAGGGGGCGCATTCGTTCAGGGTCGGGGTCTATAAATCCATTACGCACTACGTAGCCTAGAATGGCTAGACGGTCGGTGCTAAACGTGCATTTATCCTTATTGTATGTTAGGTTAAGGATTTTAATGTTCTGGAGAAATTTGCGGAGGTTGGTGTCGTGGTCCTGCTGGCCATGGCCGCAGATGGTGACGTTATCCAGATACGGTAACGTTGCGCGTAAGCCGTATCAGTCAACCATTCGGTCCATCTCTCGCTGGAAGACCGAGACCCCATTACTGACACCAAAGGGAACTATTAAAAACTGATAGAGCCGCCCATCTGCTTCGAAGGCAGTGTATTTGCGGTCACTATTACGGAGGGGTAGCTGGTGGTAGGCGGACTTGAGATACACCGTGGAGAAAACCTTGTACTGTGCGATCCTGTTTCCAGGTCGGCTATACGGGGGAGAGGGTACGCGTCCAGCTGCGTAAACCTGTTGATGGTCTGGCTGTAGTCAATGACCATCCTATGCTTCTTCCCGGTTTTTATCACCACTACTTGCGCTCTCCAGGGAGTGTTACTCGCTTCGATGACCCCTTCGCCAAGCAGCCTTTGGACCTCAGACCTGATGAAGGTCCGGTCCTGGGCACTGTACCGTCTGCTCCTGGTGGCGATGGGTTTGCAATCCGGGGTGAGGTTCGCAAACAGGGAAGGCGGGTCGACCTTAAGGGTCGCGAGGCCGCAGACAGTAAGGGGAGGTATAGGGCCGCCTAATTTAAAAGTCAGGCTTTGCAAATGACATTGGAAGTCCAGCCCCAGGAGGGTAGGCGCGCAGAGGTGCGGCAGGACGTACAGGCGGAAATTGTCGAATTTCCTGCCCTGGACAGTGAGGTTCGCTAGGCAGAACCCCTTTATCTCCACCGAGTGTTACCCGGAGGCCAGGGAGATCCTTTGGTTTACAGGGTGGGTTACGAGTGAACAGTGCCTTACCGTATCGGGATGAACAAAGCTTTCCGTGCTCCTAGAGTCAATGAGGCAAGACGTCTCGTGGCCGTTGATAAAGACCGTTGTTGTAGCTGTTGCGAGTGTCCGGGGTCGACATTGGTCCAGTGTCACCGAGGCCAGTTGAAGTAGTTGCGAGTTCTGATCGGGCAGCGTGTAGCCGGCCGTGTTGGGGGTCTGGGGCCCCATCCAAGATGGCATCACCCATGGGTCACACATGGTGTCCGGGGATGAACAAGATGGCGGCGGCGATGGACAAAATGGCGGCGCCCATCCGTCCAGCGTGGTGTCCGGGGGGGAAAGATGGCCGCGCCCGTGGGTCGTACGTGGCCCTAGGATAGGGGGATGGCGGTGAGCGCTGGCCGGCCGGGGCCTGAAGGGGGGTTGCCGCGGCGGTCCACAGTCGCTGGAGACAGTCGGGGGTTGCTGTGGCGGTCCGGAGTCGCTGGAGACCGCAGCCACGGCGCGGGCCAGGCAGGCCCCACAAAGTGGCCCATCTTGCCACACCCTTTGCAGGTGGCGGTGCGGGCCGGGCCGCGCAGGCGGGGATGATTCGCCTGCCCACAGAAGAAACAGCGGGGCCCGGCGGCGTTGCGGGCCGTCTCGCAGCGCAGGCCTGCGGGGTCAGGGGGGAGGTCTGTGGGGCTGCTGCTGCGGGGTGCCACGCAGCCCATGGGGCCGCCGCGCGGTCGGGCGCATAGGACTGCGCGTTTTTGTAGGCAACGTCCATGGACCCTGCCAGGGCCTGTGCCTCTCTGAGTCCCAGAGTGTCCCTTTCTAGGTGTCTTCGGCGGATATCTGAGGAGGTCATACCTGCTACGAAAGCAACTCTGATTAAAAGTTCCGTGTGCTCATTCCCCGAAACTTGCGGGCAGCCACAGTTTCGGCCCAGCACCAGTAGCGCCCGGTAGAAATCTTCCAACGATTCCGCGGGGCTTTGCCGTCCAGTCGCAAGCAGTTGACGAGCGTAGACCTGATTTACAGGGCGGATATAATGTCGTTCGAGGTGTTCGATCGCGGCATCATAATTCTCTGCCTCCTCGATAAGGGGGTAGATCCCAGCGCTGAGCCTTGAGCGCAGGAGATGCATTTTCTGTCCTTCTGAGTGGGTGCCTCCGGCCGTCTCGAGGTAGCCTTTAAAGCACGCCAGCCAGTGTTTTAAAATTACAGCTGAGTTCCCCGCGTGGGGGCTGAGTTGAAGGCACTCCGGTTTGATTTGGAGATCCATCCTTCCAGCTTAAATCTAGCAGATTAAATTGATGCGCAATCAATTACACTCAAGACGAAGTGATTCATAACTAATAGGCTTTAATCTGCTAGAACTCTTCCCCAGCAGCTTCGATACAGAAAATGAAGGCTGCTGGGACGGCACCGTTTCTTGTACCCCGCCTGTCAGGGCGGAGCTACGTACAACAGCCAATGGTAGACTCCTGGGTCTGACCAATGGTCATCAGCCTCTTGGGTGCCGCAATACCTGGTACTACCACATCATCTCAGCCAGTACAGGAATTGAACCCATGCTGCTGACCTGTTCTGCATCACAAATCAGTTGTCTAGCTCACTGGGCTAAACCAGCCCCTGATGTGCCCTCCTTCTCCTCCCCGGATGGATGGGGTGGTGGCCACGCTCATCCTTTTGGATTTGTTGCCTGTTACAGCATTCCCAAGCCATGAGTGGGCACAGACAGACCCAGTCCTTTTGAAAATGTTTGGCACATAGTTCTATATAGGGGTCAGCAAAGGCGGCTACCATATGAGTGGCGGGCATTCGAGTTTACCATGGAAGATGGTGGGGGATGCGTGTCATCATGCCAGGCAAGGGCCAGGACCTGATCTTGAGGGATCTGCACGACAGGCACCCGGGGGCATCCAAAATTAAAATGCCTAGCCTGGACGCTGAGATCGAGAGATAGCCCAGCAGTGCGGTGTTTGTCAGGAGCACCAGAAGCTTCCGGCAGCCCCTTTACACCTAGGAATGGCTGGGGTGACCGTGGGTGCGGTTTCATGCCAAATTTGACGACCCTTTTCACGGCCCGAAGGAAAGCCTCGGGATTACTGAAGGCTAACGGGTATGGCACATCCGTACGGCCCCATATCACCCGGCCTCAAATTGGCTGAAGGAAAGGACGGTACAAACATTCAAATCAGGACGAAAAAAGCAGATTTCGGGTCAATGGGCACAAGACTGGCCAGGTTCTAGTTCGACGACAAGACCACTCTTCATGCCATGACTGGGGTAGCTTCTGCTGAATTACCAATAGCCTGGAGGCTTCAAACCCGCCTTAATCTGGTTTTCGCGAATGGATATTTTTAAAATTCATTTACGGGATGAGGGCATCATTGGTTAGGCCAGCATTTATTGCCCATCCCTAGTTGCCCTTCAGACGGTGGTGGTGAGTTGCCTTCTTGAACCGCTGCAGTCCTTGAGGTGTAGGTGCACCCACTGTGCTGTTAGAGAGGGAGCCCCAGCGCCAGTGAAATAATGGCGGAATATTTCCAAGTCGGGGTGATGTGTTTCCTTGAGGGAAACGTCCAGGGTACCCAGGTATCTGCTGCTCTTGTCCTTCCAGATGGTAGTGGTTATGGGTTTGGAAGGTGCTGTCTAAGGAACCTTGGTGAGTTACTGCAGTGCATTTTGCAGATGGTACACAAGGTTGCCCCAGTTCATCGGTGGTGGATGGTTTGAATGTTTGTGGAAGGGGGAGCAATCAAGCGAGCTGCTTTGTACTGGATGGCGTCGAGCTTCTTGAGTGTTGTTGGAGCTGCACTCATCCAGGCAAGTGGAGAGTATTCCATTACACTCCAACTTGTGCCTTGTAGATGGTGGACAGTCTTTGGAGGGTCAGGAGGTGAGTTACTCACCATTGGATTCCTAGCATTTGACCTGCCCTGGTAGCCACAGTATTTATATGGCAAGTCCAGTTCAGTTTCTGATCAATGGTAATCCCCAGGATGTTGTTTGTGGGGCATTCAGCGATGGTCATGCCATTGAATGTCAAGGGGCGATAGTTAGATCCTCTTTTGTAGGAGATGGTCATTGCCTGGAACTTGTGTGGTGTGAATGTAACTTGCCACTTGTCAGCCCCAGCCTAGATATTGTCCAGGTCTTGCTGCATTTAGACATGGAATGCTTCATTATCTGAGGAGTCATGAATGGTGCTGAACATTGTGCAGTCATCCGCAAACATCCCCACTTCTGATCTTATGATGGAAGAGAGGTAATTGATGAAGCAGCTGAAGATGGTTGGGCCTAGGATATAGGTGGGAAAGTATAGCACATCCAGGAGCTGCAAGGGTGTTGCCCTGTTTGACAAAAAATGGCCGGACTATTTGTATCAGGTGACAATCTATGTTTGAAACTATGCAGACAGTGCCCAGTAGATCTCCAGGACAAAAATCCACCAGACTGGGCTGGTATCTTATTAGATTCAGGCACAAGGTGGCTTCATGACAAAGCACCTCAATCACATACGGTCCATGTGACCAGTTTTACGCTAAATTCCTCGGAAGAGGAATGGTGTGGTCAAACCGAATCCGATGCCAGCTGAGACTAGAGCATTACCCCGAGCAGGTCAACAGGCTGAAATGAGAGAGGTGGTAGATACGGTTTCTGACATGGAAACCCAGGCGTCGGAAGTTTCCGACAGGTAGCAGGCAGTACAGCAACCTCAGACAGTGCATCCACCATGACGTTTCAATCAGAAGTAGTGTTCATGCTGCCAGATCCAGCAGCGCGAGTGCAAGAAGCACAGCCATGGGCAAAGACAGTCCAGCTCCCTCCCATTGCACAGTAATCAGTAGAGTCTTCAGGCTTTGTAGGAAGGGCTGTTATAACCCGCACAAGACTTATGAGATTGGAGCAATCAGTCCCTCCGTGAGTCTCGCCAAATACAAACTTCCTGGCTAAGGGGATGGGGAGCCCTCAGTCATTCATGATTAAGAGCTGTATAAAGTCAGCCAAGTGTGGAACTGACAGAGCAGATCTGGCTGGGACCTGATGCATATTGTAATTATAATTACTTTGCAATAAACTAAGTATTCTTTTTCCAAACTCGGTACGGAGTGGTTTGTGGCCTACTAAAGTGATTCAGACAGAAAACAGTTGAAAAGACACTAATGAATTAACTGAACATTGAAAATGTGTTCAGGGATGATTGAGTGGTTCTCGTGATATCATAAACAATTTCTACAGTGATCAAAGGCTATAATTTATGTACAGGACATGCCCCTGTTTGTTTCTGTTTTATTTTCTCTCCTTTTATCTGTTTTCCAGATTTTTGTTGTCACTAATCCTCAATATCTTTGCCTTTCAGGGGCCAACGTGAATTGGGCCTTGCAGGTTATGTCTCATTCTTCACTTTCTCTTCCTCCTTCAAAGGCCTCACTTTTTGGAAGAAAACCTCACTTCAAAAAAAACGTTGCTGCATTCACTCGATAACCTCAAGGGTGATTGCATCGTTATACTGTGCATTGAAGTGGAAATGAAACAACAATTAAATGAACCACAAATGCTCCTTTTTATAAGAGAGATATAGCTTGCTTGAGAATCATTGTTTACGTGTTGCTGTTATAGAATCATACATCAATATGTATTGATTCTCCGATAAGGGCCTGACATATATCTAGCCTGGTTTTTAAATTAATGGTAAGTATTCTAATACAATTGTGTATTCCAGCAGAGGAACATTAAGCTATTTTCAATACCATTGCACAGAGGGCAATTTGCTGTATTTAATGTGTATTGGGGGATTTTTCTGTAAAATATGGCTTTCTAAAGTTCCTCACAGTTTGAATTTTCAAAACTTGAAATTAAGAATATTTATAATTCAATTTTACGGAACAATTCCATATTAAATATATCAAATTGACATCCCAGAATCACGCAAGTGAGTTGCTGTACAAAAACTGTGGGAGGTGGGCTTCGCTAGCAATGCCAGCATTAATTGCCCATTCCTAATTGCCCTTGAGAAGATGATGGTGTGCTATCTTCTTGAACCGCAACAGTTCCTGAAGTGTGGGTACACCTCAGAGCTGCGAGGGAGAGAGTTCCAGGATTTTGACCCCGTGACGAAATGATCATATATTTCCAAGTCAGGGTGGTGAGTAACTTGGAGGGAAACCTCCAGGTGGTGGTGTGCGAGGTATCTGCTGCTCTTGTACTTCTAGATGATAGTATTTGTGGGTTTAGAATGTGCTGCTGAAGGAGCCTTGATGAGTTCCTACAGTGCCTCTTGTTTCATAGAATTTACAGTGCAGAAGGAGGCCATTCGGCCAATCGAGTCTGCACCGGCTTTTGGAAAGAGCACCCTACCCAAGGTCAACACCTCCAGCCTATCCCAGTAACCCCACCCAACCCTAAGGGCAATTTTGGACACTAAGGGCAATTTATCATGACGAATCCACCTAACCTGCAGATCTTTGGACTGTGGGAGGAAACTGGAGCACCCGGAGGAAACCCACGCACACACGGGGAGGATGTGCAGACTCCGCATAGACAGTGATCCAAGCCGGAATCGAACCTGGGACCCTGGAGCTGTGCAGAAATTGCGCTATCCACAATGCTACCGTGCTGCCCCTAATTGCTGCTGCAGTGTGTACCATCGGTGGTGGTGGGTGTGAATCTTCATGGAAGGGATTCCAATCAAGTGGGCTTGATTAATAAGGGGATCAGTGGTTATGGGGAGAAGGCAGGTGAATTGGGATGAGAAAAATATCAGCCTTGATTGAATGGTGGAGCAGACTTGATGGGCCGGGTGGCCTAATTCTGCTCCTATATCTTATGGTCTTCTGGGCAGCTTTGTTATAGATGATGTTGAGCCTCCTGAATGTTGTTGGAACAGCACTCATCTGGACAAGTGGAGAACGTTCCAGCAGATTCCTGACTTGTGCCTCCTAGATGACAGATCGGCCTTTGGAAGTCAGGAGGTGAGTTACTTGCCTCAGGATTTCTAGTCTCTGACCTTCAGTACTAGATACGGTATTTATATGGCAAAACCAGTTCAGTTTCTGGTTAATGATAGTGGTAATGGAGGATTCAGTGATGGTAATGGCATTGAATTTCAAGGGTTGATGGTTAGATTCCTGTTGGAGACGGTCATTGCTTGGCTCTTGTGTGGCATAAATGTTACTTGCCACTTGACAGTCCAAGCGAGGACATTTTTGAGATTTTGCTGTGTTTGGGAATGAATGGCTTGAGTATCTGCAAAGCCATGGATGGTGCTGAACATTATACATCCCCATTTCTGACCTCATGATGAAAGGGAGTGTACTGATGAAGCAGCTGTCGATGATTGGGCTTGGGACTCAACCCTGAGGAACTCCTGCAGTGAAGTCCTGGAACTGAGATGTCTGACTTCCAACCACCACAACCTTCTTCCTTTGTGCTAAGCATGACCCAACCTGTGGAGAGTTGATTCCCATTGGCTCCAGTTTTGCGAGGTCTCCTTGATGCCATACTCAGTCAAATGCTGTCTTGATGTCAACCCTCATCACGGAAATCCAGTTCTTTTGCCCTTGTTTGATCCAAGATCAGGAGCTGGGTGACCCTGTCAAGACTCAAACTGAACATCAGTGTGCAGGTTATTGCTAAGCAAGTGCCATTTGATAGCTATGTTGATGACTCTTTCCATCACTTTACTGATGATCAAGAGTAGATTGATCAGACGATAATTGGCCGTGTTGGATTTCTCCTGTTTCTTCTATGCAGCACCTATCTGGTCAGCTTTCACATTGTCAGGTAGGTTGTTGTTGTGCTGGGACAGAAGTTCTGGAGCACAAGTCTTAAGTACTGTTGCCGGATTATTGTCAGAGCCATTGCAGCATGTGACTTGATATCGCGTGGAGTGAATTGAAAAGACTGAAGATTGACATCTGTGATATTGCGGACCTCTGGAGGAGGACAGGATAGATCATCCACCCAGCACTTCTGGCTGAAGATTGTTATTAATGCTGCAGCCTAATCATTTGCGCTGAATGTGCTGGGTTCCTACATCATCAAGAATGACAACATTTGTGGAGCCTCCTCCTCTCGTGAGTTTTTTAATTCTCCACTACCATTCACAACTGGATATGGAGGTCATCGCACATGACGCACATGCAATGGGGCCCATATTGAGGCCTCATCACGTTGAAGGAGCATTGCCCCAATTCCGGACTGACTGGCATCGGTCAAAATTTTGGTCTCCTTTGCTGGATCAGTGGTCAGTTTTGCTTTGAGTTCTCTCCATTCGCGATCGTGGGCAGGAGCCATTGGAAGTCTGTCGTCTTCCTGACCAGGTTCCTGAGAGCCGTGGTATGAGAGGCGAGGTTAGGGATAAATTTCCCTAAAAAATTGACCATACCCAGAAACCGTCTTCTTGTCCTCTGGTGTTTTCATAGCTATGGTGGCAGCTACCTTGTCCGCATCCAGCTGCACACCCAATTGGGAGATGTGGTCCCCGAGGAACTTGAGTTCCGTCTGACCAAAAGAGCATTTGGCCCTGTTGAGGCGGAGGCCATGCTCATGTCTACGTCTGAATACGCGCTGGAGGCGATTAACATGCTCCTGCGGGGTGGTGGACCAAATGATTATGTCTTCGACATAGATGCGAACACCTTCAATGCCTTCCATCATTTGTTCCATAATCCTATGAAACACTTCTGATGCAGATATGATCCCGAATGGCATCCTGTTGTAACAATATCTGCCAAAGGGGGTATTAAATGTGCAAAGTTTCCTGCTGGATTTATCGATGTGGGTTTGCCAGAATCCTTTTGAGGCGTTGAGGTTGGTGAAGAGCTTGGCGCGAGCCATCTCACTTGGGAATTGGATAATGCTCCCTCATGATATTGCGATTTAGATCCTTGGGATCAATGCAAATTCTCAATTCACCGGAAGGCTTTTTTACAATACCATAGAACTGACCCAGTGACCTTGGTTTTGGAGGTCCTGCAGCTGCTGCTTGAGGCGGTCCTTAAGGGATGCTGGGACCCTGCGAGGTGTGTGCACCACGGGCGTGGCATTCGGTTTTAATAAAATCTTGTTGTGGTATGGGAGCGTGCCCATGCCCTCGAAGACGTTGTGGTACTGGTTGATAATGGTGTCGAGCTGCGCCCTGAAGTCAGTGTTCTGAAAGGCAGACGCGTCAGCAGGAGAGAGAGTGAACTCTCTGAACTAGGTTCAACAACTTGCATGCCTGCACGCCAAGCAGGGAGGCTTTCGAGTAGCCCACGATTTCAAAGGGAAGGATGGCTTTGCATGACTTGTGTGTCACTTCGAGCTGACACGAGCCGCTGGCAGCAATGGCATTGCCATTATAATCTAATAGCTGGCAGGCTGATGGGAGGATGGCTGGTTTGACACGAAGGCTTTGGAGGTCAGACTGCGCAATGAGATTGGCGGAGGCACCAGTGTCCAGGCGGAATCGTATTTGGGACCGGTTGACCGTAAAGGTGGCACACCACTGATCGTCTGGATCGATGCTGTATACCGATAGAGGCTGAATTCTTTGCTTCTGGGACACCCTGTTTTTTGTAACGATACCGATTCGAAAAGGTGCCTTCGGGTCCTCGGTGTCAATATCGGGTAGTAGGTCCGCATCGGACTCGGTGACCGTGGGTTGAATGGCTCGGAAATCCCTGCGAGGCTGGCCGGAGCGATACGAATTGGCAGAACGAGCTGATCTGCATAAAGCAGCATAGTGGCCAAGTTTGACACATCTCAGGCATTGTCGGGATTTGGCAGGACATTGCCACTTTAAGTGGGTGGAGCCACAGTTGCTGCACGTTGTAACGTCAGTACGTTCACTGCACCACCGCGCATGCACGGTGCAGTCGTACATGGTGCGCGTCTGTGCATTATGTTCGTTGACGTCGCCGTCCCCTCGTTTGGTGCGCATAAGCGCAGGAGTCCACGAAAAGCGCGCAAAATGGCAGCCCTCATCCAGGCTGAGGCCCTGGAGTTGCTCGATTGCTTGGACCCATTCTGCCTCGTGGGGACCTTGCCGCGCCATTTCAGCCGCTTGGATGTGGGAATACCGACTACTGCCGTGCTCGTGTAGCACGCAGGTCTCGATGGCAATCGCTAGGGTGAGCTGCTTTACCTTGAGGAGCTGCTGGCGTAGGAGGTACGACTAAACACCGAAAACGATCCGGTCGCGTATCATGGAATCGGAGGTGGGCCCGTAATTACAGGACTGCGCAAGGATGCGGAGGTAGGTGATAAAGGACTGGAAAGGTTCATCCTTACCCTGCAAACGCTGTTGGAATACATCGCGCTCGAAACTTTCATTCACCTCTATGTTGCAGTGAGTGTCAAACTTGAGGAGGACCGCCTTGAATTTTGATTTATCTTCATCATCAGCAAAGGTGAGAGAATTGAAAATGTGGATGGCATGTTCCCCGGCCGTGGATAGGAAGAGTCCGAGGCTTCCAGGTAGAGCTGGGAGCGTTGTTTGAATATCTTCCAGTTGGCCCCCAGGTTACCGGTGTTGCGGAGCGGCGGCGGCAGGCGGACGCTGTCCATTTTGCAGGATGGCTGTATGCTGGTGGAAGGCAGATCACTTGCAGGTAGGTCTCAGAAGTTCTAATATCTCTCAACTCCTGGCATCATAATTTGTTGGGTGCTCTGGATCCGTGGAACACACACAGGCCACCAACACTTAAAATAGTACAACACTATTTTCTTAAGTTAGAAACTGTTGAATATACTTTCATTGTGGGTTTACACGATGTTAGATTAAACTAAAGACCTATGCCTGTCCGAACCAGTCTATGCACTCAGCACATGGTGAGGATCTGTGCAGTAAGCTGTAAGCTCTGTCCTTCTAGGAGGCTGCATCCCGAATGAGTGGGAACTCTGATGCCCCCTGTCTTTACAGTGCGTGTGCTCTAACTGGTGATTGGTTGCAGTGTTGTGTGTGTAGATTGGTCTTGCTGTGGGTCCATCAGTGTGTGTGTATTTGCACCATGATATATTGGTGTATATTATGACAGGGTTGATCGCCTGGCTTAGAGGAATGGGACGACACGGTAGCACAGTGCTTAGCAGTTTGCTTCACAGAGCCAGGATCCCGGGTTTGATTCCCGCTAGGGTCACTGTCTGTGTGGAGTCTGCACGTTCTCCCCATGTCTGTGTGGGTTTCCTCCGGTTGCTCCGGTTTCCTCCCACAAGTTCCGAAAGACATGCTTGTTTGGTGAATTGGACATTCTGAGTTCTCCCTCTGTGTACCTGAACAGGCGCCGGAGTGTGCCGACTAGGGGATTTTCACAGTAACTTCATTGCAGTGTTAATGTAAGCCTACTTGTGACAATAATAATGATTATTATTATTATTAATGGTAGAGAGGGGGATATGCCTGGCCATGAAGATACAGATTGTGGCTGAGTACAATTCAGCTGTTGCAGATGGCCCACGACACCTCATCTTGATTTGTTGGATCTGTTTGAAATCTATCCCGTTTAGCATGGTGGTTGTGCCACTTATCAAGATGTGTAGATAGGACTTTTCTTCACAAAGACTGTGTGGTGATCACTCCTGCCCATACTGTCGTGGGCAGATGCATCTGTGGCAGGCATGTTGGTGAGGATCTGATCAAGTATGTTTTTCCCTCTTGTTTGTTCCCTGACCATGTGCGGCAGATCCAATCTAGCAGCTATGTCCTTGAGGACCCAGTCAGCTCAGAATGTCGTGCTACTACCGAGCCACTCTTGGTGATGAACATTGATGACCCCAGAGTACATTCTGCAAACTTGCCACCATCAGTGTTTCCTCAAATGGTGTTCAACATGGAAGAATACCGATTCATCAGCTGAGGGGGGAAAGTACTATTCCAACAAAATTCTCTGATCCAGCTTGACATGCAACTGCAAATCCCACTTATAGTAAGAATGGTTATTTCTCATTTAGTTGTGCTAATGTATCCCTTAAGTACTATGAAGGTCTGACACTACTCACACTAGCTGTCAGTTACTTCTCTGTGGATCGTTATCCCTTGCGCAATGCTGTCAGGAGCTCCTTGCTCCTGGTCAGTCCACCATGGCTGCAAGGTCAGGGGTATGCCCGCCAAAGTGCAGACCATAGTGTCCTCAATGGCAAAACAAGCAAAGGAAGACTATTTGTTTCACCAGCTGAAAAGATGGGAGAAGGTTGCTGCAACAGGGTGGTCCCAGCCAACGTGGTTCAAGAAGCCACAAAAACCTAATCATTAGCGCGTCAAGATCATGTGGACAATGACAAGATGGATACAGAACTGGCTAGGTCATAGAAGGCAGAGAGTAGCAAAGGAAGGGTGCTTTTCTGATTGGAGGACTGTGACGAGTGGTGTTCCGCAGGGATCAGTGCTGGGACCGTTGCTGTTCATAGTATATATAGATGATTTGGAGGAAAATGTAACTGGTCTGATTAGTAAGTTTGCAGACGACACAAAGGTTGGTGGAATTGCGGATAGCGATGAGGACTGTCAGAGGATACAGAAGGATTTAGATTGTTTGGAGAGATGGCAGATGGAGTTTAATCTGGACAAATGTGAGGTAATGCATTTTGGAAGGGCTAATGCAGGGAGGAAATATACAGTGAATGTCAGAACCCTTAAGTGTATTGACAGTCAGAGAGATCTAGGTGTACAGGTCCACAGGTCACTGAAAGGGGCAACACAGGTGGAGAAGGTAGTCAAGAAGGCATATGGCATGCTTGCCTTCATTGGCCGGGGCATTGAGTATAAAAATTGGCAAGTCATGTTGCAGCTGTGTAGAACCTTGGTTAGGCCACACTTGGAGTATAGTGTTCAATTCTGGTCGCCACGCTACCAGAAGGATGTGGAGGCTTTAGAGAGGGTGCAGAAGAGATTTACCAGGATGTTGCCTGGTATGGAGGGCATCAGCTATGAGGAGAGGTTGAATAAACTCGGTTTGTTCTCACTGGAACGAAGGAGGTTGAGGGGCGACCTGATAGAAGTCTACAAAATTATGAGGGGCGTAGACAGAGTGGATAGTCAGAGGCTTTTTCCCAGGGTAGAGAGGTCAATTAATAGGGGGCATAGGTTTAAGGTGCGAGGGACAAGGTTTAGAGGAGATGTACGAGGCATGTTTTTTACACAGATGGTAGTGGGTGCCTGAACACGCTGCTGGAGGAGGTGGTGGAAGCAGGGACGATAGTGACATTTAAGGGGCATCTTGACAAATACATGAATAAGATGGGAATAGAGGAATACGCACCCCAGAAGTGCAGAATATTTTACTTTCGACGGGCAGCATGGTTGGCACAGGCTTGGAAGGCTGAAGGGCCTGTTCCTGTGCTGTACTTTTCTTTGTGACGGTGCCCTAGGATATCTATGTTAAATAACATCACATACACAGGCAGTGTCATTTTGCCAAGCCCTGTGGTGATGGAGAATTGGTGATTGGGATCGGGCTGTGAACGTAAGAGGGCCCAGTCAAGACTCTGCAAACAGGCAACAAATGTGTGAAGGTCACTGGACACCTGTGTTGTTGCAGACATGATTTTGGCCAGCACCATTTGTGACTGCAGTTCACGTCAGGATACTAAGTGGAGAGGGAGCTGGGAAAAGGTGCTGTAAAGATCGGTTGCTGGATTCTCTGTCGGTGGTGGGATCCCCCGTCCGCCAGGAGCACACTCATCCCCTCGGATTTCCCGACGGTGTGGGGTGCCCACAATGGGAAACGTCATTGGCTGGCTGCCGGGACGGAGGATATCACTGCTGGCAGGGGCGCGGTGCACCAGGAAAGGGGTGCGGCCGATGGACAATCCCATTGACGATGTCCCCTGGGTGGAGCACCACACTTTGTAGTGTCACCACCTTTCTGGCCGACGGGAGAAAATTTGACATTTGTAACTAGAAATATTAGAACACGCATGAATATCATAGATATTTTATCATAGAATTTACAGTGCAGAAGGAGGCCATTCGGCCCATCGAGTCTGCACCAGCTCTTGGAATGAGCACCCCACCCAAGGTCAGCACCTCCACCCTATCCCCATAACCCAGTAACCCCACCCAACACTAAGGACAATTTTGGACACTAAGGGCAAGTTATCAAGGCCAATCCATCTAACCTGCACATCTTTGGACTGTGGGAGGAAACCGGAGCACCCGGAGGAAACCCACGCACACACGGGGAGGATGTGCAGACTCCGCACAGACAGTGATCCAAGCCGGAATCGAACCTGGGTCCCTGGAGCTGTGAAGCAATTGTGCTATCCATGCTTAAATATGTACGATTTAGAGCTATATTAGATTATTAGAAGTTTATTTTTTTCATCTCCGTATTGCTACTGTTGTCTGCCGATGGTGGATACTGGGTGAGGGATTACGGAGATGTCATGAGGGCTATGACAGAACATAACACATGGGTGTGTTACTGAGGGCGAGTGGCCCTAACAACTTATGAAGCAGCTATAATGAAGTCGCAGAGAATTAAGGCGCCCCTTCTAACCAGTCCACCTCGTCACTTAGCGGTCCCTCTTTGGCCACCGATATTCTGCTTCCTTGTCTCCCCCGAGGGAAATCGAGTCTAATGGGACCCTTTTAAACTGAGGCATATCTGTTGAGTCTGGAAATTTCCTAACTTGGGCTACTTGCTGCATGAGTGAAAATCCCGGCCCATTGTCTTTGCTCCCTACCACAAACTCTCCAGCCACCAATTCTATCCATCTCCATGGCAACTGTCTGAGGCTAAATGAGACCGTTCACAATCTTAGTGTTATATTTGACCCGAGGTAGTCTGGAAGCTAAAATGAAGTCCAGACAGAGGCAGTGAAAAACATTACTGTTGTAACACTCACCTGGGCAAGGAAGCAGAATATACAAGGAGCACCACATGTCAATTCCAGGTAAGAAAAACCAGTGAGCTGTGCTTAAACCCCTCAGATCCTTGAGCTGCAAGCCATTTACTCATTTCTCTTACTGGGCTGTGATTGTCAGCCTTGCTTCACTCATTTTCCTTCAGTTGAATAACTCTAAAGTGCTCTTTGCAAACGTCAACCACTTCAAAGAGAGTTAAGTGCTGTCAATTTCCAACTGGCCCCTTTAAAATCACTCAGACGTGAAGGGGGATGATTGGAAGACACTTAACTCTCTTTGAAGTGGTTGATTTTTATAAACATTTTGGTGAGATCACTTTAGAGTTGCTCACCCATGAAGGAAGATAACCCGGAAAATTCAGGGGGTGGCGGGCTGAATTGTAATGCAGGGGATGGGGCTGGGGAGCTGATTTGTGATGCGGGGGGGGTGGGCAGCTGCGAGACATTGCTATCGGGCCACCCGCTCAAAATGGTGGCCTGACAACAGGATTCCTTTGGAAATCCCTCGCAGTCCTCGCCATTCATATATTTGTACGGTGAATGATAGTGAATTGCTTCCTGATCTCCGCTTCCAGTGGGAATGAAAATCAGTTGCAATTCAGCTTTGACAGGAGAACATAGGCTCCCAAACGGAGAATCTCAACCAATATAATCCTTGGGGTTACTTACTTTGCAAGACACAAGGCACCAATCATGCATCAGGGTTTGGGTAAACACGTTGTGAGTTCAGTTATTAAGATTAGGCACACAAGAACAGTAATACATCAGTATAAAGCTTGAAGACACCAGAGCTGTGTGTGTGTGCTCTGCTTAAACCAAAAGAAATACCAAGACTGGATCACATGACACATTTCCCTTCTAGCGATGTCATGCTGCCAACCCTTAAAGGCATGTTACAAAACTTTCCATTCATTCCCCTACCTTTCAGCTAATAATGTTTCTGTCTCATGATTGCTTTCACTGTTTAGATTGTTGAGCAAGATGAGAAGGTCAAATTCAAAGGAACCTGGGGCGGGATTCTCCGACCCCGCACCGGGTCGGAGAATCGCAGGTGGCTGGCGTGAATCCCGTCCCCGCCATGTCCCGAAGTCTCCGCCACCAGAGATTTGGCGGGGGCGGGAATTGCGCCGCGCCGGTCGGCGGGCCCACCCCCGCCGATTCTCCAGCCCGCGATGGGCCGAAGTCCCGCTGCTGGAATGCCTGTCCCACCAGCGTTGATTAAACCACCTTTTGAACGGCGGGACAAGGCGGTGCGGGCGGGCTCCGGGGTCCTGGGGGGCGCGGGGCGATCTGGCCCCGGGGGGTGCCCCCACGGTGGCCTGGCCCGCGATCGGGGCCCACTGATCCGCGGGTGGGCCTGTGCCGTGGGGGCACGCTTTTTCTTCCGCCTTCGCCATGGTCTTCACTATGGCGGAGGCGGAAGAGACCCCCTCCCCGCATGCGAGGACCCGCATCGCCCGGCGAAGACCTTTCCGCCCCGGCTGGCGTGGCACCAAGGCCTTTTCCGCCAGCCGGTGGAGTGCAAACCGCTCCGGCGCGGGCCTAGCCCCTCAAGGTGAGGGTTTGGCCCCTAAAGGTGCGGAGACTTCCGCACCTCTGGGGCGGCCTGACACCGGAATGGTTCCCGCCACTCCATAACGGTGGGACCCCCCACCCCGCCAGGTAGGGGAGAATCCCACCCATGCCCAAATGTTGTACAAACAGTTCATACTCCTATTAGGAAATCAATATATGCAGGAATTTTATTTTTTTCCTGTTTATTGAATGATTAGGTGAATGAAACTAGCCATGATTTACAAGAATAACCCTTTAAATTTTGGGAGTGAATGTTACAATTCAAAGGAGTGAGACAAATCACAAACCACGTGGAGCTATGTTGGTACTTGAAGCATTGTTGCATTTTTTGAACAAAATTAATGAAGCTTACACCAAATGAGTGATACTTGACAGCTCCACTGAACTACATACAGTATAATGGGCAGCTGCCAGTGAGTTGCAAGGTGGTAATTCATTCGAGGAATTCTGGTGACAGCCACAACTATGGCAGCAAAGCTTAACTGATTAATTAATGTCATCAAAAGCTTTGGATTGAATTGCTGTGTTCAACACACTGCCAGTTATTTATGTTTCTCATTATTCATTATTATTGCAATGGCAGAAAATTGGGATTCTCGTTAATTTGATATTGACCATTTGTATTTGATCTGTGTATATACTTTGCATTTGGTTAAGTCACTAAACTGAGGAGAGTTCCTAACACAGAGTTTTTTACTGTGAACAGTAGAAACCAATTGAAGCACTAATTTTTATATTTTTAAAAATGACATCTGAAATATATTTTACAAATTATATTATCTATAATCCCATATTAATACTTACCGTGATATTTTATATGAGGCAATTCAGGGCCATTGCCGTCAATTATTTTATGTTACTTATGAAATGCTGTGTGCAAAGCAAAAGGTATGATTGAAGATCAGTCAGTTCGGGGCTGTTTGCTTTGAAGGTTAATGACACTGACTGATGATTTTATTTTTGATGTGCAGATTTTCCATCTGTTGCAGGAAGATGAAAGTAATTCTGAATTGTGTAAGTCGATGGATAAGAGTGACTTATGAGCTGCAAATATGTAGCGTTACATGAATAACACAAAAACCATAACAGCTTTTTAAAAGCAGATTGCAGGAAAAGAAGACACACCATGTGCTTCAGAATTCTCCAACCTGGGTCAAAATGGAAAGCTTTTAAATTTAGTTTCTGGTGTCACTTGTTGGCTAGCTAACTGAAAGAATACTGACCCAACTTTACTTTGCACTGTTTAAACAGCAGCAGTTTTTTTTAAGAAGGCTATATTTTAATGTTGGCTAAAGAACATGGGGCTGGATTCTCCGTAGCCTGCACCGAAATCGTGATCGGCGATAGGGCGCAGAATGGATTCTGATGCCAGAATCGGGGCCGGCGGCGATTTGATGGCGGTCTACCGTGCTCCACCCCTCCAAACCTGCGTCATCGTGACGTGCATAGCGCGCCATTTCAACGCCGTCAGCGTGGCATCGTACAGCCCACCTGCGATGCTCCATCCCCGATGGGCCGAGTTCCCGATGGCGCGGGCCACGTATGGTCCCAACGGTCAGGAACCCGGTATGCCGGCTGTGGACAGTGTCTAAAGCCGCCATACATGGCAGGGAGCCATGCCGCTGGCCGAGGGGGCTTCTGCTAGGACTGGGAGGACAGGTGGGGGGTGGCCAGGGGGTGGGCTGTGGGGTCATGGTTTGCGGATTAGGGTTAGCGCATGGTCAGCGCCATGTTTTATGGCGCGACCGGAGAAGGTCGGAAGCCCTGCGCATGCACAGCCCAGGACCCGGCATTCTCTGGCCGTTTTCGCCGCAATCCACAAGAATTTCATGCGACGCTGGTGCTAGACCCTCACCAGTACGGAATCGGTGAGGGGTTTGCGTCAATTTTCCTGTCGTGAACCTCCTGCAGATTCTCCGTTCATGCCAGCACTGAACCATGAGAAACAGAGAATCCAGTCCATAAATCTTGTGAACTTGATTGCACACTCACTTCCTCATCCCAGGGATAAAATAGTTTTGCCAGTGCTCACAATGCTGTAATATAGTAAAATCTAGTAATGGGGATCAACTTCGCAAAAAAGTCCATGTACTCAATCCCAAGCTTCACATCAAATGCACCTCTGACTTATGTACTTCCTTTCTTTATTCCTTCGCAAAATTTGGACATCACTGGCTCGGCCAGCATTAAGTGCAATCAGAGGTGGTAATAGAGAAGGTGGTGACGAGCCACCTTCTCCAACTGTAGCAGTCAATGTGGTGTTGATGCACCCACAGTGATGTTAGGAATGGGGTTTCAGGATTTTGACAACTTATTAATAGCACAACTAGTGAATACAGCAGGAACAGCAACATTTCCACTGGCCACGATGAGGAGACATGAATTTGTTAATGATAACATCCACCATTATTCATGGTCCAGTAACGTCAACCATAGAGCAGGGCCGGGATTCTCCCCTACCTGGCGGGGCGGGTGGTCCCGGCAGGATGGAGTGGCGGGAACCACTCCGGCGTCGGGCCGCCCCAAAGGTGCGGATTTCTCTTGAGGGGCTAGGCCCGTGCCGGAGTGGTTGGCGCGTCGCCGGCCGGAGGGAAAGGCCTTTGTCGCCACGCCAGCCGGGGCCGAAAGGACTTCGCCGGCCGGCAGAAGACCGCGTATGCACGGGAGCGTCAGCGGCTGCTGACGTCATCCCCACGCATGTGCAGGAGGGTGTCTCTTCCGCGTCGGCCGTGGTGAAAGCTGTGGCGGAGGCGGAGGGAGAAGAATGCCCCCGCGGCACAGGCCTGCCCGCGGTTCGGTGGGCCCCGATCGCCGCCCCAATTCGGTCAGGAAATGTGATTCTCCGGCCGTTTGCCGAATGCGACTTCAGCATCAGTGACTGGAGAATCCAGTCACAGATTTCTGGTTCAGTAAGGCATCGGGATTCTCCGTTTTGCCGGCTGGTCAATGGGGTTTCCCATTAGAATCATAGAAGTTTACAGCATGGAAACAGGCCCTTCGGCCCAACCAGTCCATGCCGCCCAGTTTTTTACCATTAAGCTAGTCCCAGTTGCCCGCACTTGGCCCATAACCCTCTATACCCATCTTACCCATGTAACCATCTAAATGCTTTTTGAAAGACACAATTGTACCCGCTTCTACTACTACCTCTGGCAGCCCATTCCAGACACTCACTACCCTCTGAGTGAAGAAATTGCCCCTCTGGGCCCTTCTGAATCTCTCCCCTCTCACCTTAAACCTATGCCCTCTAGTTTTAGACTCCCCTACCTTTGGGAAAAGATGTTGACTATCTACCTTATCTATGCCCCTCATTATTTTATAGACCTCTATAAGATCACCCCTAAGCCTCCTACGCTCCAGGGAAAAAAGTCCCAGTCTATCCAGCCTCTCCTTATAACTCAAACCATCAAGTCCCGGCAACATCCTAGTAAATCTTTTCTGCACTCTTTCTAGTTTAATAATATCCTTTCTATAATAGGGTGACCAGAACTGCACACAGTATTCCAAGTGTGGCCGTACCAATGTCTTGTACAACTTCAACAAGACGTCCCAACTCCTATATTCAATGTTCTGACCAATGAAACCAAGCATGCCGAATGCCTTCTTCACCACCCTGTCCACCTGCGACTCCACCTTCAAGGAGCTATGAACCTGTACTCCTAGATCTCTTTGTTCTATAACTCTCCCCAACGCCATACCATTAACTGAGTAGGTCCTGGCCTGATTCAATCTGCCAAAATGCATCACCTCACATTTATCTAAATTAAACTCCATCTGCCATTCGTCGGCCCACTGGCCTAATTGATCAAGATCCCGTTGCAATCCTAGATAACCTTCTTCACTATCCACTATGCCACCAATCTTGGTGTCATCTGCAAACTTACTAACCATGCCTCCTAAATTCTCATCCAAATCATTAATATAAATCACAAATAACAGTGGACCCAGCACCGATCCCTGAGGCACACCACTGGTCACAGGCCTCCAGTTTGAAAAACAACCCTCTACAACCACCCTCTGCCTTCTGTCGTCCAGCCAATTTTGAATCCAATTGGCAACCTCACCCTGGATCCCGTGAGCTTTAACCTTCTGCAACAACCTACCATGCGGTACCTTATCAAAGGCTTTGCTAAAGTCCATGTAGACAACGTCTACTGCACTACCCTCATCTACCTTCTTGGTCACTCCCTCAAAAAACTCAATCAAATTTGTGAGACATGATTTTCCACGCACAAAGCCATGCTGACTGCCCCGAATCAGTCCTTGCCTCTCTAAATGCTTGTAGATCCTGTCTCTCAGAATACCTTCTAGCAACTTACCTACTACAGACGTTAGGCTCACCGGTCTGTAGTTCCCAGGCTTTTCCCTGCTGCCCTTCTTAAACAAGGGCACAACATTCGCCACTCTCCAATCTTTAGGCACCTCACCTGTGGCTGCCGATGATTCAAATATCTCGGTTAGGGGACCCGCAATTTCCTCCCTAGCCTCCCACAACATCCTGGGATACATTTCATCAGGTCCCGGGGATTTATCTACCTTGATGCGCTTTAAGACTTCCAGCACCTCCTCCTCTGTAATATGCACACTTCTCAAGACATCACTATTTATTTCCCTTAGTTTCCTAACATCCATGCCTTTCTCCACCGTGAATACCGATGAGAAATATTCATTCAGGATCTCACCCAACTCTTGTGGCTCTGCACATAAATGCCCTTGTTGATCCTTAAGAGGCCCTACTCTGTCCCTAGTTACTCTTTTCCCCTTTATGTATCTGTAGAATCTCTTTGGATTCTCCCTTGCATTATTTGCCAAAGCAATTTCATGTCCCCTTTTTGCCCTCCTGATTTCCCTCTTAACTCTATTTCGACAATCTCTATACTCTTCAAGGGATCTACTTGATCCCAGTTGCTTATGTACGTCATATGCCTCCTTCTTCTTTTTGACCAGAGTCTCAATATCTCGAGTCATCCAGGGTTCCCTACTTCTACCAGCCTTGCCCTTCACTCTAAAGGGAATGTGCTTACCCTGCACACTGGTTAACACATTTTTAAAAGCCTCCCATTTACCAGCCGTCCCTTTGTCTGCCAATAGTCTCCCCCAATCTACCTCTGCAAGTTCCTGTCTGATACCATCAAAATTGGCCTTGCCCCAATTAAGAATTTTAACTCTTGGGCCAGACCTATCATTCTCCATAGCTATCTTAAAACTAATGGAATTATGGTCACTTGTCCCAAAGTGATCCCTCACTAGCACTTCTATCACTTGCCCTTCCTTATTTCCCAATACGAGGTCAAGTTTTGCCCCCTCTCTAGTCGGTCCATCCACATACTGAATGAGAAATTCCTCCTGAATACACTCAACAAATTTCCCTCCATCCAAGCCCCTAATGCTATGGCTGTCCCAGTCAATGTTGGGAAAGTTAAAGTCCCCTACTACTACCACCCTATTATTCTTGCAGCTATCTGTAATCTCCTTACATATTTGCTCCTCAATTTCCCGCTGACTATTTGGGGGCCTGTAGTACAGTCCTACCAAGGTGATCTCTCCCTTCTTATTTTTCAGTTCCACCCATATAGACTCAGTGGGCGAACCCTCGGATATATCCCCTCTAAGTACTGCCGTGATGTTCTCCCTAATCAAAAACGCCACTCCCCCTCCTCTCTTACCTCCTGTTCTATCCTTTCTATAGCATCTGTAGCCCGGAACATTGAGCTGCCAGTCCTGCCCCTCCCTTAGCCATGTTTCAGTCATAGCTATAATATCCCAGTCCCATGTGCCCGTCCATGCCCTGAGTTCATCCGCTTTGCCCGTCAGGCCCCTTGCATTGAAATAAATGCAGTTTAATGTAGACCTTCCTTGCTCTCTGCCCTGCTTTCTCTGGTCATGCTTTACACACTCTCCCTTCCTGCCTCTTGTTTCTGTCCCCACTGACTTCCTACATCGGTTCCCATCCCCCTGGCACATTCGTTTAAACCCTCCCCAACTGCACTAGCAAACACCCCCCCGAGAACATTGGTTCCGGTCCCACCCAGATGCAGACCGTCCGATTTGTACAGGTCCCACCTCCCCCAGAATCGGTCCCAATGTCCCAGGAATTTGAAACCCTCCCTCTTGCACCATCTCTCAAGCCACGTATTCATCCTAGCTATCCTGTCATTTCTACTCTGACTATCACGTGGCACTGGTAGCAATCCTGAGATTACGACCTTTGAGGTCCTACTTTTTAGTTTAACTCCTAACTCCCTAAATTCAGCTTGTAGGACCTCATCCCGTTTTTTACCTATATCGTTGGTGCCTATATGCACCACGACAGCTGGCTGTTCACCCTCCCCCTCCAGAATGCCCTGCAGCCGCTCCGAGACATCCTTGACCCTTGCACCAGGGAGGCAACATACCAACCTGGATTCTCGTTTGCGTCCGCAGAAACGCCTGTCTATTCCCCTTACGATTGAATCCCCTATCACTATAGCTCTGCCACTCTTTTTCCCGCCCTTCTGTGCAGCAGAGCCAGCCACGGTGCCATGAACCTGGCTGCTGCCACCTTCCCCTGGTGAGCCATCTCCCCCAACAGTTTCCAAAACGGTAAATCTGTTTTGGAGGGAGATGACCGCAGGGGATCCCTGCACGGCCTTCCTACTCTTCCTCTGTCTGTTGGTCACCCTTTCCCTATCTGCCTCAGTAATTTTAATCTGCGGTGTGACCAACTCACTGAATGTGCTTTCCACAACTTCCTCAGCATCGCGGATGCTCCAAAGTGAGTCCATCCGCAGCTCCAGAGCCGTCAAGCGGTCTAACAGGAGCTGCAGTTGGACACACTTCTTGCAGATGAAGGAGTCAGGGACACCAGAAGGGTCCCTGACTTGCCACATCTCACAAGAGGAGCATGACACGGGTCTGAGCTCTCCTGCCATGACTTAAACCTGAAGTTAAATTTGAACTACACTACACAGCTAGGAGAAAGTCAAAGAGAGAGAAATCACTTACCAGTTACAAGCCAAACACTTACCTGCTGGCTGTGATGTAGTTGCTCCAGAGACTCCCTCACAGGTCTGCTTCTCTGCACCTCCTTCAGGTGAGCACCAAATTCCCTTAACTAGTTAATTACTTTACTTAATTAACTTGATTTTTTTTTTTTTTTGTCACTCCCCTCTTACCCGAACTCAGCCTTACCCAAACTCAGATACACTCTGTTTGCCTTCAGCACTCTGTTTCTATAGGCACTTCAGCCACACCCTTTGTATCCTTCCTGATTTACAGTCAGCCAATAGGCCTGCTCCCAAAACTGATCTCTCTCCCGAACAGCTGACCTGCAAGGTAAGGAAGTGGTTATGCAGTACTTACCTCACCCACAGCGCGCCCTTTTAAACTGTCCCCTCTGCCTCGCAGCTCCCGCGCTTTTTGAAACTCCTGCGCTGTTTCCAAGGTCCTGGCTCCCTCTCTCTCCCAAGGTCCTGGCTCCCTCTCGCTCCCGAACAGCTGACCTGCAAGGTAAGGAAGTGGTTATGCAGTACTTACCTCACCCACAGCGCGCCCTTTTAAACTGTCCCCTCTGCCTCGCAGCTCCCGCGCTTTTTGAAACTCCCGCGCTGTTTCCAAGGTCCTGGCTCCCTCTCGCTCCCGAACAGCTGACCTGCAAGGTAAGGAAGTGGTTATGCAGTACTTACCTCACCCACAGCGCGCCCTTTTAAACTGTCCCCTCTGCCTCGCAGCTCCCGCGCTTTTTGAAACTCCCGCGCTGTTTCCAAGGTCCTGGCTCCCTCTCTCTCCCGAACAGCTGACCTGCAAGGTAAGGAAGTGGTTATGCAGTACTTACCTCACCCACAACGCGCCCTTTTAAACTGTCCCCTCTGCCTCGCAGCTCCCGCGCTTTTTGAAACTCCCGCGCTGTTTCCAAGGTCCTGGCTCCCTCTCTCTCCCATGGTCCTGGCTCCCTCTCGCTCCCGAACAGCTGACCTGCAAGGTAAGGAAGTGGTTATGCAGTACTTACCTCACCCACAGCGCGCCCTTTTAAACTGTCCCCTCTGCCTCGCAGCTCCCGCGCTTTTTGAAACTCCCGCGCTGTTTCCAAGGTCCTGGCTCCCTCTCTCTCCCGAACAGCTGACCTGCAAGGTAAGGAAGTGGTTATGCAGTACTTACCTCACCCACAGCGCGCCCTTTTAAACTGTCCCCTCTGCCTCGCAGCTCCCGCGCTTTTTGAAACTCCCGCGCTGTTTCCAAGGTCCTGGCTCCCTCTCTCTCCCAAGGTCCTGGCTCCCTCTCGCTCCCGAACAGCTGACCTGCAAGGTAAGGAAGTGGTTATGCAGTACTTACCTCACCCACAGCGCGCCCTTTTAAACTGTCCCCTCTGCCTCGCAGCTCCCGCGCTTTTTGAAACTCCCGCGCTGTTTCCAAGGTCCTGGCTCCCTCTCTCTCCCGAACAGCTGTGGAGCAACCCCACACTGTCAGGAAATCCCTGGGCTGCCGGCAAAATGGAGAATCCCAACGGTGTTGAATTCAGCCCTATGTTCTCCCGCCAGAGCTGAATTGCAACTGATTTGCCCTCAGGAAGCGATTCCCAATCCGTCACTACGGAAATTTATGCATGCTGAGGATTTCACAGCCCAGTAAGGAAAATGAATGACTGGCTTTAACATAGAACATACAGTGCAGAAGGAGGCCATTCGGCCCATCAAGTCTGCACCGACCCACTTAAGCCCTCACTTCAACCCTATCCCCGTAACCTAATAACCCCTCCTAACCGTTTTGGACACTAAGGGCAATTTAGCATGGCCAGTCCACCTACACTGCACGTCATTGGACTGTGGGATGAAACCGGAGCACCCGGAGAAAACCTGCGCAGACGGGGAGAACGTGCAGACTCCACACAGACAGTGACCTGGTGGGGAATCGAACCTGGGACCCTGGCGCTGTGAAGCCACAGTGCTCACCATTGTGCTACCTTGCAACTCAAGGATCTGAAATGTTTGAGCACAGCTGACTGCACTCTCTTTCCGGGTATTGACACGTGATGCGTCCTGTGTCTGAGGCAGCCGGTGTATTGCCCAGGTGTGTGTTACAGTACAATTTTTTTTTCATTGTCCCTATCTGGACTGCTCTCTACCTTCCAGACAGGGGGCTCTTTTTTGGGGGCCTCCTGAATGGGGTTTCTTTTCAGGGAGCGGGTGGGGGGTCTCCTTGACTTAAGTGCGGCCACAGCGGGGAGAAATTCCCCACGGTCAGAAAAAACGACAAAGTGACGTCGGATAACGCGATGTTTCTTGGTGCTGCACCACCAATGTACACCCCACTAATTGCACCGTTCAATAGACTTCAACTTGAGTCCTCTGAACCCACCCTACTGTTCCTGAGATCCCGCTTGTTACTTTCTGACCTAACTCCCTGAAATCTAACCGCAGAAACACATCGCCCCTTCTGCCAATGTCATTTGTGCTAATGTGGACCACAACTGCTGTCTGTTCGACCCCCCTCCCTCAGAGTGCTCTGCAGCTACTCAGTGACATCCTTGACCCCTGGCTGACTCTTTTACCGGGGAGGAGAGTGGCCGCGGTTGGGGCGAGCAATACAATTTCCCACCGACATAAAATCCACCCTTGCATATAAATAAGTAGTCGAGTTTACATTTACAAGAACTTAACTTGAGATTTGCAATGACACAATTTTGAATGCTCATTCACCAGGCAATTATTTCTTTTCACCAGTCTTATGGAAATGATGAACAATGGGCACTCAACATGTGCATTGTTCATAATTATCATATCAACAGCAAGTTTTACAGCACATCCCTATTATTCACCTCAACATAAATCATTGCACAGCATCCATAGACAGCAATATAGAGACAGTCACTTATACTTACTTAGATGCGAACAACTTTCTTCACTTTAAATTGAAAAACAATATAAACTAATAATAAAGATAATTTTACATATGACAAATGTGTGGAAGGATATATGTGTAGACACATAAATGACTATTGTGTGTTCCAATGTGCTATATTTCCTCTTTTCTCGGGGCTGGTTTAGCACAGTGGGCTAACCAGCTGGCTTGTAAAGCAGAACAAGGCCAGCAGCACAGGTTAAATTCCCGTACCAGCCTCCCCAAACAGGCGCCGGAATGTGGCGACTCGGGGCTTTTCACAGTAACTTCATTGAAGCCAACTTGTGACAATAAGTGATTTTCATTTTCATTAAACACTGTCTACTTTGCCTTGATTTTTACAAAGACAGTAGTAATATATTCTTATAGCCACTGCCAATAAATGCTTTATCTTTTCTAAAATTAAAAAAAATATTAAGCTAAAATATTAAGCTATGAGGAGCGATTGAATAAACTCGGTTTGTTCTCACTGGAACGAAGGAGGTTGAGGGGCGACCTGATAGAGGTATACAAAATTATGAGGGGCATAGACAGAGTGGATAGTCAGAGGCTTTTCCCCAGGGTAGAGGGGTCAATTACTAGGGGGCATAGGTTTAAGGTGAGAGGGGCAAAGTTTAGAGTAGATGTACGAGGCAAGTTTTTTACGCAGAGGGTAGTGGGTGCCTGGAACTCACTACCGGAGGAGGTAGTGGAGGCAGGGACGATAGGGACATTTAAGGGGCATCTTGACAAATATATGAATAGGATGGGAATAGAAGGATACGGACCCAGGAAGTGTAGGAGATTGTAGTTTAGTCGGGCAGTATGGTCGGCACGGGCTTGGAGGGCCGAAGGGCCTGTTCCTGTGCTGTACATTTCTTTGTTCTTTGTTTGTTTATTAGTTTTTCTTGAGCTTATGTTCTCATTGTGCTTTGTCACCATGCATGACAATCCACGGACTTTATATATGGCTGCACTGTGTTCAGCTGGTGAGAGCAGTTTAGTTTGTTCAAAAATATTTTCAAATTACATTATCGCTTATTAGAAGGAGTAGTTTCTGGAAAAGAACTTGTGATGTAGCTGCCTATCTACTTCGTGTTTCGAATTAACATCAGAGCCTATCTTCACATTAATTCCAACTCAGTGTTAAGAAAGTCAAGGCAACATTTGTCGTGATATGCATCATTATAAATACACAAGGGATGAATGCAAATACACTACGACTAAGTAAACACTAGAGGGAGCACCAGAGACGTCATGACATGCAGACATACAGCTAATGAACACATAGAATAGGACACGACCAATGGACAGTCAAGACACCCAGAGGTGACACGACCACAAGGGGGCATTACACAACCCATATATAAGGACAGGGCACATATGCTCTGTCTCTTTCCACAGGTGACACTGAGAGAGTAGGACAGGGGCAGATCAGAAGCATCACACCCACCACGTGGCTTAGAGCAGACTGGTCAGTTAGACTGGGTTACTATAGCAAGATTAGCAGTAGCGTCGAACTCATAGAGAACTGTGCTAATGGTTCAATAAATCTTACTTCAACATCTGGAGTACCTTTTGGTCAAAGCTGCATCGAGTTGCAGCCTGTGTTATCCCAGAGTACATAACACAACATGATACAAGTAGTGCCTGTTCAATCTATATCGTTCAACTCAGCAAGATCCGTGACTACCAGCAACAGCACCCAGGCAAGATGGTCAAGATTCTGGTTCCTCAGCAGCTCGGGTACCACGGCAATCTCAGTGCCAACTGGCGTGCATTCAAGCAGAGATTTGAGATTTACATGGTAGCATCCGACCTAGATGGCGTGGCCAATGCTGAGAAGAGAGATCTTCTACTCACCATTGCGGGTGAAAGTGCAACAGAAATCTTCAACTCCTTCAAGTACAAAGAACAAAGAACAAAGAAATGTACAGCACAGGAACAGGCCCTTCGGTCCTCCAAGCCCGTGCCGACCATACTGCCCGACTAAACTACAATCTTCTACACTTCCTGGGTCCGTATCCTTCTATTCCCATCCTATTCATATATTTGTCAAGATGCCCCTTAAATGTCCCTATCATCCCTGCTTCCACTACCTCCTCCGGTAGTGAGTTCCAGGCACCCACTACCCTCTGCGTAAAAAACTTGCCTCGTACATCTACTCTAAACCTTGCCCCTCTCACCTTAAACCTATGCCCCCTAGTAATTGACCCCTCTACCCTGGGGAAAAGCCTCTGACTATCCACTCTGTCTATGCCCCTCATAATTTTGTATACCTCTATCAGGTCGCCCCTCAACCTCCTTCGTTCCAGTACTCCAGAGGGCAGGACAAGAGAGACTTCCAGACAGTCCTGGACAAGTTTGAAAACTAGTGCGAGGTGAACACATCAGAAATCAGTAAAACTGGTGCCTATACTCACCATGAGGCAAAGGTAGGCTTGCAACAGAACCAAACGGCAATTTTGATTGGCAACCATCTTGCGCAAGGAGCCGCACATGCGCAGTTCCCGAGAAGACGCGAACCGGCAAAACAGTGTTTTGCGCATGCGCAGTTGCGAAAAGAGCGCACAGTAAAGGAAAAGCGATTTGCGCATGTGCAATCCATTCCTACGCTCTACGTCACAAGCGTCATGACGTCAGAGGCCCTGGACCACGCCCACTTAAAGGGGAAATGTCCGAAAATAGGGGGGAAAAAACTTTTCGCCAGAAAACACAATTCTTTCACCTGGAACAACAGCACAATTCCTGAACTTCGACCAGGAGCTGAAAGTAACCTCCACAGAACCCTGCAACAAGCTGTTAGCACCGCCCTAAGAGATGATTTAGTCCTTGAAGACTACGACTCAGACGATGATTTCATCTTTGGACGCGGCGACCTCAGTACCAAATCCAAACCGCAATGAGATGTGTTGTACATTGAAGCATCTGACACAGTCATGGACGAGTTCTTCGGATTTGAGGATCCTCAGCCCAGCATAGACGACATCCAGTCCCATGAGTACAGTATTCTGCTGCGGCCTGACGCCGAGAGACAGAGAGAGATACAAGCCCACAGAGAACGGCCTGACGCCAAACCAGTGGTCCACGCACCACGAAGAGTGGTCCACGCACCACAAAGAGTCCCCGACTCCACACAGAGAGTGGTCCACGCACCACGGAGAGTCCCCGACTCCGCACAGAAAGCGATGACAGACTCCACAGAGAGAGCGATACAAGCCCCCACAGCGAGCTCGTTGACAGACTCCACAATGGAAGCAACGCAAGACTGCAGAACACAGTCCTTGCATGAACAAGACCATGAAGGTCTAGCAACCTTATCTGAGCAACCAGCAGAAGACGACTATGACTGTCTACCACGCTCACGTGAACAACAAAAAGACTATGACAGTCTATCCAGATTATTTGAGCCACCAGAAGAAGACTCTGACAGTCTACCCAGCTCATCTAACCAACAAGAAGACACTGAAGGTCTACCCACTGTATGTGTGACAATTGACAAAGGCTTCACAATTTCCATACAAGATGTGCGACATCTCAGCGAGACTGACAGATCTCAGCTAGTATGTACAGAGGCACTCGACAATCAAAGTGAGGCTACTAGTGACTCCAGTGACACCACGTTCATTCAAACCTCATCTACTCGAGCCTCTCCACAAGAAACTGAAATGACTCCAGACGGGGAGCATCAAGAAACCAAAGATGATTCAGGTGAACCAGAAAGGGCGCCAGACGGGGAGCATTGACAAGCCAAATATGATTTGGGGCAGCACGGTAGCCTTGTGGATAGCACAATTGCTTCACAGCTCCAGGGTCCCAGGTTCGATTCTGGCTTGGGTCACTGTCTGTGCGGAGTCTGCACATCCTCCCCGTGTGTGCGTGGGTTTCCTCCGGGTGCTCCGGTTTCCTCCCACAGTCCAAAGATGTGCGGGTTAGGTGGATTGGCCTTGATAAATTGCCCTTAGTGTCCAAAATTGCCCTTCGTGTTGGGTGGGGTTACTGGGTTATGGGGATAGGGTGGCGATGTTGACCTTGGGTAGGGTGCTCTTTCCAAGAGCCGGTGCAGACTCGATGGGCCGAATGGCCTCCTTCTGCTCTGTAAATTCTATGATAATCTATGATTCAAGTGAACCGGACATGACTTCAGACGGGGAGCGCCGAGGAATCAGAGACGGCACGCTCAATGAGACAGCAGATGCCACAAAGGACACTGACACAAGTAACTTTGTGAAGGATTCGAAATCTCCACTCGGTGTGGTCATTGAGCACAACAAACACAACAACAAGCACGTCAATAACAACAATGGCAACAACAATAGAACAACAAAGATGATTCTGGATAGGAGCGAAAGCAACAGGGTAGTTGTTATGGGGGACTTTAACTTTCCAAATATTGACTGGAAACGCTATAGTTCGAGTACTTTAGATGGGTCCGTTTTTGTCCAATGTGTGCAGGAGGGTATCCTGACACAGTATGTAGATAGGCCAACGAGAGGCGAGGCCATATTGGATTTGGTACTGGGTAATGAACCAGGACAGGTGTTAGATTTGGAGGTAGGTGAGCACTTTGGTGATAGTGACCACAATTCGATTATGTTTACTTTAGTGATGGAAAGGGAGAGGTATATACCGCAGGGCAAGAGTTATATCTGGGGGAAAGGCAATTGTGATGCGATGAGGCAAGACTTAGGATGCATCGGATGGAGAGGAAAACTGCAGGGGATGGGCACAATGGAAATGTGGAGCTTGATCAGGGAACAGCTACTGCATGTCCTTGATAAGTATGTACCTGTCAGGCAGGGAGGAAGTGGTCGAGCGAGGGAACCGTGGTCGAAACATTGTCAAGAGGAAGAAGGAGGCTTATGTAAAGATGAGACGTGAAGGTTCAGTTAGGGTGCTCGAGAGTTACAAGTTAGCTGGGAAGGACCTAAAGAGAGAGCTAAGAAGAGCCAGGAGGGGACATGAGAGGTCTATAGCAGGTACGATCAAGGATAACTCTAAAGCTTTCTATAGATATGTCAGGAATAAAAGAATGATTGGGTAAGAGTAGGGCCAGTCAAGGACAGCAGTGCGAAGTTGTGCGTGGAGTCCGAGGAGATAGGAGAGGTGCTAAATGAATATTTTTCATCAGTATTCACACAGGAAAAAGACAATGTTGTCGAGGAGAATACTGAGATTCAGGCTACTAGACTAGAAGGGCTTGAGGTTCATAAGGAGGAGGTGTTAGCAATTCTGGAAAGTGTGAAAATAGATAAGTCCCCTGGGCCAGATGGGATTTATCCAAAGATTCTCTGGGAAGCTAGGGAGGAGATTGCTGAGCCTTTGGCTTTGATCTTTAAGTCATCTTTGTCTACAGGAATAGTGCCAGAAGACTGGAGGATAGCAAATATTGTCCCCTTGTTCAAGAAGGGGAGTAGAGACAACCCCGGTAACTATAGACCAGTGAGCCTTACTTCTGTTGTGGGCAAGGTCTTGGAAAGGTTTATAAGAGATAGGATGTATAATCATCTGGAAAGGAATAATTTGATTAGAGATAGTTAACATGGTTTTGTGAAGGGTAGGTCGTGCCTCATAAACCTTATTGAGTTCTTTGAGAAGGTGACCAAACAGGTAGATGAGGGTAAAGCAGTTGATGTGGTGTATATGGATTTCAGTAAAGCGTTTGATAAGGTTCCCCACGGTAGGCTATTGCAGAAAATACGGAGGCATGGGATTCAGGGTGATTTAGCAGTTTGGATCAGAAATTGGCTAGCTGGAAGAAGACAAAGAGTGGTGGTTGATGGGAAATGTTCAGACTGGAGTCCAGTTACTAGTGGTGTCCCACAAGGATCCGTTTTGGGGCCACTGCTGTTTGTCATTTTTATAAATGACCTGGAGGAGGGCGTAGAAGGATGGGTGAGTAAATTTGCAGATGACACTAAAGTCGGTGAAGTTGTGGACAGTGCGGAAAGATGTTACAAGTTACAGAGGGACATAGATAAGCTGCAGTGCTGGGCTGAGAGGTGGCAAATGGAGTTTAATGCAGAAAAGTGTGAGGTGATTCATTTTGGAAGGAATAACAGGAAGACAGAGTACTGGGCTACTGGTACTGATTCTTGGTAGTGAGGATGAGCAGAGAGATCTCGGTGTCCATTTACATAGATCCCTGAAAGCTCAGAGGGTTGTTAAGAAGGCATACGGTGTGTTAGCTTTTATTGGTAGAGAGATTGAGTTTCGGAGCCATGAGGTCATGTTGCAGCTGTACAAAACTCTGGTGCGGCCGCATTTGGAGTATTGCGCGCAATTCTGGTCGCCACATTATAGGAAGGATGTGGAAGCATTGGAAAGGGTGCAGAGGAGATTTACCAGAATGTTGCCAGGTATGGAGGGAAGATCTGATGAGGGAAGGCTGAGGGACTTGAGGTTGTTTTCGTTAGAGAGAAGAAGGTTAAGAGGTAACTTAATTGAGGCATACAAGATGATCAGAGGATTAGATAGGGTGGACAGTGAGAGCCTTTTTCCTCAGATGGTGATGTCTAGCATGAGGGGACATAGCTTTAAATTGAGGGGAGATCGATATAGGACAGATATCAGAGATAGGTTCTTTACTCAGAGAGTAGTAAGGGCGTGGAATACACTGCCTGCAACAGTAGTGGACTCGCCAACACTAAGGGCATTCAAATGGTCATTGGATAGACATATGGACGATAAGGGAATAGTGTAGATGGGCTTTACAGTTGTTTCACAGGTCAGCACAACATCGAGGGCCGAAGGGCCTGTACTGCGCTGTAATGTTCTCTGTTCTATGTTCTACAACTGGTACGACATGGTACAACTCTGCCCATGAAGGACAATGTTACTGCTCAGCTCAGAACTATGGCGTGAGTGCAAACATACCATGGCATGTCAACGCATCTTACCAATTCACGTTTGCTACACTACGGACAAGCAAACCAGCTTTCAGAAAAGATGTCATCAAGAATTGCTACCACTAGCATAAAAAAAAGGAGTCCACCTCAGGCAATGAAGTGATTCGACCATTTGAACACCTCCTGATGACTTCTTGGTTACGTAAACACCAGGACACTGGTGGCGTTCACATGGGAATGACAACATCAACATTGACACTTCCATAACAGCACTAGAAAGCCACTCGACCGTGTAAATTCATGAACTTTGGACTCATAACTATGATTTGGTATTGTATAATTCTCAATGTCATCATACTATTCTTTGATCTTGTATCATCATCACTGTCATCATAACTTGTACATGTCATCGCTTATTTACCTGTTTTTGTTCAATTTTTCTTTAACACTGTACAGAAAATATGAAACACGAAAAAAGGGGGGGATGGGGTGATATGCATCACTGTAAATACACAAGGGGTTAATGTAAATACACTACGACTAAGTAAACACTAGAGGGAGCACCAGAGACATCATGACATGCAGACATACAGCTAATGAACACATAGAATAGGACACGACCAATGGGCAGTCAAGACACCCACAGGTGACACTACCACAAAGGGGCATTACGCAACCCATATATAAGGACAGGGCATACATGCTCGTCTCTTTCCACAGGCAACACTTAGACAGTAGGACAGGGGCAGATCAGAAGCATCACACACACCACGTGGCTTAGAGCAGACTGGCTGGTTAGACTGAGTTACTATAGCAAGATTAGCAGGAGAGTCGAACTCATAGAGAACTGTGCTAATGGTTCAATAAATCACATTGAACTTACTTCAACGTCTGGAGTATATTTTGGTCAAAGCTACATCGAGTTGCAGCCCGTGTTATCCCAGATACATAACACAACAACATTTAGGCAGTTCTCCAGTGTGTCTCCTTCCCTTTTTGTGAGTAAAGAGAGAACATCAGAACATAGTAGTGCCTTCCCTGATTTCAAGCAAACTCAACACATTTCACAGCTTCTTAAGCACAGTTTTAATGATGTGCAACCATTTTTGTAAAGAGGGCAATGCAGCAGCCAATTTGTCCAGAGAAAAGTACCACAAACTGGAACGAGCTAAATGATCAGATAATCTGTTTTCGATGTTGAAGAAAATAAAAAATGACTTGAATTTGTGTGGCACCTGTTCATGACAGTACAATACACAACACATGTGGAGTAACTGTAAAACAATGGCAAAATGTTGCATTTGAGCGTAATCAAAATAATTCTATGCCTGGAGTACACACAGTTGGAATAGCAAGCTACTGCTAGCTTATGATCAGAATAAATAGATCAGTAAAATCATTAAATTTAATTAAAATTAGTAATTTGATGGTGAAAAAAAATCAAATAAATACTAAAATGATTCAGATTCCTTTTTGAAGAGTAATTATCATGTGTATGTATTTCAGCCTGGGGGGGGAAATCTATTGCCCATTCGTTTAGAATCCTTCAGTTGTTATAATGCCTGAATCTCCTCAGGCTCATAACTACGTGTTTCAGCTGATTAATATAATTCCATTTGTGTCACTTCCTTTTCGCTGTTAGTTATTTGATAAACCACTGGTGACAATTTACAGCTGTCTCAACATGCTGCTTTTGAGATGGATAGGAGCATCTTGATAGCGTTATTCTTTTCCTCAATGTAGTTACCGTCCCCTCAGTGGACTTCAAGCAGATATGCTTTCTGATCATAGTGAGTTATCCTTCCAGTTGCGCACATTTTCCCCCAGGATTTTCTCCCATAAATGCCAATCACCTGCAGTGGTTCAAAGAGGTAGCTCACCACCACCTTTCCAAGGGCAACTAAGGAGGGGCAACAGCAATGCCTACATCCTGTTAATGATTTTTTAAAAGGTCCACAGCACTGTAGCAAGTCATTCAGCTCAAGGGCAATTATGGATGGGCAACAAACCTTGTCAGTGACATCCATGCCACATGAAAGAATAATCTTTTGACAAACAACTGAGGGGAACTCGGATTTCTAGTCACCAAAATTGAGACCACCCATTCAGCTGCCCCTGCCACTGCCCTCCCTTCCCCTACCCCACCACTCTATTATCCAGTGGGATGGGATTGGCATCAACTGGTTCTGTTTTGCTGACCCGCCAGCAACTTTGGTTATAAAACGTACGCACTGATTTTAAAAATACAAGTAGCAACTTCCACACTCCATGAACCACCCACCAGACCAAACCACACCGCACCCCTCCCCACACCCTCCCGACCACCCATGGACTCACCACATAACATGGAACATGAACGGTCATTCACATGGGTGGGGGAGGGGGAGGGAACAGGTCAGGCGTAAAGGCGTGATAATTATATTTAAATTAATTCAAGCGTGGATCCCGTCATTCAATGTCGGGATTTCCATTATGTCATTGGCCATGGAGGAGGCAAGGACAATGGCATGGATAAACCCGGCGTAAACCAGACTTTGGGATTCCTCAGGGATTTCCCGATTCCGGCTCCCAAAGACAGGAGCAGAAATTACTGCCCCCCTCCCCTCCCCCCTTTGTTTTGGGACTTATATTGTGTCTGACTGGAAGTACTCCATTCCAGAAAGCCAAATATTTTCTTTTTATTTCTTCTTCGTCTTCATAATGCTCATCACCCCATGGGTTAGGGTGCATTGTCGTTAATAATTTATTTGCAGGTTTTGCAATTGCATCACCCTGCTTTGTAAAAGAGTGGGAGTAGTTCACAAATCTAAACCTCCTCAGGTGTTTAAGATTGATAGCTAGTTATAATTATTGTAGGGCTTCAACACAGACATGACAAAAAAAACATATTTCCTAATAGTCTATCCTGAGTACTTGATTTGGGCAGTGCATCTCTGTCCTTCCCTTATGGTTACCATTACTTTCAACATGCCTTAATTCCCCAAATGCATGCTTCATTTGTCCAAAGTGTTCAGATGTCTCAAACAAAAACAGAAAATACTGGACAATCTGAGCAGTTCTGACAGCATCTGCGGAGAGAAAGAAGCTAACGTTTTGAGTCTGGATGAATTGTTGTCAAATCTGGAGGCAACAGGAAATAGGATCATATTTATAGTGTTGTGGAGGGGGGTGGGGGGTGCTGTATGGAGAAGATGGGCTGGATAGAGGACCAGTGATATATGGAGATTGACAAAGATGCCGTGGACAGAACGACAAAGGGAATGGAAATGGTGGTGAAGACTAAGAAGGATGCTGATAGTGATGCATTAAGAGATCAGAATGTGTTACTGGCAGAACAAAGGTAAGTAGTGTATCAAAGGACAACTGGGAACAGGGAACCATGGCTCAGACGGGGTGAGGTGAGGGGAGGGGAGACAATGGTGAGGGAAAAATGAATCGATGGAAGAAATGAAAACAAATAAATAGAAATAAAATGAGGTGAAGGTGGAGGAGAGAGTTCACAGTCTGAAGTTGTTGAATTCACTATTAAGTCCGGAAGGCTGTAACATGCCTAATTAGAAGATGAGGCACTGTTCTCAACTGCCCTTGATCATCTTTTTTGTATTTTGTACCACCTGAGATACACTGGCAGGGCTTCTGGATCATTGGGAGTGCAGGTTTCATGTAATTTAGTCTCTCCACAGTAACCATAATCCTTCCCAAATATAATGTGGAGATGCCAGCATTGGACTGGGGTGAGCACAGTAAGAAGTCTTACAACACCAGGTTAAAGTCCAACAGGTTTGTTTCGAATCATTAGCTTTCGGAGCACTGCTCTTTCACCTGAGGAAGGAGCAGTGCTCCGAAAGCTAGTGATTCAAAACAAACCTGTTGGACTTTAACCTGGTGTTGTAAGACATCTTCCCAAATATATTCAAGAACCTGTAAAGTAGTTTCCAAAAGCTTGTCGGCTGCTCTTCAATTATCAAGCACTTTTAAAATGTTCCAGAATATGGAACCAAGCTTTCCATCCAGTTTAGATCTCCAATTTCCTTTTTTACTACTTCCCCTCGTCACTACCCGTTAACTGTCACTGAGATCCAAGGATAATTTCATCCTAGGACTGATGGCACAATATTACAGGATTACAGGATCTAGCTTTGGGAGTTTTGTAAGTGCAACGAAGAATCCACACTGAGTTTGTCGAGAAACAAAACATACTTTATTTTACATTTAACGATTATGTACAGTTCCAGTTGTTCCCCACTGGATCTTCTCTCCAGTTGGTGTCAACTCTACTTGCACAAAGTGAACATTGTTAAGGGTCCCCCGACCCTCATTGGGGAGTTCATATTCTGCACGATCCACCGGGTAGTGAATCATCCCCACCCCCGTAAGACCACTGTGGGTTATAACAGGGAAACATTCCCTCTTGCCCTGATAAGATGCAAAACCCTTAAATTGGCCATTTCTGCTGATTTGCAACTTGCCGATTGAGGTTTTTCTAAGCCATAACGGCGATATTCTTCCTCCCAATTTGTAAAATGTTTGCATTGTAACCTCTTCTTGAACTTTTCTGTACCTATGTTCAGTATTGCTCAACTTTTGATGAAGGTAATGTCACCCATATCTGGGCACATTTCTCTTCCAGTCCTTGTTATGAATCTTGCAACTACATTTATCAGTGACCCGATACATTCTGTTTAGCAGTTAATTCTCCATGCATGCTCCATGCTCTTTTGAACTTTGATCTTTATAACGTTGTAATTTGAGTGGCGTACTATTTAAAACTTTGAATCTCTTTACATCATCCAACTTTCTTGACACTAATTATTTAACTTCTTGTAGAAGCGTTCCCTGTTGTGGAAATTCCAACTGTTTATAGACTAACAGTGATCATAGCTCCGGTATGGCTACCTCTTTCTATTGGGCCTTTCGGATCACCTCATGTTCATTCTAGCTCAATTATGATTTGAATCACAGTTCTTTTTGGCTTAGCTGTTAGCTGTGTTGGCCTTTTTGTTAGATTGCTTTGTTCACTTATAGTTACATAGAACATAGAACATAGAACAATACAGCGCAGTATAGGCCCTTCGGCCCACGATGTAGCACCGAAACAAAAGCCATCTAACCTACACTATGCCATTATCATCCATATGTTTATCCAATAAACTTTTTAATGCCCTCACTGTTGGCGGGTTCACTACTGTAGCAGGTAGGGCATTCCACGGCCTCACTACTCTTTGCGTAAAGAACCTACCTCTGACCTCTGTCCTATATCTATTACCCCTCAGTTTAAAGTTATGTCCCCTCGTGCCAGCCATATCCATCCGCGGGAGAAGGCTCTCACTGTCCACCCTATCCAACCCCCTGATCATTTTGTATGCCTCTATTAAGTCTCCTCTTAACCTTCTTCTCTCCAACGAAAACAACCTCAAGTCCATCAGCCTTTCCTCATAAGATTTTCCCTCCATACCAGGCAACATCCTGGTAAATCTCCTCTGCACCCGCTCCAAAGCCTCCACGTCCTTCCTATAATGCGGTGACCAGAACTGTACGCAATACTCCAAATGCGGCCGTACCAGAGTTCTGTACAGCTGCAACATGACCTCCCGACTCCGGAACTCAATCCCTCTACCAATAAAGGCCAACACTCCATAGGCCTTCTTCACAACCCTATCAACCTGGGTGGCAACTTTCAGGGATCTATGTACATGGACACCTAGATCCCTCTGCTCATCCACACTTTCAAGAACTTTACCATTAGCCAAATATTCCGCATTCCTGTTATTCCTTCCAAAGTGAATCACCTCACACTTCTCTACATTAAACTCCATTTGCCACCTCTCAGCCCAGCTCTGCAGCTTATCTATATCCCTCTGTAACCTGCTACACCCTTCCACACTATCGACAACACCACCGACTTTAGTATCGTCTGCAAATTTACTCATCCACCCTTCTGCGCCTTCCTCTAGGTCATTGATAAAAATGACAAACAGCAACGGCCCCAGAACAGATCCTTGTGGTACTCCACTTGTGACTGTACTCCATTCTGAACATTTCACATCAACCACCACCCTCTGTCTTCTTTCAGCTAGCCAATTTCTGATCCACATCTCTAAATCACCCTCAATCCCCAGCCTCCGTATTTTTTGCAATAGCCTACCGTGGGGAACCTTATCAAACGCTTTGCTGAAATCCATATACACCACATCAACTGCTCTACCCTCGTCTACCTGTTCAGTCACCTTCTCAAAGAACTCAATAAGGTTTGTGAGGCATGACCTACCCTTCACAAAGCCATGCTGACTATCCCTGATCATATTATTCCTATCTAGATGATTATAAATCTTGTCTCTTATAATCCCCTCCAAGACTTTACCCACTACAGATGTGAGGCTCACCGGTCTATAGTTGCCGGGGTTGTCTCTGCTCCCCTTTTTGAACAAAGGGACCACATTTGCTGTCCTCCAGTCCTCTGGCACTATTCATGTAGCCAATGATGACATAAAAATCAAAGCCAAAGGTCCAGCAATCTCTTCCCTGGCCTCACAGAGAATCCTAGGATAAATCCCATCAGGTCCCGGGGTCTTATCTATTTTCAGCCTGTCCAGAATTGCCAACACCTCTTCCCTACGTACCTCAATGCCATCTATTCTATTAGCCTGGGGCTCAGCATTCTCCTCCACAACATTATCTTTTTCCTGAGTGAATACTGACGAAAAATATTCATTTAGTATCTCGCCTATCTCTTCAGACTCCACACACAATTTCCCATGTAATATAATAGAACAAAGTAAATAACATTACATTACACCTATAAAATAATTTATCACAGTTTAACAGTGCCCACTAAATATGTTGTGAGAATCAAATCCTGACTATAATCCCCAATAAATCTAAGAACTGGAGAATTAATACGCCGACACAATATTCTTCGAGGGCACCTAAAGAATCCTTAATCTCTGTGGTTCAACTCATCAAGAAATAGTCTGGGTTTTACTGTCAAGCCTATGTATAGGAGTATCTCTCTCTGTTCAGGTAGCATTGGTGACCATGGACTTAGATACATTTGTCCATGACCACAGAAGATTTGTAGAATAGGCAGAACGGTAGCACAAGTGGATAGCACTGTGGCTTCACAGCGCCAGGGTCCAAGTTTCAATTCCCCGCTGGGTCACTGTCTGTGCGGAGTCTGCATGTTCTCCCCTTGTCTGCGTGGGTTTCCTCCGGGTGCTCCGGTTTCCTCCTGCAGTCCAAAGACGTGCAAGGTTAGGTGGATGCTAAATTTCCCTTAGTGTCCAAAAAGGTGTCCAAAAAGGTTAGGAGGGGTTAGTGGGTTGTGGGGATAGGGTGGAAGTGAGGGCTTAAGTGGGTCAGTGCAGACTCGATGGGCCGAATGGCCTCCTTCTGCACTGTATATTCTATGTATCTGTGTATGATTGGGCTTGGCAAGGTCCTGGAGTATTGTTATTGCCTTCTGCAGGTTGTGGCCGACCAGGAGACTCTCCTGCTCTTACCAAATCTCATAGGACTTTTGGAAGGATTTGTACATTGATGATCAACATGCTTGACCATGTTGTCTACAAATCTTCTGTGGTCATCAAGTACCAGAGTGGGATTTGAACCTAGAACTCATGGCTCAAAGGTAGTGCTACTGCCACTGGACCACAAGACTGTGTAGGGGTATAAGGTTCCGAAATTTCATTGACCAATAAATTTCAGATTAATTACTTTTGTGTAACATTTACTCTACCAGCCTTCAGCACGCTCGCATTTATGCCACTCAAGTATTGGTCAGCTCTGTTAGACTACATTCTCTTGGATCCATTTTTGAGCAAAGTCAAAATTACTCCAGCAAAAGCTTCTTGTCTAATTCTCACACCTTTACATCACTGCAGTCACACAATGGCATCATCTGCAGACAGTCAGCTTTTTGATGTACATGAATTCAATACTACCAGTCTCCCATCTCTCTTCACCCTTCTTCTTTCACATCTGCAATTCTTGGCTGGCTTGTCCAAACCAGCACTAAAACACAAGCCTTCAGCATCTTTTTGATCTACTTTAAAAGATCATAGAATTTCTAGTGCAGAAGGAGGCCATTTGGCTCTTCAAGTCGGCACCGGCTCTTGGAAAGCGCTCCTTATTTAAGCTCACACCTCCACCTGTTGCTAATTGTGTTTCTCTTTATTTGGCTCGGAATATGGTCGCCTTCCTTAGTTCTAATTACGTTTTGCTCTCGAGTCGCCAGGTATCCGCCACAAGGTTCAAACCGAATACTGATCAAAGACTCGATACACCAGTTAGTTAGTTCAAAGTCAAATGCTTATTTATTTACACACACAGTTAAATATAATCATGCACAAATACTACAGACTAAACTATCACTACTGCTAAAGGCTATACTTAGCTTCGGGCGCCCACTCAGTCAGAGGAACAATGGGCGTTGTTCGGTTCTGAGGCTGCTGGTGTGGAACTGGTACGGGATAACAGCTGAGGTCGTCTGTCTAGTAGCCTGCATTGACCTTGGACTTACTTGTTCTGGTGCAGCTTTTGGGCAGGTTTCTCCTCGGTGAGAGCCAGAGCCAAGAGAGCGATTCTCTCTTGGGGGAGCCTTCTTATACCCAAAGGGGCTTCGCGTGCTTTTAGGCGGGTCTTGAACTTGGCCCCAATTAATTGGGCCGTTTCTCAATCGTTCCTATCGATTTCCTCCAATAAAGGGGTGGGTGCCCTGATGGCTGGGCGAGTCCTAGGTGGCCGTTAGCCTGCTTTGTTCTGGTCTCCTCTGGTGCCGGGGTATCTGCCTTTGTATCGTTTACTTAAATGTTACTCTTTTATCCCCGGAGACGGCAACAGTGCTAACCATGTGCTACCATGCTACCCTTTATCAGCTACCACAGTGGGATTTGAACCCATGTCCCCAGAGCCTTAGCCAGGGCCTTTGGATTATTAATCCAGCGACATTACGACTGTGCCACCAACACCTTCTCTACAGCTTCCTTCACGTCAACCAAACTTTTTGTCTTGGAAGAGGCACAAGTGGAGCTGATTGGCTCCTCCTGCTGCAATATTCCTTCTCCCCCCCCACCCCGGTTACCCCACCCGACAATAATCTCTTCATTTTTTCCTCAATGGCCACTTTTCATACAAGAATCTAGGAAATGCCTTCTGATGTTCTTTATGTTGAAGTCTTTGGTTTTGTTGTGGTTGTGTGAAGACTTTAATCAAAACTACTGCTGTTTCATATTGATTTTCTAGCACAAGAACCAAAAAGAAATTCTAAAAAATACATTTCGCATTTCTGTTGTGAAGTTGAAGTTGCCAACTGGGATACCGAATCAGTGACATATGAAATGGCTAATCACAGAAAAAAAATTCAATAAGATTTTAAAAAATTACTGAAAACAGAGTCTTTGTTGTTGAATGTTATCCTGAGGGGAAAATTTAGTTGCCATAATTCTTCCAGGTACGATTCTGTTGGCTGGAAAACACTCAAGAATAATGGGGGCGATTCTCCGAGCCCCGCGCCGGGCCGGAGAATCGGCGCAACCGCGCCGTGGCGCCACTACGACGACGCACGATTCTCTGAGGTGCGGAGAATCGGCGCCATTTGCACTGGCGCAGTTGGCGCGGCCGCTTGGCCCATCCGGGCCAGAGAATCGGCGGCCGCGCCAACTGATACGACAGAGTCCCGCCGGCGCCGTTCACCCCTGGGCGAATCGTCGATGGGGCGAACTGTGGGGTGGAGGTAGGGGGGGCCTCCGATGGGGTCTGGCCCGCGATCGGGGCCCACCGATCGGCGGGCCGACCTCTTCCCCCCCTGGGCCTACTTTCCTGCGCAGCCGGCCCCTGAACACCGATGCCATGTTGAGTCGGGGTGGCGCGCGGAAGAAGTCACCCGCGCATGTGCCACCGCGCATGTGCCACCGCTCCAGCACCGTGCTGGCCCCCTATGGGGGCCAGAATCAGTCGTCCCGGTGCCCGTTCCGCGCGTTCACGATGGCACGAACACTTGGGGCGAAATTCTCCGTTATCGGCGGAAACTCCGCCGATCGGCGCAAAAAACGGCGCAAATCCCACTTGCGTCACGTCATAAAAATGGGCCGATAGTCTGCGGCCCGAAATGGGCTAGCAGCGACGTAACGGGATCCGCGCTTGCGCAGTGGTTCACGCCGTGCAGCGTCATACGCGCTGCACGGCGTGATGGCTCATAAGGCCGCGCAGCTCCCCCCCACCCGACCGGAACAGCCGACCGCAACACCCGACTTGATGGCTGGCCGTCGCTCAGCCCCGAGGTTCGAGTCACGCGATGTGGAGGCGCTCCTGGATGCGGTGGAGCAGAGGAGGGACGCCCTGTATCCCGGGCACGGCCGCAGAGTTGCCCCACGCCACAGCCGGCGTCTGTGGAGGGAGGTGGCAGAGGCCGTCACCGCTGTGGCCCTAACACCACGGACAGGCACCCAGTGCCACAAGAAGGTGAACGACCTCGTCAGAGCAGGCAGGGTGAGCGTCCCCCATATCCCCCATATCCCCCCTCCCCCATATCCCCCCTCCCCCATATCCCCCCCTCCCCCATATCCCCCATATCCCCCCTCCCCCATATCCCCCCTCCCCCATATCCCCCCTCCCCCATATCCCCCCTCCCCCATATCCCCCATATCCCCCCTCCCCCATATCCCCCATATTCCCCCCTCCCCCATATCCCCCATATCCCCCCTCCCCCATATCCCCCATATCCCCCCTCCCCATATCCCCCCCTCCCCCATATCCCCCCTCCCCCATATCCCCCATATTCCCCCCTCCCCCATATCCCCCATATCCCCCCTCCCCCATATCCCCCCCTCCCCCATATCCCCCTCCCCCATATCCCCCCCCCATATCCCCCATATTCCCCCCTCCCCCATATCCCCCCTCCCCCATATCCCCCCCTCCCCCATATCCCCCATATCCCCCCTCCCCCATATCCCCCCTCCCCCATATCCCCCCTCCCCCATATCCCCCATATTCCCCCCTCCCCCATATCCCCCATATCCCCCATATCCCCCCTCCCCCATATCCCCCCCTCCCCCATATCCCCCCCTCCCCCATATCCCCCCTCCCCCATATCCCCCATATCCCCCCTCCCCCATATCCCCCCCTCCCCCATATCCCCCCCTCCCCCATATCCCCCATATCCCCCCTCCCCCATATCCCCCCTCCCCCATATCCCCCCCTCCCCATATCCCCCCTCCCCCATATCCCCCATATCCCCCCTCCCCCATATCTCCCCTCCCCCATATCCCCCATATCCCCCCTCCCCCATATCCCCCATATTCCCCCCTCCCCCATATCCCCCATACCCCCCATATCCCCCCTCCCCCATATCCCCCCTCCCCATATCCCCCCCTCCCCCATATCCCCCCTCCCCATATCCCCCATATCCCCCCTCCCCCATATCCCCCCTCCCCCATATCCCCCCTCCCCATATTCCCCATATCCCCCCCTCCCCCATATCCCCCCTCCCCCATATCCCCCATATCCCCCCTCCCCCATATCCCCCATATCCCCCCTCCCCCATATCCCCCATATCCCCCCTCCCCCATATCCCCCATATCCCCCCTCCCCCATATCCCCCATATCCCCCCTCCCCCATATCCCCCCTCCCCCATATCCCCCCTCCCCCATATCCCCCATATCCCCAAGTGAATCCAGCCCTAACCTTAACCTCTCCAATGCACGCGCAACCGATGGCGTGCATTCATATACCTGCCTAACACTGTTGCCTTTTACCCCTGCCACCACGCCCCCCCCCAGGAGAAGCGCGCACACAACAATAGGGAGCATGTGAGGACTGGAGGAGGGCCCGCTGATGAGAGGCCACTGACCGTACACGAGGAAAGGGCCCTGGAACTGGCTGGCGGACCTGAGGACCGGGAGGTTGCTGATGCAGAGGTCGGGGCTCCACGAGCAAGTGAGCCACCAACAGCCCGTCCCCATATCCCCCCTCCCCTATATCCCCCTCTCCCGTATCACCTGATCACTGCCTGATGTCTAACCATGCATGCTTCATTGTGTATCGCAGGACCAAACGTCCAGGCACCCATCCCCGCAGATGTAGACCGCCCGCAGGATGCCCCTCGGAGACCACGGGAGACGGAGAGACCCGCACCCTCCAGCATGCGACGCCCGCAGGATGCCCCTCCGAGACCACAGGAGACGGAGAGACCCGCACCCTCCAGCATGCGACGCCCGCAGGATGCCCCTCGGAGACCACGGGAGACGGAGAGACCCGAACCCTCCAGCATGCGACGCCCGCAGGATGCCCCTCGGAGACCACGGGAGACGGAGAGACCCGAACCCTCCAGCATGCGACGCCCGCAGGATGCCCCTCGGAGACCACGGGAGACAGAGAGACCTGGAGCAACAGGGAGACGACACCCCCGTCACGTGCGGGAGCGACCACCCAGCGATGAGGGGGGCAGCCACAGGCCCCCGTCACATCCGAGCCAGGACACCACTACCCAGGACACCACTATCCAGGACACCCCTACCCGGGACACCACTACCCAGGACACCCCTACCCGGGACAGCACTACCCGGGACAGCACTACCCGGGACAGCACTACCCAGGACACCCCTACCCGGGAAGACGAAATACCGGACAGTGACTCAGAGTGGATGGGTGGAGACGAACCCCCACCCCAAAGTGCCATGGACTCAGAGTGGGACGAAGAGCACGACACAACGCCACTGCTGTCACCAACACCCTCCACCATCGCAGAAACACTCACCACGGTTGGGCACTTTAGTGATGAGGCGTCTGGTACACTCACTGGTGCGCACAACACAGCCGTCCCGGTACAGCAGGTGGAGGTAGGAGCAGCAGAGGGACCGGGCGGTCGGAGGGCAGCCCAGGCCAAGCGAACATCTGCCGCCCAGATGGATCCCGGGTTCCTGCAGTTACCACACCCACACATAGATCCGATGCAACCACCGACACGGAGACGAGCGAATAGGGTGACGGGTGGCTTGCGGCGGCTGCGGTCGCAGGTGGAGGAGTCCACCCGCGTCCAGGAGCTGGGAGTGGTCCCGGTCATGCGTGCCACCCAGGCTGACACCGCACGGGTGGCGTCCGCGGTGGAGGCAATGGGTGCGACGGTGTCAGACATGGGGAACGGTTTGCGAGGCCTGGGGCCTTCCGTGCAGGCGGCGTCTGTGGCCCAGGAAATGGCTGCCCTCTCACAGGAGGCCATGAGCCAGTGCCAGCGCCAGATGGCAGAGGCGCTCAACGCCATAGCCCAGTCTCAGCAGGCCATGGCCCAGTCTCAGCAGGCCATAGCCCAGTCTCTGCAGGCCATGGCCCAGTCTCTGCAGGCCATGGCCCAGTCTCAGCAGGCCATCGCTGAGGGCATCGGCGCCAGTGGCCATGTGCGAGCTGGCGTCGCACTGTCGCAGACAGGGTTCGACAACCCCCTGGGCTCCATGGCTGCAAACCTGCAGACCCCTGTCGATACCAGCACGGGCCTCCAGGACTGGCAGCGCCAGATGTCGGGGGCGCGTCGGATGGCCAGTCCGTTCGCATCCCCCACCCATGTAGAGGCCTGGGGGCCATCGGGCACCCCGAGGGAGGAGGAGGTGGTGTGGTCCGTCCCGGCTCCCTCTGTAGGGGAGGTCCCGGTACACCGCGACACCTCGGACTCCCCCCCTTCCGTCCCAGGTGCATCGGGTGGGCAACGGGCAGGACAGGCTGGCAGCTCGCCATCCCAGTCGCCCGGGCCGCAGCCTGGCCCATCTAGGCCAGGACGCCCCAGGAAACGGCCGCCAAAGGGATCCAGTGTCAGAGGGCAGGAATCACAGGAGTCCACCTCCAGTTCTGCTGTACCGTCTGGGGAACCACGTAGACGTAGTCAAAGGGCCCGTAAGGCCAAACAATTAGACACTGAGTAAGTTGGCACGGGTGCAGGGCACAGATGAGTTTTAGGCGCTAGGGCACGTGCATGAACTCCTTTGGTTATTAAAGTCAATGTTACACCTACCGAAGCTGCCTTTGTGCTCTGTCCAAAGTGTGCGGGGGTGTCATGTACGTTGAGCGCAAGTGTGTGTGTGAGGGGTGGTCTTACCTCAGCCCCAGGTGAGTCTGCCCCCTTCCCCCTGGGCCGCCATCAACATCCCCCGGGCAGAGGACGGGACCGTGCGCTGCAGTGTCACAGCCGCATGCAGGGATGGTCCGGGTGGATGGTGGTACTGTGGCCATGGGTCAGACATAGTCCAACGATGTAGAGCCAGGAGCTCATCGGAGGCGGGTTGTCATCATTCTCCATGGCCTGCGATAGACACGCGTCCACCCGCAACTGGGTGAGCCCGGCCCGTTGTGCCGCCGGTGGATCGGCAATTGGGAGTGGGGGGGTGGTGTGCATGCGGGTGGGGTGTGTGGGGTTGGGGAGGGGGGTGATGGTGCTGGGTGGATGGATGGGTGGGGGGTGTGGGTGGTCGGCTGTTGTCATGGTGTGCGGTCTGTGGCCATACTACCCGATTCCCACGCCCATCTAGTCAGTGAAGCGGGCGTCTATCAGTCTGTCCCGTGCCCGCTGGGCCAGCCGGTAATGGTGGACAGCCACCCGTCTGTGTCTACCCCGTCTGCCCTGACCATTGCCCCCATCCCCCTCATCTGGGGAGGACTGGGCCTCTTCCTGCTGCTCCTCCACTCCGCCCTCCTCTGCCTGCGGCACATCGCCCCTCTGCTGGGCTATGTTGTGCAGGACGCAGCACACCACAATGATGCGGCCGACCCTATCTGACCGATACTGGAGGGCGCCCCCAGAGAGGTCCAGGCACCTGAAACGCATCTTCAGCACGCCAAAGCACCTCTCGATCACTCCCCTTGTCGCTACATGGGCATCATTGTAGCGGTTCTCCGCCTCATTGCGTGGCCTCCGTATAGGCGTCATCAGCCACGATCGCAATGGGTAGCCCCTGTCGCCCAGCAACCAGCCCCTCAGCCAGGGATGGCGTCCCTCGTACATGCCGGGGATGGATGACCGCGACAACACGAATGAATCGTGTACACTGCCTGGGTAACGGGCGCAGACGTGCAGGATCATCATGCGGTGGTCGCAGACCACCTGTACGTTCATCGAATAGGTCCCCTTCCTATTAGTGAACACGGCCCTGTTATCTGCAGGTGGCCGCACGGCGACGTGCATCCCATCGATCGCGCCCTGGACCTTGGGGAACCCGGCAATGGCAGAGGAGCCCACGGCCCGGGCATCTTGGCTGGCCCGGTCCACGGGGAAGCGGATGTAGCGGTGCGCCATGGCATAAAGGGCATCTGTCACTGCCCGGATGCACCGATGCACCGATGTCTGCGATATGCCGGACAGGTCCCCACTCGGTGCCTGGAATGACCCCGTTGCATAAAAGTTCAGGGCCACCGTAACCTTGACGGACACGGGGAGAGGGTGTCCCCCACCAGTGCCACGCGGTGACAGGTGTGCCAGCAGGTGGCAGATGTGTGCCACGGTTTCCCGGCTCATCCGGAGTCTCCTCCTGCATTCCCGGTCCGTGAGGTCCTGGTATGACTGCCGGGGCCGGTACACACGGGGCGCCCTCGGGTGCCTCCGTTGCCGTGGGGCCGCGACGTCCTCCTCCCCCTCCTCGTCCTGTCGGTCAGGTGTCCCTCCAGCCTGGGCGGCTGCCGCCTGCCCCTCTGCGGCAGCCTGCGCCGCCTCTCTGGCACGCTCCTCCTCCTCCTCCTCCTCCTCATCCAGGGCAACATAGACATGAGCGGCTGCCACCACGGCGGCCAACATCGCTGGATGATCTGAAAACATGACGACCTGGTGGGGGGAGGGGAACGACGACATGTCATCATTGCCCATATCCCCTCCTCCCCCCAGCCAGGTGGCATGGACCGCATGGGTCCAACTGTTGGAGGCTGGCACCTGGCCAGGTGGACCAACTCATTTGCCCTCCCATCACCCACCCCGGCACGGACCCCCTCCCCAACCCCCAACCTCCACCCCGGCACGGACCCCCTCCGCAACCCCCAACCTCCACCCCGGCACGGACCCCCTCCCCAACCTCCACCCCGGCACGGACCCCCCCCCAACCTCCACCCCGGCACGGACCCCGTCCACAACCCCCAACCTCCACCCCGGCACGGACCCCCTCCCCAACCTCCACCCCGGCACGGACCCCCTCCCCAACCTCCACCCCGGCACGGACCCCCTCCCCAACCTCCACCCCGGCACGGACCCCCCCCCCCAACCTCCACCCCGGCACGGACCCCCTCCCCAACCCCCAACCTCCACCCCGGCACGGACCCCCTCCCCAACCCCCAACCTCCACCCCAGCACGGACCCCCCCCAACCTCCACCCCGGCACGGAACCCCTCCCCAACCCCCAATCTCCACCCCGGCACGGACCCCCCCCCAACCTCCACCCCGGCATGGAACCCCTCCCCAACCCCCACCCCGGCACGGACCCCCCCCCCAACCTCCACCCCGGCACGGACCCCCTCCCCAACCTCCACCCCGGCACGGACCGCCCCCCCAACCTCCACCCCGGCACGGACCCTCTCCACAACCCCCAACCTCCACCCCGGCACGGACCCCCTCCCGGCACTCCCCCGGAGCCCAGCCTACTCTAACCACCCCCCCCCCCCCCCGCCGCACACACACACAAGCCGAGACACACCTCTCCTCAGGCAATCAGTCTGCGGCCACGCCATTTCCTGCCCAGAGCCAACCCCCCAGGCCGTCACTCTCCTCCTCGCTGGTCGGCGTGAGCCTGGAGCACCGGGTCACGCCGATGAAAAGGAGGTTTGATTGACGTCGACGTGAACGGTCATCACGTCGACGGGACTTCGGCCCATCCGGAAGGGAGAATATCGGCAGGCCGAAAATCGGCTGCCTTGCGCAGACCCGTGACATTCTCCGCGGCAGCGGCGCCATTAACGCCCCGCCGACTTTTCTCCCTTCGGAGACTTCGGCAGGGGCGGGGGCGGGATTCACGGTGGCCAACGGCCATTCTCCGACCCGGCGGGGGGTCGGAGAATGACGCCCTTGGTCTCCATTTGGGAGAATCGCCTCCAATGTTTCAGAACAGTGGGCGTCATTCTCCGACCCCCCGCCGGGTCGGAGAATGGCCGTTGGTCGCCGTGAATCCCGCCCCCACCCCCGCCGAAGTCTCCGGTACCGGAGATTGGGCGGGGGCGGGAATCGGGCCGCGCCGGTTGGCGGGACCCCCCGCTCAATTCTCCGACCCGGATGGGCCGAAGTCCCGCCCAGAAATTGCCTGTCCCGCCGGCGTAAATCAAAGCTGGTATTTACCGGCGGGACCAGGCGGCGTGGGCGGGCTCCGGGGTCCTGGGGGGCGCGGGGCGATCTGACCTGGGGGGTGCCCCCACGGTGGCCTGGCCCGCGATCGGGGCCCACCGATCCGCGGGCGGGCCTGTGCCGTGGGAGCACTCTTTCCCTTCCGCCTCCGCCACCGCCTCCACCATGGCGGAGGCGGAAGTGACTCGCCCCACTGCGCATGCGTGGGAAACTGTCAGCAGCCGCTGACGCTCCCATGCATGCGCCGGGAAACTGTCCGCTGATGCTCCCGCGCATGCGCCGCATTTCCGCGCCAGCTGGCGGGACAACAAACGCCATTTCTGCCAGCTGGCGGGGCAGAAATCCCTCCGGCGTCGGCCTAGCCCCTCAATGTTGGGGCTCGGCCCCCAAAGATGCGGAGCATTCCGCACCTTTGGGGCGGCGCGATGCCCATCTGATTGGCGCCGATTTGGGCGCCAGTCGGCGGACATCGCGCCGTTGGGGGAGAATGTCACCCAGTAAATCTCCTTCTCGCACAGTTGTCTTTTCCATAATGTTAAATTGTGTGAAACTAATATTATTTTTCATATTCCATTGAAGTAGTCTCACACCTCTGTCTAAAATATGAGACGCTATCACATTGATGAGTCCATGGCCTAGTGATGTCACATATCCTCCATAAATGTCACGGAAAACTCTCCATGGTGGCATTTGAAATTGATGTGACTTTTAAGTCTGAGGTGTTGTTGAACCAAAGACCAGAGAGCACAGGTGAATAAGTTTTTGTTTGGACTCAGATAGGGGCAGCTGAGTTTTGGATGAGCTCAAGTTTATACAGGGTGGAAGATGGGAGGCCAGCCAGGAGAGCATTTGCCAAGTTTGAAGTTAAAAATGACAAAGGTCTTACAGTAAGTGAGGCAATGCCACAGCCGAGGCTGAATACGTTAAAGAGGTGGAAGTAGGCTGTCTGGATGGTGGCGCAAACAAATGATAAGAAGCTCACATCAAGGTTAAAAGGGATGTGTTAAGCACACTGAGATAACACAGGCTGCAACTGGCTGCAGCTATAACTGAAATATACTCCAGACCTTGAAGTTAGTTCAATTTGATTTATTGAACCTGTCACACAGTTAGCGCAGTTCTCTGTGAGTTCGACTCTCTGCTAACCTAAGTGTGATTACTCTGTCTGACTGAACCAGACTAGCTCTTAGCCACGTGCTGTAGGTGTTATGTGATATATACACCTGACTCACTCTGTGGATGTCCCCAGTGGAAAGAGGCGGAGTGTGAGTGCCTTGTGCCTTTTATAGTGGGAAACCACCCCCAAGTGTTCTGCCTGCTTATTGGTTATGTCCTGTCCTCTGTGTTCATTAGCTGCCTGCCTGTATCTCATTATGTGCATGTCTGCATATCATGACAAGGGAGATTGACCAAGTTGGTAATGGGGACCCAGGACATTCGCATTGGTCTTCCCAATATTTAGCTGGAGGAAATTTTTGGACCTTCAAATTTCATGGACCTTTAAACTTACCTGGTTTATGGCAAATAATAAAAGGGGGCAAGACCTTCAATTTAACTCTGCTGGACCTCATGCTGGGCCCCAGGGCCACTGTACATGGCGTGGATCTCACCTGGTCTGAATCGGTAGGTTGGACGAGAGAGATCAAAACAAAATCAAGGTAAGAAATTGGGCCCAGAATGGCAATCTAACACTGGTTGGCACTCCAAAGAAGTTCAAGCCTGAAAATACCATTTAGATTTGCATCTGCAGTGATAACGCTGTGGCCCAGTATAAAGTTATGTTGAAACTTTCCAGATATTTCATTGAAATGTTTAGAAAATTTCAGATTTGCAGATTCTCTCTAAAACGTAAAATATAATTGGCAATTGGAGGCTGGTGAGTCGAACTCTCCAGTAACTTCATTGCAGTATTAATGTAAGCCTACTTGTGACAATATTATTAAATACACGTGCATGAAGCTGGGATTTCCAGAGGCTAATGTAGAAGTAAGCAATATAGCTCTGATTTGCAACTCTGAATTTTATGAAAGTACCAGCCTGAGACCAGTATGTGTAGCATGATTGCCCCCTTATAGCAACTGAAGTCTTCAAGCAGCATTTCCAATGTAAATCAATTTGTCACTTTGCTAGTTTGAGACAATTTTTTGTTTGTTTCTGAATTATTGTGCATTTTTTTAAACTTACAAATATGTCTCTAAATCGTCATCCATGAGTTGCTTGTGCATGGAGTGTCACATTCTATGCATGTTACATGTACTGAGTTGAGGTTGCTAGTTTGTATTTCATTGAGCTCTTGCAGTTGTCTCCTTAGGGCTTCATTTAAAGAACCAGTAAACTGCTAATATTTATGGGCACTGAATTAATTTGTCAAGGGATCCATTTCCTTCTCTTGGGTGCAGTATCACGATGTTGACCTGCTCAGGAATGTAATTTAATACAGTCCTCAGGAAAAAGAATATTGTTGGCTTAGATTATCCTATTACATTTTTAATAATCCGTGACAATAGATAAAAAAAATACTCATTCACTTTTCACTTTGAGACCACATGGAAATTACTAAAATCAGGCAAGAAGATTAAACACATAAAACAGATAAGTAATCACATTTCTTCCATTGTTCCTTGACGAACCAGCAACAGTGGCGAAGACATAAAAATGCTGCAACATTTTTGTAACTTCCTATCAGTCATTTTAGGAATGGCCATGAATTAATGGTGGCAGTCAGAGATAACTCAAGACTAAAAGGCTTCTAATGCATAGATCGTTGCAGAATCCAACAACAACAAGATCACAGAGAGGCAATTCAGGTTCTGAACGCACTAAATCCTGAAAAATATCTGCTTTGGTGAATAATCTACTTAATCCATGCTCTGTGCCTTCTTTCCCATAACCCAGTAAGGTGAAAGACCTATGAGCACACAAGTGTCGCACAAGGGCTGGTTTAAGACAGTGGACTAAATAGCTGGCTTGTAATGCAGAACAAGGCAGTAGCACTAGTTCAATTCCCGTACAGGCCTCCCCGAACAGACGCCGGAATGTGGCGACCAGGGGCTTTTCACAATAACTTATTTGAAGCCTACTTGTGACAATAAGTATTATTATTATTATTCAGCTGGGTGGGTAAGAAAGAAACCAGGGGCGAAATTCTCCCCCAACGGCGGGATGCCCGCCGACTGGCGCCAAAGCCGGCGCCAATCAGACGGGCATCGCGCCGGCCCAAAGGTGCGGAAGGCTCCGCATCTTTGGCGGCCTAGCCCCAACATTGAGGGGCTAGGCCGACACCGGAGGGATTTCCGCCCCGCCAGCTGGCGGAAATAGCGTTTGTTGCCCCGCCAGCTGGCGCGGAAATGCGGCGCATGCGCGGGAGCGTCAGCGGCCGCTGTCAGTTTCCCAGCGCATGCGCGGGAGCGTCAGCGGCCGCTGTCAGTTTCCTGCGCATGCGCAGTGGGGAGAGTCTCTTCCGCCTCCGCCATGGTGGAGGCCGTAGCGGAGGCGGAAGGGAAAGAGTGCCCCCACGGCACAGGCCCGCCCGCGGATCGGTGGGCCCCGATCGCGGGCCAGGCCATCGTGGGGGCACCCCCCGGGGTCAGATCGCCCCGCGCCCCCCCAGGACCCCGGAGCCCGTCCACGCCGCCTGGTCCCGCCGGTAAATACCAGGTTTGATTTACGCCGGCGGGACAGGCAATTCCTGGGCGGGACTTCGGCCCATTCGGGCCGGAGAATCCAGCGGGGGGTCCCGCCAACCGGCGCGGCCGGATTCCCGCCCCCGCCCAATCTCCGGGAGCGGCGACTTCGGCGGGGGCGGGATTCACGGCGGCCAACGGCCATTCTCCGACCCGGCGGGGGGTCGGAGAATGACGCCCCAGATCACTGAAAGAAAACCTAACACTTTTGTCAGACCTATGTTGCGAGACAGTGGAAAGAGCAGTCATATGGACTTGATGGACAAATATATGAATAGGGTGGGAATGGAAGGATACAGACTCAGTAAGTGCATACGGTTCAGTTTAGGCAGGTACCATTGGCGGCGCAGGCTTGGCGGGCCGATGGGCCTTATTCTGTGCTATATTGTTCTTTGTTCGTTGTTCTTTGAATCGTTAACTCCCTTTCTCTCCCCACAGATGCTGCCAGACCTGCTGAATTTTTCCAGCATTTTGTGTTTTTATTTCAGGTTTACAGCATCCGCAGTGTTTTGCTTTTTAACACATTTCAGTATTCCAGATTGGGTACAAGGTAAATGTTGAGTTAATTGAAATGGCTTTCACTCATGCAGCATGTCGAAAACTGATCTCTGCCCTCTACAGATTCTGCATTTTATCTTTGGATGGCCTTAACCAGACACAGAACATTTTGACAGAATGTTACATTTGACACAATGAGTATAATCTGTAGGGATATTCATAGATGTCTGCAAAATATAGGAATTTTCTTTACAGCAAAGCTTTTTAAACACAGAAAATACTGAAAATTTGCATCGGGTCTAGTAACATCAATCACATTTCCTCTGGAACAGTGGGTGCAATTTAATCCAGTGTATGGCGGTCTCGCTCCATATCTGGGGATTGAATGGAAATTAATATCCAGGACATAGAATATTTCGGAATGACAGACAGAATGGCATAAAGGAGGGGTAGCCTGAAAGTAAAGGATGACATAACCACATTAGCGAGAAAGGATCTGGGGCGTCATTCTCCGACCCCCCGCCGGGTCGGAGAATGGCCGTTGGCCGCCGTGAATCCCGCCCCCGCCCCCGCCGAAGTCTCCGCTCCCGGAGATTGGGCGGGGGCGGGAATCCAGCCGCGCCGGTTGGCGGGACCCCCCGCTGGATTCTCCGGCCCGGATGGGCCGAAGTCCCGCCCAGAAACTGCCTGTCCCGCCGACGTAAATCAAACCTGGTATTTACCGGCGGGACCAGGCAGCGTGGGCGGGCTCCGGGGTCCTGGGGGGGGGCGCGGGGCGATCTGACCCCGGGGGGTGCCCCCACAGTGGCCTGGCCCGCGATCGGGGCCCACCGATCCGCGGGCGGGCCTGTGCCGTGGGGGCACTCTTTCCCTTCCGCCTCCGCTACGGCCTCCACCATGGCGGAGGCGGAAGAGACTCTCCCCACTGCGCATGCGCGGGAAACTTTCGGCGGCCGCTGACGCTCGCGCGCATGCGCGGGGAAACTGACAGCGGCCGCTGACGCTCCCGCGCATGCGCCGCATTTCCGCGCCAGCTGGCGGGGCAACAAACGCCATTTCCGCCAGCTGGCGGGGCGGAAATCCCTCCGGCGTCGGCCTAGCCCCTCAATGTTGGGGCTAGGCCGCCAAAGATGCGGAGACTTCCGCACCTTTTTGCCGGCGCGATGCCCGTCTGATTTGCGCCAGCTTTGGCGCCAGTCGGCGGGCATCCCGCCGTTGGGGGAGAATTTCGCCCCTGGTCTCAGTAGGTCGGTATAGGTGGGAATTAAGAATAAAAAGACAGTAAACACTGGTTGGAATATTTTGTAGGTTCCCTAACAGTAGTTTATGTTGGACAAGAATTAAACAAGATATTGGGCGGGATTCTCCGACCCCCCACCGGTCCGGAGAATCGCCGGGGGGGGGGGGGGGGCGGCGTGAATCCCGCCCCGCTGCCCACCGCTGGCTGCCGGATTCTCTGCCGCTGGTTTCTCGGCAGGCACGGGAATAGCGTTGCACCGGCCCACCCGGCGATTCTCCGCTCCGCGATGGGCTGAGTGGCTGCCCGTTTTCGGCTGATCCCACCGGCGTAAATCAAACCAGGTCCATACCGGCGGGACCCGGCTCTGCGGGCGGCCTGCAGAGTCCTCGGGGGGGGGGGGGGGGAGCAGGGGGGATGTGGCCCCGGGGGGGGGGGCACGGTGGCCAGGCCCACGATCAGGGCCCACTGATCCGTGGGCGGGCCTGTGCCATGGGGGCACACTTTCCCTCCGGGCCAGCCGCTGTAACGGTCCGCCATGGCTGGCATGAGAAGAACCCCCCTGCGCATGCACTGGGATGACGCCAGTATACGCTGGCGCTCCTGCGCATGCGCACCTTCCGGGCGGCCCGACGCCGGAGTGGTTCACGCCACTCCTCGCCGCCGGTACGGCCCGCCCCACCGGTTAGGGGAGAATCCCGCCCATTATCGGGACAATAAAATTGGCAGGAGAGGTCTCGAAGATGAGGTTATCGAATGTTTTTGGTGACAGTTTCTTGGAGTAATACATTGTGGAACCAACTAGGGATAAAGCTTTCTTAGATCTACTGCGGGATTCTCCGCTGGCGGGATACTCCATCCCATCGGCAGCGCACCCACTCCCGCGCATTTCCCGATGACATGGGGTGGCTCACAATTGGAATGGAGAGAACCTCACCCCTAGTATTGTGTAATGAAGCTGGGTTAATTTAGAATAATGTCGCAGTAAAAGATGCGCTGAACTAATTGAGTTCCATTTTGAGTTTGAAAGTCACATTCTCCAATCACAAGCAAGAATCTAAAACTCAAACAAGGCCAATTACATTGGTATTAAAGGAGAACTGGCTCCGGTTAATTGGGTAGAGACAAAAAGGTACAGAGGTAAATTCAAAGTGGGAAATATTTAATGAATGAATTCAAAATGTTCCATTGAAAAACAAAACCTCAGCAAGAAAGACCCATCTGGAGCTCACTCGGGAAGTTAAGGGTAACATTAGATTAAAAGAGACATACATTGATGCAAAAAAAATCAAATCTATGGGGCGTCATTCTCCGCCGGCGGGAGTCTCCGTTCTGCCGGCGCCCGGGGGTTTCCCGACGGCGTGGGGCTGCCCCACAATGGGAAACCCCATTGACCGGCCGGCGTGACGGAGACTCCCGCCGGCCGGTCGGGGCAGAAATGTGGCGGGGCGGGTAGGAGAATTTCGCCCACGGTGTGTGTGAGTGTTTTAGAAACCTGCAGTAGGCCACCAAAAGGTTGCTCAAAAGAGAAAAAATACAATATGAGAGTAAACGAGCCAGAAATATAAAAAAAAAGATTTGAAAACTGTCTAGACGTACATAAAAAGGGAGTGGCTAAAGTAAATGTTGGTCTCTGAGAAGTAGAAAAAATTATCAATCAGAATGAGGAAATGGCAGAGGTATTGAATATTTGGCAAGGAATTTCTACCTTGGTGAGGCAGCCATAATTCCATTGATTTTGGCAAGGATTTCCGATCCGGCCATACGTATATCAGTCTTCAGAATAGAAGGTGCAAGTTTCATACCAGTAATAGACAATATCCCAGGGGCTAAAAAGTGTGAGGAAATTAATATCAGCAGTGAAGAGGTATTGGAGAAACTGACGGGACTAAATTCCAACAAATCCTTGGGACCTGATAGCCTGAACCCTAGGGTTCTGAATGAGACAGCTGGGGAGATAGAAAGAAATGTGTTGGCTATGATTTTCCAAAATTTTTGAGATTTGGAAATGATCCCAATGGATTAGATGTTGGCAAATATTGGCAAATATTGCTCCTTTTGTTAAAGGGAAACCCTGTCTGACAAATTTATTATAGATTTTTGAGGATGTAAGTAGTAGGGCAGATAAAGGAGTCGGTATAGTGGGCGGGATTCTCTCAGCCCGGGGCTGGGCTGGAGAATCACCGCGACCGGCGCAAATCGCGCCACGCCGCCCCGACGCGATTCTCCGCAGAGCAGAGAATCGGCGCCATTAGCGCCGGCACAGTCAGTGCAGCACCGGCCAGAGGGCGCCTTACGGGCACCCCCCACCGCCGATTCTCTGCCTGGGATGGGCTGAAAAACCCGAGTCCCGCCGGCGCCGTTTTAACCTGGTCTTACCCAGCGGGACCTCGGCGTGGAAGGGTCCAGGGGCGGCCTGGGGGGGGAGCCTCCGCTATGGCCTGGCCCGCGATTGGGGCCCACCAATCGGTGGGCCGACCTCTCGGGCTAGGGGGCCTCTTTTGCTCTGTGTCGGCCCCTATAGCCCTACGCCATGTTGCATTGGGGCCGACGCGGACAAGGGAGGCACCGCGCATGCGCGGAAATCACGCCGGTCCCACTGCGCATGCGCACATTGACGCTGGTGCCACTGTGCATGCGCGGACCCCACGGTGCCCAGTTGATGCCAGGATCGGCAGCTGGACTGGCGTGGGTCACTCCACTGCCATGCTGGCCCCCTGTAGGGGCCAGAATTGCTGACCCTGAAGCCATGTTGAAGCCGTCGGGAAACGCGATGACGTTTCTGACGGCATCAACACTTAGCCTCAGGATCAGAGAACCCTGCCCAGTATATCTGGATTCGCAAGACATTTGATAACGTACCATGTAAAAAGTTATTAGATAAGGTGAGAACTCATGGAGTGGGGGTAATTTTTTAGAATGGATAGAGGATTAATGGTAGAAAGCAGAGATTGGGAATACACAGGACATTTTCAAGTTTAAAAACAATGAATAGTGAAGTGCCACAAGAATCAATGCTGGGGGCTCTGCTGTTTACAATGTATTTGAATTATTTAGATGAAGAGACAGAGGTTAATGTATCAAAGCTTGCTGATCATACCAAGCTAGATGGGAAGGTAAGCTAAGAGGAGGACACAGACTGCAAAGAGATATAAGCAGGTTAAGAGAGTGAACAACAAGATGGAAGATGGAACATTTTATTTATTTAATGTTACTTATTCAGTTATTTATCTTTATTTCTGTACAATGCGAAGCATATAGGCATTGTATTGAAAACAAAAACATCAATAACATCAAAGAATACATACATAGAAATCACACTATGTTTCTAACAAGTCTTATATAATATAAGGAAGTGTAAAGTCATTCACTTTGGTCATAAGAATAGAAAAGCAGAATATTTTCAAAAGGGGTAAAACTTGTATGTGTTGCTGTTCAAAGAGGCTTGGGTGTGCAGAAAGTTAGCATGCAGGTGCAGCAAGAAAGTAGGAAGGCAAATGGCAAGTTGGCCTTTATTGCAAGGGGGTTGGAGTACCAGAATAAAGACTCTGGCTACATTGTGCAGGGTTCTGGTGAGGCCACATTTAGAATACTGAGTGCCATTTTGGTGTCATTTACGAAATAATGTACTTACATTGGATGCAGTACAGTGAAGGTTCATTAAATTATTCCCTGCAATGAGGGAATTGTCTAATGATGAGAGGCTGAGAAAATTGGACATATAGAATTTACGGTCCTTCTGCACTGTAAATTCTATGATTCTCTGGAGTTCAGAAGAATGAGAATTAATCTAATTGAACCCTACAAAATTCTGAAGGTGCTTGCTCGTGTAGATGCTTAGAGAAGGATTCTGCTGGTGGGTGGGGGGGGATCTAAAACAAAAGGGTGACGATCCCAGGATAAGGTGCTGATCATTTGGGCCTTAAATGAGGAAAGATTACTTCACTCAGAGGGTTCTGAATCTTTGGAATTCTCTAAACTAGAGAGCTGCGAACAATTCATTGTTGAATAACATCATGAATGTCTGGGGCTGTTTAGCACAGGGCTAAATCGCTGGCTTTGAAAGCAGACCAAGGCAGGCCAGCAGCATGGTTCGATTCTCGTAACAGCCTCCCCGAACAGGTGCCGGAATGTGGCGACTAGGGGCTTTTCACAGTAACTTCATTTGAAGCCTACTTGTGACAATAAGCGATTTTCATTTAATTTCATTTCATTCATTTCATTTCATTCATTTCAATAGATTTAAGGCTTGGACAGACAGATTTTTGGTCTCTCAAGGCATTAATGGATATGGGTGATGTGTTATTACAATGGTATAATACCTATTTGTTCATCGGAGTGTGGGTAAACACTTTTTGGTTTTAATTATGAAGACTAGGTACACAAGAACAGTTGTACATAGGAATAAAGCTTGAAGATATCAGACGCGTGTTTGTGAGTGTGCTCTGCTCAAAGCAAAAATGAACCTAAGACTGGATCACATAGCATACTTCACTTCACTTATAGGCATGTTACAACATTCCCCTTGCTATCTCCTCTTCCAAATAAGTATAACAACTACAAGACATGTTCATGTTTAGTTAACATTGCATTGGTGCAATGGTGAATCTAGTATCCAAATCGTAAAAGTAATCTGTTGGTGTGCCCAACTCATATAATAGTAACCATGCCTGGAGGCGTCTTTAATTGCTCACAGTGATCTGTGAGATTGTCATTCTTGGGTGTTGTTCTCAGCTGCATTTTGTACTTGCTCTTAGATGCAACAGGACTGTACAGCGGTTGAGGGGCTGCAATAGATTTGATTAATTACACCTCACCATTGTGCCTCTGTGTGTAATGACTTTGTAAGACCTTGGTTCTTAAAAAAATGCTTGTCACCTCAACTGGTTACCACGTGTGGTATTATCAGGTATTGCAGTACCATAGAGGCTGAAGCCCATTGGTTAAACCTAGGAGTTTACCGTTGGCTGTATAGTATGTAGCTCCGCCCTGACAGGCGGGGTATAAGAACTGGTGCCGTCCCAGCAGCCCTCATGCTGTACCAAAGCTGCCGGGGAACAGTTCTAGTCTATTAAAGCCTTCAGTTATGTTACAACCTTGTTTTAATAGTTATTGATCGTGCATCACCACATACATTCTCTGGGGTCCTGGATATGGACTTGTGTGAATTGTAAATTTTCAATTCTGTACCTTAATTTTTACTGCATACAGTGATCATCTCTCACAATTTTTAAAGTTGCTGTCTACATTCTGAGAGAGTAGAATGGTTAAGAGTAGGTAAACTTGTATGCACAGGTCTGCCAAGTATGATCACTGCCAGTGATGGAATAGTTGCACTTAAATGTGTCTCTATCAGATGTAACATTGCAAAATGTAGCTCTTGTTTGATCTGTCTACATTTGAGAAGTAGGGGTTGCATTCAGAGAGGCTATTAACTCTCGGATAATGAGAAGAAGTAATGTGATTGATATCCCACTTCTCATATAAATTGTGAAATGGCTCAGCAATAAATTGTAGCCTGTTATGCATAATGATCACTCCAGGCACACCAAATAAACTGAAAATAATACTTAGAGTGTGCACGACACTTGTGCTTGAAGCATTGTACAGTTTTCAAATGATGGGGTACTTAGTAAAGTAGCCGATAATGATAATAAAGTCAGTGTCAGGGACATGCAAAAGGTCAGCTGCGATTTTGGGTTTGGACCAAGGATCTGTAGGAACTTCATGTGGAATCAATAGTGCAATATGCTAATTTGGCTCTTGGCATGCTAATTTTTCATGACACCTTCAATGTCATTGTTCATACCGAACCAGAAGACTGTCTGTCATGCAAGCCTTCCCTTCCAAACTATGTCTATGTGTGAGTGATGAAGACATAGAAGAATATTGGGTCATATGATTAACTGCCTTCCTTTAAAAAATGACTGTGTCGGAGATGCCTATATCATCCAAATAAGGCTAAAGTGGTCAAGCGAGTTCATGAACAAGCTGAGTCTACTCAGGCAATCCTTAAGTTTTCCAACATTTCTGGAGTGTAGAACCTTTTGCATTTTCTTTTTAACTGCTGCCAATTACACTGTGCAAAAATGTACCAGATCGATTTGGAGACAATTCCATGTCAATTGAGTCAACTTGTAGATCTGAGGATGTACCTTCTCTGTTTTCTCTGGGTTGGGCATCTGCTAAGTATATCTGATGTGATTACCAAGTTAAAAGCAAATTACTGCGGATGCTGGAATCTGAAATCAAAGAGAAAATGCTGGACAATCTCAGCAGGTCTGGCAGCATCTATTGGGAGGCTAAAGAGCCAATGTTTCGAATCCAGGTTACCGTTTATCAAAGCTAAAAGACTTAGAAAGTGGGAAATATTTACACTGTGGGGTGAGAGAATGAAAGACCAGTCATAGCCACAGGAACCAAGGGGAAAGAGTGCTGATGGCAGGCCCCAGAGAGAACAAAAGGTGTGAAAGGCCAAACAGCAGAGAAACTAACATCAGAGGGTAAACTGTGACAGATGTCGATGTGGGTGGAGAGGACGGGGAAGCAAAGGGAAGAAAAGGTAAGGAAAGGAGGGATAAGATAGGGGGGGAATATATATAAAGAAAGACTAGAACAAATTAAATGGTAAAAGACAGTTAAAATGAAATGGGATGAAAACAAAGGGGTCAAGATGGGGTTGAGCTACTCATCTGAAGTTGTTGAATTCGATGTTGAGACCGGAAGGCTGTAGCGTGCCTAACCGGAAGATGAGCTGTTGTTTCTCCAGTTTGCATTGAGCTTCACTGGAACATTGCAGCAGGCCAAGCACAGACATGTGCGCATGGGAGCAGGGTCTTGTATTAAAATGGCAAGCAACGGGTAAGTCAGGTCCTGATTACCAAGTTGCCTGGCTTGTACCTAACCCCTTGGCCATAACCAAAAACAAATCTTTGTCAAAGAGTCTTGACTTTGCACTGGTTTTCAACAAATTATCTCCAGGGCTAGTGATTGTTCACTTCCATAAAACTTTTACCAAATAGCTAGGTATGAAAACGCATGATTCAAAACACTAAAACTAATGTTTCCACTTGATGTTACAGACAAAGATTTTGAAGCATATGTAATTAAGTTTGCCTTTTTGTAGTATGTCTGCTCCCAGACCTTTATGTGAGACATCTATCTCCAGGGTAGATGTCTTGCTAGGATCATAAAATTGCAATTTAGATACTTCTGATAATGACTGTTTGAGTGCTTTGAAGAGGTATTGGTGGTTTAACTATCACAGGAAAGGCAATTTCTTTCTCAACAATTCCCCCAGCGATGAAGACTTTTGAGCTAAATTTAGGAATGTATAGAGAGACAAAATTAAAGAGACTCAGACATCTTTAAAGGCCACTCTTACCTCGAAGAGATGGCGTGGCTTTTATATTCTCTATTTTATTGGAGCGGGACACTTGCCAGTATAGGAGTAAATAGATCCAAAGAAACTGATCTGCTGCACACTGATATCACTTTGCAGATTGTTGAACACCAATCCTTCATGATGTGCCACTTGCATCAATAACTGCAGGTTATGGTCATGTTCTTGCTTTGTTCTTCCCACACCAACCATGTCATCTGTGATACAGATGCATCTATAATATTAATCACTCATAAGTGATTGTGTAAACAACCTCTGGGTTTATTCATTAAAATTAAGTGCACGAGAACAGTTATACAGTGGTATAAAGCTTGAAAACATCAGAAATGTGTACACGTGCTCCCCTCAAAGCAAAAGTGAAACTAAGACTAGATCACTTATACCTTCTCGTGTTGTCATGCTGATATCCCGTAAAGGCACAATACAACACGGTAGCACAGTGGTTCGCACTGTTGCTTCACAGGTCAGGGACCCGGGTTTGATTCCAAGCTTGGGTCACTGGCTGTGCAGAGTCTGCACATTCTCCCTGTGTCTGCATAGATTTACTCTGGGCGCTCCGGTTTCCTCCCCCAAGTCCCGAAAGACGTGGGGCTGGATTCTCCGCAGCCCCGTGCTGAAATTGCTTTCGGTGCGGGGGTGGTGAATCGAAGTTCCCAACTGAATCGGGCCCAATGCCGCTCCGGCGATTCTCCGGGCCCCGGAGAATTGCTCGTCCGCGAATTACGCCGCGCGGCTGGGGGGCTATTGCCAGAGGCCCTCCCAGCGATACTCTGCTCTCGACCATCCGAGTTCCCGATGGCGTGGAACTAGTGTGATATGACTAGTCGTGACTCTCGTGTGGTGGCCCTGGTGGGCTCGGGGGGATCGAGCACCGGGGGGGGGGGGGGGGCTTATGGGCAGTCGGAGCAGCAATCGGGCCGATCCGATGCAGCGGCGCCCGGCCGATCAGGGGACGGGCCTAGATAGTGCGTGTTCTTCTTTGAGGAAGGCCTGATTTTTACAAGCCAGTCAGGCTCCCCTGACAGCTGCTGGCCATTAAGTGGATAGAGGCTCTTCGTTGCACCCAGGCCACTGAACAGTTATAGTTGCTGGCAATGTAGTTTCAGTGGCTCAGGACCAGCAAGGGACACAGGTTGCAGCTGAGTCAGGGTTTGTTTTAAAATTCTTTCCTGGGATGTGAGTTTTGTTGGCAAGCGCAGCATCTTTTCCCCATCCCTAATTGGGATTTAAACCTATATCCCGAGGCCATTAGCACGCACATCTGGATTACTAGTCCACTGATTTTACCATTATCTCGTCATCACCTGGTGACCATGGAGGAGGATGGATCTCAGGCCCCTCCTCTCTTCTTGGTGCCAAGTCCCTCAATCACATCCTTTGATCCATTGGAGCACTTGACATTGATCCATTTGATCGTGCCCGTACATTAGCCCACAACACAACAGGCTCCATGACACACTGCTTTTGAGTTGGATGGCATTCTTTCAGCCCAATAGCAGTAATTAATGTAGTGTATCTAAAAGCTTACAAAGCGAAAATATATTTATTTAACTTTTGGGTGTTAAACCATTGTAATTTTTGTGGAGTGTTCCAATCTATTTAACTGAAATAGTTTGCATACTTTGAAGGTCTAAATCAATGCATGAGGAATTGCTATTCTTCCTTTTGGAATGGAAGACTTACTTAAAGTACAAACATTGGTAGTATTTAAATACACCAAAAATATTTGTGATTAACAAAAGTAATGCTCAGTCAGTGATACTGTTGCCATCTTGATGGATATTTGTCTCATACTTGCTTTTAATCCGAATTGTACCCAGTGCATATTGGTACACGGGCAATTATTCTGTCAATAAAAAAAGAAAGAACAGGAAGACTTGTGTTTTATGACCTCCGGATGTTTCACACTACTTACAGCCAATAAAGTACTTTTCTAATGGAGGAAGTGTCACAACCAATTTGCACAAAGCAAGCACTCACTGCGATAGTAACCAGATCATCTGATTTAGTGACGTTGAGCGATAAATAATGGTCAGAATTTCGCTACTCTTCTTCTTACTAACATGTCATGGGAACTTTTATGTCTACCTGAGAAGGCAGCTGGGGCCTTGGTTTAATGTATCATTTGAAATACGATTGCAGCATCTCAGTACTCCACTGAATGATCAGCCTGGATTTTGTGTGAATGCTGTACATGATCAAATAATTGCTCAAAATACTGCATTTTGGTGTGGCCCCCTTCCCACTCTAAATTAAAATGTGTGGGAGGCATGTAATCATTTAATAGAAGGTTTAATCTGATATTGAAACTTTAGCTATATTGACAGCACTGATAGGACTGATCCTTCACTTTTCTTGTGGAGGCAAAGGGGGGGATTCTCTGGGTCCGCTAGTTAGCGGCGGGTTTCGCGACGGCCAGTTGAATCAGACGGAGGGCAAAAATTGGGTTTCACACTGGGCGTCAAAGGCGTGGGGGTGGGGGGGGGGCGGGATTGAGGGAGGTGTGGTGAGGGGTAGGGGGGTCTTGCAGGTAATCCGGGGGAATGGGGCTGATGGGAGGAATGCATGGGGGGGGTTTCTAGATTTTTTAGAGTTAGATTTAATGTCATGTGTACCGAGATACAGTGAAAAATATTGTTCTGCGTAGTTTAGGCAGATTGGTCCATACATGAAAAACATAGGACATACGATAAATACACGGTAGCACAAGGGCAGCACGGTAGCATAGTGGTTAGCACAGTTCCTTCACAGCTCCAGGGACCCAGGTCTGATTCCCGGCTTGGGTCACTGTCTGTGCGGAGTCTGCACGTTCTCCCCGTGTCGGCGTGGGTTTCCTCCGGGTGCTCCGGTTTCCTCCCACAGTCCAAAGATATGCAGGTTAGGTGGATTGGCCATGATAAATTGCCCTTAGTGACCAGAAAAGTCTAGGTGGGTTTGCTGGGTAACTGGGATAGGGTGGAGGCATGGGCTTAAGTTGATTGCTCTTTCCAAGAGCCGGTGCAGACTCAATGGGCTGACTCCTTCTGCACTGTAAATTCTATGATCTATGATTTGTACACAATGTAAATGATAGACACAGACATCGGTCAAAGCATACTGTTACAACAGTAGAGAAGATGCATAGGGAAATAGGTTCAGTCCATAAGGGGGCCATTCAGGAGTCTGGTAAGAGACGGGATGGAGCTATTTTTGAATCTGTTACTGCATTTTCTCAGACTTTTGTATCTTCTGCCCAATGGAAGAGTTTGGAAGAGAGAATAACCCAGGTGGGAGGGATCTTTGATTATGCTACCCACTGGGCTGGACTGGGCTGTCAGCGATCTGGGGAATAGGGGCTGCAACAGTATTCTGAGATTGGGGTACCCTTTTTAAAAGGCACCACGATACCTGGGAGATCACGGGCGGGAGTCTCTGGTCTCCAACGCCGAAATTGCATTCGGCCGGAGAATCCATGTTGGCGCTGAAATCGGGGCAGCACCGCTTTTGCGATGTTCTGCCCCCTCCAAAATGGCGTATTCTAGGAGTATGCCGCACGCCATCGGGACGGCCTCAGGACGTTACCTGAAGCCCTCCCCCCAATGCTCTACCCCGATGGGCCGAGTTCCTGACGTCATCGGTCTTTTATGATGTTTATTTTCGGGAACCTGGCGTGGCGGCTGTGGACTAAGTCCAGCGGCATCACAGTCGGGGAGGGGGGGGCACTGGTGGGGGTGGTGAGCCTGGCCAAAGATGGTCACTATTTGGCAGGCCGTGTCCACGCGCGGTCGCACGCCATCTCGCAGGCCATTGCCGTGTGCATGCGTGGCCACGGACCCAGCAATTCCCCGGCCATATCTGCAGCAAGAGTCGGGTGCTCTATGCTGCATACCTGCTAGCCTCCCACAAGATGGAGGATTGGTGGCCATTTTGTGCAATTGTCTTTGGTCGTAAAACGCCACCGTTCCCACGTCGCGTCAGCACTTAGCCTCAGAATCGGAGTATCCATCCCCATGCCTTTCAAATTTGTTAGAGTTCTTCGAAGAAGTGACCAGGAAGGTTGATGAGGGCAGATGTAGATGTAGTCTATAAGGACTTCAGTAAGGTCTTTGATAAAGTTCCACATGGTGGGCTGTTCTGGAAGGTTAGATGCCATGGAATCGAGGGAGAACAGGCAAATTGTATATCCAATTGGCTTGATGGTAGGACGCAAAGTGTAATGGTGGAAGGATGCTTGTTGGATGGCACGCCTGTGACTAGTGACGTGCCTCAGGGGTCAATGCTGGGTCCATTGTTGTTTGTTATCTATATCAATGATTTGGATGAGAATGTTCAAGGCATGATCAGTAAGTTTGGAGATAAAACTAGAATAGGTGGTATTGTAGACAGTGAGAAAGGTTATCAAAAATTGCAGCAGGATCTTGATCAGCTGGGGAAGTGGACCGATAAATGGCAAATGGAGTTCAATAAAGATAAGTGTGAGGTGTTGCATTTTGGAAAGTCAAATCAAGGTAGGACTTTCATGGTGGACCTTTTCCATAACACCTTAGGGAATATTATGGAACAGAGGGACCTTGGAGTTTAGGTGTTTGGTTCTCTAAAGGTGGAGTCACAGGTAATAATAATAATCTTTTATTGTCACAAGTATGAAGTTACTGTAAAAAGCCCACAGTCGCCACATTCCGGCGCCTGGTCGGGTAAGCTGGTTCGGGAATTGAACCCGCGCTGCTTGTTCTGCATTACAAACTGGCTGTCTAGCCCACTGGTAGATAGGGCAATGAAGAATGTTTTTGACGTGCTGGCCTTTATCAGTCAGGGCATTGAGTATAAAAGTTGGGAAGTTATGTTGCAGTTGTACAGGATGTTGGTGAGGCCGCACCTGGAGTCTTGTGTTCAGTTTTGCTCTAGGAAAGATGTTATTAAACTGGAGAGAGTGCAGAAGAGATTTGCAAGGATGCTGCCAGGACTTGAGGGGCTGAATTACAGAGAGATATTGGACAGGATTGGGATATTTTCTTTGGAGCGTATGAGATTGAGGGATGACCATATAGAGGTGTATAAGATCATGAGAGGCATGGATAGGTTTTGTGAGGGCCACAAAGAATCCAGCACGAGTTTTAAGGATACAAAGTAATAACATTTATTTACAATAACATATATATATAACAGCAGCAGCAACTCTCCTTCCTGCTGGTTCCAAATTGGCCAGCTTTATTTATACTTGGAGTTTACTAATGGTTTCTCCGCCCCCCCCCTCATTGGGGAAGCTCATACTCCCACAGGATTGTGGGATTGTCATTAGTCCCCAGCCAATGGTAAGAAGGCAGGTTATAACATCCCTCCCCCCACAAAGTCCAAGGAATCCACCGAAGACCCTGGCGAAGGAGGGCGTCGGACTCGTTTTGCCGCAGGCCAGACACCATTTGCACGCGGCGCTGGATCAGGCGGCGTGTAACGAGATGGAGACCGGCGCTTCTGTGATGAACGGCGCAACGGTTGTACATTGCGACGGGGTCGGCGCCTACAAGTCTGACACGGACATGGCTCTTCATCCATTGGTTCTGGATCAGGCTCCCTTCGGGGAGGAATGTCCGACAGCCACTGGCGTTGGTCCGGACGTCGCCTCGCCCAAGGTACCGCAGGAGTGCGGGGGGACGTTTTCAGACAGAAGGGGTTGCGCCCCAAGGCATGCACTTCCATTCCCTGTAGCTCCTGCACTCCTCGTTCTGCACTCACTCGGGACAATACTATTTGAATGGCCTGTTGAAAAGTCAATGTTGGCTCAGCTAGCAACTTTCTCTGGGTGGTCACATTGTTAATACCGCAAACCAAACGGTCGCGTAACATTTCTGACAAGGTCTCAACATAGTCACAGTACTCCGCAATCCTGTGTAGCCTGGATAGAAAATCGGCAAGGGATTCTCCAGGGGTCCTCTCAGCGGTATTAAACCGGTAACGCTGGACTATAGTGGACGGGGTTGGGTTAAAATGTTGCCCCACTATATTCACAAGTTCATCAAACGTTTTGGTGTCCGGCGCAGCTGGGTACGTAAGGCTCCTAATCACCCCAAATGTATGCGGGCCGCAGGCGGTGAGCAATATGACCACCTGGCGCTCATTTTCGGTGATATTGTTTGCCCAGAAATAGTAACGCATCCGTTGTGCGTACTGGTTCCAGCTTTCCAGCGCAGCATCAAAAACATCCTAACGTTCGTACAGAGGCATGGTATAATAGAAAACAACTTCCAACCTGTATCCAACAAAAATCCAGGGAGGTGGCTTCAGCAGTGTAGACAGCTATTCACTTTAACCCTCGTTGCCAGTTTTGGTGAGGGCCACGAAGAATCCAGAACGAGTTTTAAGGATACAAAGTAATAACATTTATTTACAATAACATATTTTTATATAACAGCAACTTCCCTTGCTGCACACTCCTTCCTGCTGGTTCCAAACTGGTCAGCTTTATTTATATTTGGAGTTTACTAATGGTTTCTCCGCCCCCTCATTGGAGAAGCTCATACTCCCACAGGATTGTGGGATTGTCATTAGTCCCCAGCCAATGGTAAGCAGGCAGGTTATAACAATAGGGTAATGCACTCAGTCTTTTTCCCAGGGTTGGGGAATCGAGAACTAGAAGGCATAGATTTAAGTTAAGAATTAATGAGAACCTGAGGAGTAACTTTTTTACACAGAGGGTGATACGTATGTGGAATGAATTGTCGGAGAAGTGGTTGAGGCAGAGACATTGACAGCATTTAAAAGACATTTGGACAGATACATGGACAGGAAAGGTTTAGAGGTATATGGGCCAAATACAGGCAAATGGGGTTAGCTTAGATGGGTTTTAGGTTGACATGGACCAGTTTGAGCTGAAGGGCCTGTCTCTGTGCCATAGATTCTATGATTCTAAGAGGTGTGGCTCATACAATCAAAGATGATGAACTGCCTAAGGCCAAGCAAACACTCTACTGATGCCACTACACATCACGTTTTGCATAACCAGCTGGAATGTGTTCCCCTTTTACTTCGTTAGTGAAAAGCCTGTGTGTTATATGCAGGGAACGACTGGCAAATGAAAGTTTAAAACACTCAAATCTTCAATGGCATTTGAAGCATGCCGAGTTCGAGGACAAACCTCTTGATGTTTTTCAAAAGATGCAGTGAGAACTTAAATCGTCAGCTGAAGTCGTTAGCAGAAATGTAATATTGAATAACAAAACAAGTGAGATCGTGAGGATCAAGCAGGCTCACCTGTCGCATTAAAGGTAAGCAATAATGGTGTGTCGCGAAGGTCGGCCGGTGTGGGTCCCGAAGGTCTGCAGGTTGGTAAAAGTGGGTTCCGGGAAAACAAGTTTGAAAAACACTGCCCTACTGAGTGCAGCTTCCCACTGGTAATTTTTATCTCTGTGTATTTGTGCACAATTTTCATTTCACCTGAAAGATGGAAAATAATGCATGTGGTCTAAATCTACTTCCAAATATGTAATTTAGTGGATTATTTTGACTGGGGACAGCAGGAATAACTCCAGTTCTGACAATTTTTACATTCGGACCTTCCAAACCCACCGCTACCATCTAGGACAAGGGCCGCAGAAATATGGGAAAGCCACCACCTGGAGGTTCCCCTCCAAGCCACTTGCCAGCCTGACTTGGAAATATTTCGCCTTTCCTTCAGTGATGCTTGGTCCAAATCCTGAATGCCCTGCCTAACAGCACTGTGGGTGTACCTACACCACACAGACTGCGGTGGTTCAAGAAGACAGCTCACTGTCACCTTCTCAAGGGCAATGAGGAATGGACAATGACTGCTGGCCTAGCCAGCAAAGCCCACATCCCGTGAATGAATTGTAAACAAGCAGTGGCATAAGGGCTATGTTGCTGGTCCATGCAAGGCATGAATAAATGACCCAGAGACCTGAGCTCATACTCGTACCATAGCAGCTGACAAATTTAAATTCAATTAATTGGCTAAAGCTGGAATTTAAAATTAAGCTATTATCAACAATGATGATAATAGAACTTACCGGATTATCTTGAAAAAAACTATCTATTTCACAAATGTCCTTTTCAGAAAGGAAATCTACTGTTTATTACTGGCCTGGACGATATGAGATGCCAGGCCTCTTAACTGCTCCTCTGATATATCCTAGTCAGCCTTTCAGTTGCATTCAGGATCAATTTCTCGCAAACAATTAGGAAATGGGCAATAAACGCTGGTCTCGCCAACAATTTCCACACACTGTAATTGAACAAAACACAGTTCATTATTACAGGGTTAAGTAGTCCAATATTTTCAGTGAACAACATTAAGTTTAAGGAAAATGTTAGGACGGAATCCAAAATTAAGGAAAAATATCAGGACACAAATACTTCATAGATGCTGAAGTCTGAAACAAAATGTTCATGTGAAGAACCACAGTGACTTTATTTTCCCCCCAGTCCAGATAATGTTGGATTTGATGTGGCATAACCTAAGTCTGTCTGTCAAATGTCCATTAGTTGTCACTTGTGGGGCCGGTTTAGCTCAGTTGGCTAGACGGCTGGTTCGTGATGCGACGCCCGGTTCAATTCCAGTTCCAGCTGAGGTTATTCATGAAGGCCACGCCTTCTCAACCTCACCCCTCACCGAGGTGTGGTGGTCCTCTGGTTAAATCACCACCAGTCAGCTCTCTCCCTCAAAGGGGAAAACAGCCTATGGTCATCTGGGACTCTGGCGACTTTACCTTTAGTTATCAGTTTGGTTTTATGGAAAAACAAACAGGTAATGTAGATGGGTCATATAAAATAGATGAAATTGCGCATTTAGAAATGCCATTGCTAGGCATCAGTTTTGACCATTTGCCTTTGAATGAAATTCCAATGATGTCTTTAACCTGGACCCATATGTCGGTTTTATGGTATATGGCACTGTAACTTCTACCGTTTTATTGTTTGCGCATATGTTGTTTCTTTTCTGTTGTCTGGAAAAGCCAAGATAAATCTATTCCTGTAAAGAATTTAACACTTTTCCTGGAGCTGCTGATAATGAACTCCATATGAAGCTGGTGAGCCACCTGCTTATTCAAACTGAATATGCATCCCATTGGGTTTGTTCCTTCCTGTTACTGCATCGAGAATGAAGTTGCATCATTGTTGTGCTCAGTAGATCCAAGTACAATTATAGTTGATGCTCTATTGCTAATATTACCATATTAGAAAAGGAAATTATGTTTTGATGATGGGCTAATGAATCTTCAGCAAAAGGAATGAAGTGCATTGATAGAATTTTTTAACATCAATGTAACTCTAGTGAGTTCAATAATAACAGAATAAGACCTCTCATTAATTCTGTTGAAATAGTTGCTACTTATTCAGGTCTTCTACATATGCATTTACATTTTTTACATTGCTTTTGTATCATGCTTATCTCAGTCTAGATACGTTCTTGGCACTGGAATTAATGGGTTGGATTTTCATCCATAAAGCAGATAGAGGGAGTTGGGAAAATCTCTGTCACGGCCTATTCGACACAGGTTCTATGACATTTTCATTGTGTGGGCTGCAGTCGGGCTAGTGAACCTGGGAAAGGTTGAAGCTTCTCAACCAATCCCCAAAGCCTCACATGCCACCATACCAAAGTATGCCCCCCAACTCATGCCCCGTGACTCCTTGTGCCCCCACTTCCAAGCTATGGCACTTCCATGAAAATTCACCTCTTATATACTGTACCTTGGCATGGGGCATGAGCGACCATGGGGATGAATGGGGGGGCATACCAAGATGTGGAGGATTGAGGGGTCATGGGGGTGTGGGGGACATTCCTTGGTGTAGTGGGCATGAGGATCCATTGGGATTGAGTGCGGCATAGTTTGGTGTGGAGTTATGAAGCGACATGGTATACCTTGGCATGGGAACATGAGGGGCCATAGGGCGTGGGGGCCATACTTTTGTATTGGGGCATAAGGAAGACTTTCTGAGTTTACCTTTTGAATGGTTCCCTCATGCAAATAATGTTTCACTATACCTCTGAGGCGCTGTGAAGCTTTGAAACGTTACGCCAATTCCATGAAAATTACAGAGCTAAGACATGCTGAGCCCAGAACTGGACTTAGCCAGCTCAGGAGTCCTGTGTGTGGGTTCGAAACCCAAACCAACCTCAACCTTTAAAAAGCACTCCTGAAAATTAGACGCCCACAGAATGGGATACACACTACCATGTTCACACCTCCGCCAAAACTCCGTGAAAATCCAGCCCAATATGACTATTGTTCTTCTTATCTTGTCATTATTACATGGTATTTATCGTTCAGAAAAAAGTTACTTATCCCCAGCAGGCCCATTTCAATGTTTATGCTCTTCAAACCTTCTTTCACCTTTCATTCATCATTTATCCCTCTTGTGTTTTCTCTTTCTAAACCAAAACAAGCTGTTGCTAACTTTTGCCTTAGTTTAATTGCTCTGTTTTATCACATTTGCTCTTGAGTCGCCAGGTATCTTTCTGATACCGCCACGTGGTTCAAGTCCGAGTAATGATCAATAATCCAATACACCGCTTAGTAAGATTTAAATCAAACCACATTTATTATACACAGTAATCATTACTCATGCATAAATTCTACGTCTAAGCTACTTCTACGACTAACAGGCCAATACTTAACTCGGAACTGGCCCACCAGGTCAGGGAAACGGATGGCCTTTCGTTCAGGTTCTGAGCCTGCGGGATTCGAAGTTGGTACAGATTGGTAGCTAGGAGTGCCTATCTCATAGCGAGCGTTGAAGTAAGACATACTCTATTTCAGCGATGGCTGGACCGGTCACTGTCAAGTGTTGGTTCGCATTGCTGAGTGACCCGGTCAAGAAGAGAAGCAGAAGGGTGTAGGAGGATGCAGAAGGGGTAGCAGAAGGGTCGATTTGAACTTGGACTCTATTCTTATAGTCCCCAGGGGCTTCTCGCCTTTCAGGGCAGACCCTGTACCTGGTTCCAAATGATTGGACTTTGTCCCAATCACTTGGTTCGATATTCTCCAATGCTGGAGCGATTCCTTAATCGATGGGCGGTCTTGAGGTGATCGTTCACCTCCCTTTGTTTAGGCTTCTGTTGGCGCCGATGAGTCTGGGTTGGCTTTGTGTCTAAAATGTTGCACATTGTTCCCGGGGATTGCTCATTAGTATGCAGATGGCTGGTGTTTTGTTGTGCTGATGGTTACTGGTATCAATCTTGTCTGGCCTTCCCAGAGGTGAATACACAGTTTACTTGTAGCTGCTTGTTTTAGTCCTGTTGGCTGATTTTCCCATCAGCCTTTGCCATTCGCCATTTTAAATCAGGGTTAGCCATTCCTAAATCGGGAGTTAGCCATTTTAACTGGCTACAAAGCAAAGCTGAAACAGGTTTAACAGTTGAAAATAGATCTTTAATGGCGGCTTCTTCTCATTACCATGACATGTGCTGATAAACTAAGATAGCTGCTGCATCACCTGACATTGTATCACCTCCTGTGATGACAAAACTATTTAAATAACCAAAATTAAATGAGTATAATTCTCCTTGTGGTGGTGAGTTCCATATTCTAATTTCTTTGTAGGAAAAGAAATTTCCCCGAATGTCAATGCCAGCCCTCTCTGCTCTCTTGTCTGCCCTATAAGTTAGCTGATGGATGATTGTTTACTACATCAACAAGGACATATTAAGCATTAGCTTGTTAGATTTATTTGTTGAATAATGTATTGAGGTTTCTTTTTTAATTATGAGGGAAGCAATTGGATGTGAGCGGCTGGTGGCTGTCAGTAAAGATAATTAGTTCATCAGTATGTCAGGTTAATGTTTCAATATTTGGTGGTTAGTAATGGAGGTAGACATTTCACAACAAATATGTTGAACTGTAAAGGTAACTTAAACGAATTGAGAACTATTTGGTATTCCTTATGGCATTTTCAGTATATTATTCTTTTGGCATTTATTGAAGTACTTTTAAAACCTATAATCAGCTCCTTTAATATGAACATGTTGCTTGAAACTCTAAAGGGATGCGTAAGTTATGCAGGCATAAGTCTGTAACATGAACATGATAGACCTAAAATAAATTTCACGGGTCACATGTTCCAGAAAGATACTTTAGATTTCAGCAAAATATTATGAATACTGATTCTATGCCGTAGATTGCAGTGTATAAGTCGACCTGAAATACAAGAAGCCCATTTTTCCATTCCCCAAAATCACATTTTTGTATCTACTTACCATATACGTTTTCAGCCCTTATAGGCTATATTTCTTTCAGATGAAGCAATGATTTCTGTGTACTAGTTTCCATTTAGTTTATTGCATTCACTGATCATAAAATGGTCTCATCTATTCTGGGGAGACCAAATGCAGGTTGAGTGACCGCATTGCTGAAGACCTCCATTCAGTCCTCAAGCATTACCTTGAGCTTCCAGTGGCCTGTTATTTTAATTCCCTTATTCTCACACTGACATCTCTGTCCTCAGTCTGTTTGCACTGTTCCCCTGAAAGTCAACATAAGCTTGAAGAACAGCTTGTCTTTCGATTAGGCGCTTTACAACCTTCCAGACATGGCACTTATCAGCAATTTCAGACCATAAAATCGGCCCCCCTATATTGTTTATTTTTGTTTCAGTTTTTCTTTTATTTTTGCTTTCAGATGGTAGCACAGCTGCTCCAGGCACATCTTTTAGTTCTCTGTTTTCTTCCCTGCCTCATCACCATTCCATTTTGGCCTGTAAGATGAACTCTCCTGTTTCCTATCTTCCACCCTGTCACAGACCTTCCTTTCACCCTTGTCCAATACATCTCTTGCTCAAAACCCATTCTACCTCCAATTTGTTGCTGATCTGATAAAAGATCGTCGACCTGAAACCTTAACTATGTTTCTCTCTCCACTGCGTGCCTACAGATCCGTTGAGTATTTCCAGCATTTTCTCCTTTTATTTCAGATTTCCAGAATTCACAGTATTCTGTTTTTCCAGTCAGCAAATGTTCAGCAGGCACTGAAGACAATCGATTATGAGAACTAAATTTCAGCATTATTTCACTTGAGATGTTCCATATTTTATACTACATTCCTCATGGTCTAATTTAACTTTATATTTACAGACTTATAGCGTTATACTTTCAAACATTCCAGAGTTTACCTGAGTGCATGTCCAGCTTTAGACTGATTTCTACGATCTGCAATTTTCTGAAAAGCTATCTGCTTCCTTTCTGGGCTTTTATATCCCCATTATATGGGGTGTAGGTTCGGTTAATCTTAGATCAGGTTGATCTTAGATTAGGATAGATGGTCGGCACAACATTGTGGTTTGAAAGGCCTGTACTGTGCTGTACTTTTCTATGTTCTATATTCTGTATCAGAGATGGGAAGCATACTGGTATTATAAGCACAGATGCTGCATTGAGGTGGCCACCTTAGTTTTGATATCTTAAATTCTGTGAGATTTTGTCTGCTCATCAGTTTTATTTTGCTTCCTTTTTCTGGTTTGCTTTCTGCTTTTTTGATGGTGTGTTCATCAATCTTTGGATTGGAGAAATAGATTCTGCATTGGGACTTTCTCATTCCCTGTGTAATGATGAAGAGGGAAATAGGAACTGGAGAAGGTTAGGTTGGAGCAGAATAGAATGAGAAACATAGAAAGTAGTTTCTTATGTTTGTCACATAGAAGCAGCATAATTTATGGGACTTATATGGATTTATGTGTCTATTAATATATCAAAAGGTTGTGTTTTATGCCTGATTCCTCCCCCTCAGATACTATTCGGAAGTTATGGCAGCTGTTGGTTTAAGACGTATTGTCTACTTGATGCAGGAGAGCGGTGTTTGCATTTCTGCCATTGTCTCATTACAGGCAACCTGCGGGAGTGTGGGGTGGGGAAGAAGAAAAATATAATTGTCACATTGGTCAGGTCCCGTACAAGGAAGATCATTGAAGCTCTTTTCGGACAAATCTCAGAATTTATCAATTTTGTGGAGCCTGCAAAGCAAAGAAAAGGAAGTGAGCAGTTTGATTCCGTGGATTGGTAACATTTCCACTGGTGTAAGGAGCAATGAATGTGACACATGTGGCATTGTTTAATATGTCACCTCCCCCCCACAAGGACAAGACGGGATTTGTAAAGGGCAGGCAACTAAACACCAATGTGCGGCGGCTCTGAAACGTGATAATGATGCCATCGGAGGAGGGAGAGGCGGAGATAGTGGCAGCTATAGACGCGGAGAAGGCCTTTGACCGAGTAGAGTGGGAGTACCTCTGGGAGGTGCTGCGTAGGTTTGGGTTCGGGTAGGGTTTGTCAATTGGGTTAAGCTCCTTCACAGAGCCCCGATGGCGAGTGTAATGACGAACCGGCGGAGGTCAGAGTACTTTCGACTGTACCGAGGGACGAGGCAGGGGTGCCCCCTGTGCCCCCTGCTGTTCGCATTGGCGATCGAACCATTGGCCATGTCATTGAGGGAGTCTAATAAATGGAGGGGGGTGATCCGAGGGGGAGAAGAGCATTGGGTGTCGCTATATGCGGATGACCTGTTGCTGTACATGGCGGATCCAATGGAGGGGATGGTGGAGGTCATGCAGACTCTAAGGGAGTTTGGGGAGTTTTTGGGCTATAAGCTCAATGTAGGGAAGAATGAGCTCTTTGTATTACAGGCGGGGGACCAAGAAAGAGGGATAGGGGGCCTACCGCTGAGGTGGGCGGAGGGGAACTTTCGGTATCTGGGGATCCAGATAGCCAGGAGTTGGGGGACCCGACATAAACTGAATCTGACGAGGTTGGTGGAGCAAATGGAGGAGGATTTCAAAAGATGGGACATGTTACCGCTCTCGCTGGCGGGTAGAGTGCAGTCGGTCAAAATGGTGGTCCTTCCGAGGTTTCTGTTTGTGTTTCAGTGCCTTCCCATCGTGATCACTAAGGCCTTTTTTAAGAGAGTAGGCAGGAGTATGATGGGGTTTGTGTGGGCGAATAAGACCCCGAGAGTAAGGAGAGGGTTCCTGGAATGCAGTAGGGACCGAGGAGGGTTGGCGCTGCCAAACCTGGGGAGCTACTACTGGGCAGCAAATGTGGCGATGATCCGCAAGTGGGTTATGGAGGGAGAGGGGGCGGCATGGAAGAGGATGGAGATGGCTTCCTGTAAAGGAACGAGCCTGGGGGCGTTGGTGACAGCACCGCTGCCGCTCTCGCCAACAAAGTATACCACGAGCCCGGTGGTGGCGGCAACACTAAGGATCTGGGGCCAGTGGAGACGGCACCGGGGTGCAATGGGAGCATCAGTGTGGTCCCCGATCAGGGGTAACCACCGGTTTGTCCCGGGGAAGATGGACGGGGGGTTCCAGAGCTGGCATCGGATGGGGATTGGAAGAATGGGGGACCTGTTCATCGACGGGACGTTTGCGAGCCTAGGGGCACTGGAGGAGAAGTTCGAGTTACCCCCGGGAAATGCCTTTAGATATATGCAGGTGAGGGCTTTTGTGAGGAGACAGGTGAGGGAATTCCCGTTGTTCCCGGCACAAGAAGTTCAAGATAGGGTGATCTCGGGTGTATGGGTCGGGGAGGGCAAGGTGTCGGAAATACACCAGGAGTTGAAAGAAGAGGGGGAAGCGCTGGTTGAAGGGTAAATGGGAGGAGGAGCTGGGGGAGGAGATCGAGGAAGGTCTGTGGGCTGATGCCCTAGGTAGGGTTAATTACTCCTCCTCGTGTGCCAGGCTCAGCCTGATACAATTTAAGGTGGTCCACAGAGCGCACTTGACGGGGGCGAGGTTGAGTAGGTTCTTTGGGGTGGAGGACAGATGTGGAAGGTGCTCAGGGAGCCCGGCGAACCATGTCCATATGTTTTGGTCATGCCCGGCACTGGAGGGGTTTTGGAGAGGAGTGACGGGAGCAATATCTCAGGTGGTGAAAGTCCAGGTCAAGCCAAGCTGGGGGCTAGCAATATTTGGAGTAGTGGACGAACCTGGAGTGCAGGAGGCGAAAGAGGCCGGCATTCTGGCCTTTGCGTCCCTAGTAGCCCGGCGAAGGATCTTGCTAATGTGGAAGGAGGCGAAGCCCCCCAGCCTGGAGGCCTGGATAAATGATATGGCTGGGTTCATAAAGTTGGAGAGGATTAAGTTCGACTTGAGAGGGTCTGCGCAGGGGTTCTACAGGCGGTGGCAACCGTTCCTAGACTATCTCACGGAGCGTTAGAGGAAGGTCGGTCAGCAGCAGCAGCAACCTTGGGGGTAGGGGGGGCGGGGGGGGGGGGGGGGCGGGGGGGACTACCTGGGAGGGTGGATGAGCAAGAGATAACATGAAGGGTTGGGGAAACTGGCACGTACGGGTGAGGGCCAGTGTACAAAGCTGCGTAAATATATCATTTTGCCATGTATATATCTTGCTCTGTGCGATTTCTCGTTTTTTTTATTACGAAGGGGGGGGGGGTTATTGTTTGTAAGGGAGAAAAATTGTGTTAAAAAACTTTAATAAATATATTTTTTAAAAATATGTCACCTCCCTATTTATAAGTAGAAATGGTTTTCATTGACTAAATGTTTAGCCAGTGTGCGACACCAATCAACTAATCATGCAGAAAAATGCAGAGTACCCAGGAAGCTGTCATGACAGTTTTATCAATCTCGGTTCCAACGTACCAGCCTTGAGGACATGGAGGTATACATCATGATGGTTGATTAGTAATCAGGGATATCCCCACAGTCATGATTTATGATTCCAGTAAGGTATCAAGGGACAGAAATGGAGAGCAAATATAAATAATACATAAGACGACATGGGCCTAATAGATCAGATCACAGGCATTTTGAATTTGATTTTATTGCTTACATTAGGCTGACAAAACTCCGCTATAACCTGGTAACAGTCCCTGGAATCATTATCACTTAATTTATTCTGTGTAATATTGAACAGGAAGGATGAATGCTTTCGAAAGCTGAAGAGGATGATGATGATAGTGAAGTGAAAAAAAAACTTTCCATTCCCACCTCAAGAGAAGGATGAACAGAAAGGGGAGGTGTTATACATTGTTGTACAATCCGTAAATATTTGTAAATAGTTGGAAACTGCTTAGCTTACGGAACTAATGTTTTATAATGTTCTAGGGGGTCACATTTCATCGTTGCACGAGAGGCTGAAGTGATCCAGTTCAATATATATCTGTGAAATGTGGCCCACTCGAACATTAGTTCCAAGCCAAGTAGTTTCTAGCTATTTATAGATGACACAGCAATATATAACAGGAGGTATGGAGCTAACACAGCATCAGCCAGCAGGTCTTAAAAATAGAAGGCATCAACTGAGAAAGCTAAATAAAAAACTATGAAACCAAGTAACTTGCTTCACTGCCCTCTTTGTCCCCCGCCCCCGCAGTTCCTTCACAAAGTCATGAATTCTCAAAAGTTTTTGCACCTTGCTTCCAGAATAGAGGTCAGACTCTCACATGCCATGATCCAGATCCACAACGTTGAAATCATCTGTAGAAATGTACTCCTAAATCCATGTGATCAAATGGTTTTGTCTATCCAGAGCAAGATGCAATAAAAAAAGAGTCCAATAATTTCCTACACTCTAAAGGCAACTGTTTTTTTTCCCCTATCATGCTTCAAGTAAGGACCATGCATGATTGAGAGGGAAAGCAGAGATGAAAATAAGAGAAAATGAGAAGAGAATGACAAACAACTTAAAAGGGAACCCAAAAATCCTCAACCGACAGTAAGAGGCAGTGTCAGACCTAGTTGGAGCAATGAGGGGGTCATATGTGCTTGGAGGCAGAGTACAAGGCTAGAGTACTTAATTATGACTTTGTATCGATATTTACCAAAGAAGAGGGTGCTTAAAAAAAATCAGGAGAAGCAGAAAGGGTAGAGGTAGGGGACGGAGTGAAAATTGATCGAAAGGGTGTACGGGAAAGGCTGGCTATGCTGAGAATGGATACGTTACCTGGTCTGGATGGCTTGCATCCCATAGTACCAAGGGAAGTGGAAGAGCTTGCCAGAATCATCAAATCTTCTCAGGATCCGGGGAAGGTGCTTGAAAATTGGAGAATGGCAAATGTGACACCATTATTTGAGAAAGGATGCAACGCTATTACTAAGAATTACAGGCAGGTCAGTTTAACATCAGTGATGGGTAATGTTTTAGAAACAATGATCAAGGAAAAAAATTAATGGACACTTGGAGAGGTTTAAGTTAATTAAGGAAAGCTTGGATAGATTTGAAAAAAAGGCTGATTGTGCTTGATTAATCTAATTGAATTTTTTGATGAATTAAGAGAGAAGATTAATGAAGGAAAAGCAATGTCTGAATGAATTCCGGAAATCCTTTGACAAAGTACCACATAAAAGGCTGTTCGCAACATTGTGGCTCATGGAATTGCAGGGTCAGTGTCAGTTTGGATAAAACATTGACTTGAAGACAGAAAACAGCAAGTCAGGGCAATTGGTTATTTATCAGACTGGAGGGTCATAGACAGTGAAGTTCTCCAAGATTAGAACCACAACGTTGAGGTGTGGCAGCAATCACGATTATGCCAATCAACTGCAACAAGGCACAGTGAGGCTAACAGAATGGATAGACAAGTGGGAAATGGAACTTAATATTGACCAATGTGAGGTGATGCATTTTAATAGAAGGAGAGGCAAGATTGACTTCATGGCACAGTTTTAAAGAATGTTCAGGGACAAAAAGACCTCGGGGTTCATGTGCATAGATCTCTAAAAGTGGCACAACATATTGAGAGTGTAGTTAGTAAATCATATAGGATCTTGATCTTCATAAATAGAGGTATTGAGTGCAAAGTCACTTTGAATGTAGAACAACTTTACGGAGAATGGATACATTGACCAAAACCTTAGTTAAAGATTAAAATCTTTGAATCTGAAGAATAATCTTGCAGGAGGAGAAAGAAGTGGTGATATGGAAATTCAAGGAGGCAATTTAAGACTGAGGCAACTGAATGCATGGTCCCTTGTGCCCCCTTGTCCCTTCTGTGGAACCACCATGTGCGCTCCCCAAAGCAGTATGCCGTCCTTAGATTTCATTGAATTTACAGTGCAGAAGGAGGCCATTCGGCCCATCGAGCCTGCACCGGCCCTTGGAAAGGGCATCCTACTTAAGCCAACACTTTGGAGTGTGCCATTTTCCAGGGCATGATGGAGAATATTCTGCGGGGGTTGCAGTGCATAGCAGTCTATCTAGACGACATCTTGGTCACGGGAAAAACTGAGCGGGGCCAGCTGAATAACCCAGTAACTCCACTTTTTGGACACTCAGGGCAATTTAGAATGGTCAATCCACCTAACCTGCACATCTTTGGACTGTGGGAGGAAACCATGGCACCCGGAGGAAACCCACGCAGACACGAGGAGAACGTGCAGACTCCGCATAGACAGTGACCAAAGTGGGAATAAAACCTGGGACCCTGATGCTGTGAAGGAACTGTGTTAACCACTGTGCTACCGTGCTGTTCTCCACGCTGAAATGTTTCAGCTCATTGGGAAGGGCATGATGCTGGGCCCAATACAACACGATATGACGAATTTTAGACAACAGGAGCTCAGTCTACATCCATACACGTATCCGGGCCACCACGACTGCAACGTCATTCTGGGGGGCATTGGAGGCCTAATTGACAGTGACACCCTACACAACGTGTCAGTGTTTGTGATCTGCAGCCCAGGATGGTGTTTCAGCATGCTGTCGAATGACAGCAACAAAAGGGCCCATCGTTGAACTCTGGCTGGTATAGGTGGGATGGCCCTGTCCTCTTTGAATAACCCAAACAGCAACCTGTAATCAGTCAATACCGGGAAATTATACCTATAGACACACTGGTGGAACTTCTCAGCGAAGACCAGGCCCAGAGCCTCCTTCTCTATCTGGGCATAATTGCACTCAGCCGCGGCCAGCGGCCCCAAAGCGAACGCGATAGGACGCGCCTTACCGCTGCTCATCCAATGAGACAATGCCGTATGGCGAGGCATCGCAGGTGACCAAGAATAGTTTAGCGGAATCAAAGTGAGTCAGCAACTGAGAAGAAGTGAGCTTTTTACACCGGCGAATGCCACTTCCTGCGGCGCTGAGCAGACCCATTCCTGGTTCTTTTTGAGTAAATCCCGGGATAAACTTCTCATTGTAATTTACGTCCCCCAGGAGATCTCTGTCTTGCCTCCTGGCATGGGGGCTTGTTGGACGTCTCGCACATTGCCTTCAGCCAGGTGGAGGTCCTTCAGGTTCATGCGAGAACCCAGAAAGTCACTTCTCGGTCGTCAAAAATGTATTTTTCTCTGTAGAGGGGACTCCGCAAAGCGACAGAGCACCTCGTCCAGGTTATTCAGCTGGCCCCGCTCAGTTTTTCCCGTGACCAAGATGTCGTCTAGATAGACTGCTATGCACTGCAACCCCCGCAGAATATTCTCCATCATGCCCTGGAAAATGGCACACTCCAAAGACACACCAAAAGGCAATCTGGTATACTTGTACAGCCCGCGTATTTGTGTTCACCGACAAGTACTGATGAGACTCCAGGTCCAGCTACAAGTGGAGGTTTGCATAGCTCATATCGAGCTTGGTGAACAAGTGACCTCCGGCCAATTTAGCAAATGGGTCACCAATTCGTGGCAAGGGATACCGGTCCAGCTTGGAGGCCCCATTCCTCATCAATTTATAATCATCACAGAGGTGAAACGTGCCATCCGGTTTCAATACGCAGACAACCAGAGCCGCTCAGTCCGCAAACTTTACTAGGCCTTCAAGCGAACCAAGCTCCGCGTCCATCTTAGGCAGTAGCATGTAGGGAGCCTGGCGATCATGCAAACACCTTGGTGGCGCTGTAGGGTCCACATGAATCTTTGCCATGGCACTGTGGATCCGGTCTGGAAAATCTCAGGCTATTTCACCGATGCTGCATTGAGGCCTCCAAGCTCATTCGGAGAACCATCTGCCAATCAATGTGGAGGTGTTGTAGCCAGTTACAGCCCAGCAAACTGGGTCTGTCATCATACACTACGATGTGGAGATGCTGGCGTCCACCTCATAACGCTGCAGGAAAGGATGTCCCGAAGCGTGGTACATTAGCGAGACCATGAAGATGCTGCAACAATGGATGAACGGACATCGCATGACAATCACCAGGCAGCACCATCTGGACCTATAAAGACTTAATTACCTGCAAAGACTCGCATTCAAAGTATCATCTTGCATCATTGACTTTGTCTATATATGCTGTGTTTGTGTAACCTACCTCTTCACTCACCTGAGGAAGGAGCTCCGCTCCAAAAGCTAGTGATTCCAAAAAAACCTGTTGGACTTTAACCTGGTGCTGTCAGTCTTCTTACTGTGACCATACACTGTGATCAGGGGGAAACAAGCAGACCGTGATCCCCGCAGTCCCCACTGTGACCAGCGGTTCTCCAGTGTACGTGGTCAACCGAGCCTCAGTGTTCCATAATCGCAGGTGCTGCACTCCCATCCTGAGCCTCTCAAAAGTGTTCCTTCCGACAACTGATCTGACAGTACCTGTGTCTAACTCCATTAGCAATGGGTGGGCATTGACCCAAACTAATGGGTTAGTCCTCTTGTGATGCAATGCAGTTCAACTGCAGATAATCATCAGCGGGCTCTTCCTCAAAAAAGGTGGAGAACCGTTGCAGATAGCCTGTTCTAGTAAAGCGGCAGGCGGACAGACCATCCCACAGTTATCACTCCCTGCACATGCCTCCAACCACAAGTCCCACAACCCCAGTACTGTTCCTCTTCCGGATTGGGGGAGGGGTCTCGCCTGGCCGTCAGGGTCCTATGCCACCGACCCACCTCTAGTGGTTTGCTGTTCTGGGCGGAGAACCAGGGTTACCCAGCTGAGGGGGCATAGCCGCACCTCCGGGGAGGGGGGTGGGGGGCGGGGGCGGCCTCACGACACCCATTCCTTGCAATTCCTGTATGTCTTGCTTTGCACTTTCTCATGACAGAGCATTTTCCACATCCTGTATGAGGTTTAGCTGTGGCTCGGCAAGCAGCTTTTGCTGGGTCGGCATGTTATTTATACTGCAGGCCAATCTATCCCGCAACATCTTGGAGGGGACAGTCCCATATTCACAGAATTCTGCAAGCTTCCTGAGATCCACCGAGAATTCCGCAATGGACTCCCCAGGTGTCCTCTCAGCCGTATTGAAGCGATAATGCTGGATGATGACCGATGGCTTGGTGTTCTAATGTTCTGTCACTAGCGTTACCAGATCTGCGAAGGATTTTGAATCGAGGACGGTGTCAGGCTCTTGATCAGATTAAAATTGGGTGCCCCACAGGCCATCACGTGGATCACACTCTGGCGCTCATACCGACAATGGCGTTGGCCCATAAAATATAGCACATCCGCTCGACATATTGGGACCAATCTTCTGTACCTGCATCAAATGCATCTAGCTTCCCGAAGTGCAGCATCTTAACAGTGGGCGAGCTGTTCTCAAGAGATCCGTGGAGAGGTGACTGGACACAGTGAAAGCAGCACCATCTGCAGCTCCAATTGATCCTCATCGCCAGTATTGAGTTCACAGAGCAGCGAGACAGGAAGCATTGGGATCAATAGGTTTCTTTACAGAGATATGAAAAGACTATGTGCACAGGTCCCAGGAGGGACTACCAGCACCAGTTCACACTCAGGCCGGGTTTAAATACTCACATTTCCTCTCCCCTGATAAGAGGGCTCCACCCCTCAGCAGGGAAGCTCATACTTCATAAGTCTCACGGGGAACCTAATCGGCCCAGTCCTGTGTGTCCCATGTGGGCTATAACAAGGACAAAAGGAAATACAACAATTTTGGTTCCAACTTACATTTTTTTAAATGAAAGAAAGGGTGATTTTGTGGTTTTTATGTGATTGACCCAAGACAAAAGACAGAACTACATTTAACCAGTGTTTTAAATGACATCCAGATGTTGAAAAGCATTTCATAAGCAATGAAGCACTTTAGAATTTTGTCACTTCTAATATAGCAACTGGAATTCACCTTTATTCCTTTGTGTTACTGGAAATACAGTGTATGATGCAGTTACTTCATTTATGTCTGATTATTATCTGTCTATTCATACCTGATCAGTCAAGTGCAACATCACTATTACAACTGATAAAGTGTTTCATTTATAAGATGTCAATCTTGGTTTAGTGGGATCAGTGGTGCTTCGAAATCAGAAGTTTGTGGATTCAACTCACATTCTAGCAGATAATCTGAGATGTGTCCTTGTTTAGGTGATCATAAAGCATCTCACTGGTACGACCTGAAGAACAGGTGAGTTATCCTCGTACCCCGGTGAACATTTATCCCCCACCAACATCATCAAAAGTAGATGAATTCAATGTTTTCTATGGAACTTTGCTGAGTGCAAATTGACTGTTGTTCTTCTGCAGACTAAGGTTTTCCTTTTAAAGTCACACGTTATTGTCGCGTGGAATTGTTGAAACTGTCATGTTGCTAGCAGTAAGAAAAAACCAATCACAACTCATTCACCGTAATAATTTTATACTTTCGAAATAATTAACAAGCTGCTCGGTGAAAGGTCAAAAGACCTTTTTAATCAGCTGTGGACTGTTGTCGCTAAAAGTAACTGAATAATAATAATATAACAATCGCTTATTGTCACAAGTAGGCTTCAATGAAGTTACCGTGAAAAGCCCCTATGAATATCAATGGGGAAAAAAATCTCTCATGCATATACTCAGGTCTGTCGTGGCAGTCCTGACTTTTATCCCTCAAAGATTGTCACTGAGGAAGATGATGATTTTTGCACTGGTGTTGATTTCTGTACAACACTCTATGGAAATAATTGAGGTGGGTTGACATTTTGAATTTAATGGGGATTTTGACCACAAAATAATTATGAACTCTAAAACTTGTGTATGTTATAGTCATCGTCATGGTAACTTTAGAATACATCTGAATGTACAAAATGACAGAAAAATAAAAGACTAGCTGATCCATTTAGCCTGACCATCGTATGAGGCATTCCTACCTCCCTACTACTCCCACCCCTCCTCACCCACTATCCAAAGTCATGCAATCTCCTTGGAGAGCAAGAAAGAGTAATAAAACTCAGAGCCAATAAGTGAAAATAAAATCTCTCCGATCGCCTCAGGCAATTGAAACCACTTCAGACTATCACACTGACCGAGTATGTTAACGGTCAATCTCCTTAATAACACAATTCCAGATGAAAAGACAAGTATTTTTTTTAAAGGTTCCTCAAGGCTTGCTATCATAGGCTATAGCATTTCTCACCATGTTATATGGGGTTTATTATTATTGATTATACTTGCATGGGGTAAACATTGACAATTTATTTCTTTGACACTACAACGGTGGGCACGGTATCACAGTGGTCAGCAATGCTTCCTCATACCACCAGGGACCCAGGTTCAATTCCGGTCTTGGGTGACTGTGGGAAGTTTACACACTCTCTCAGTGTCTGCGGGGTTTCCTACGGGTGCTCCAGTTTCCACCCACAGTCCAAATATGTGCAGGTTAGGTGGATTGGGCATAATCAATTGCCCCTTAGTGTCCAGGGATGTGTAAGGAATGTGTAAGTTAGGTTATAACAGGGCAGCACAGATTGGCCATGCTAAATTGCCCTGAGTGTCCAAAAAAGGTTAAGTGGGTTTACTGGGTTACGGGGAAAGGGTGGAGGTGTGGGCTTGGGTAGTGTGCTCTTTCCAAGGGCCGATGCAGACTCGATGGGCCGAATGGCCTCCTTCTGCACTGTAAATTCTATGATTCTATAGGGATAGGGGTGGACGGGGGAGTGAACCTGGATAGAGTGGTCTTTCGGAGAGTCTGTGCAGACACTTTGGGCCAAATGGCCTCTTTCTGCACTGTAGGCATTCTATGAGTATGAAATGCAGGTTTCTATAATAAGAATAATTTTCTATTTGGAATGAATTAAAGTAACTAATGAAATTCTCTGAAAATGAATAGCCGAGACAGGGGGCGTCATTCTCCGACCCCCCGCCGGGTCGGAGAATGGCCGTTGGCCGCCGTGAATCCCGCCCCCGCCCCCGCCGAAGTCTCCGCTCCCGGAGATTGGGCGGGGGCGGGAATCCGGCCGCGCCGGTTGGCGGTACCCCCCGCTGGATTCTCCGGCCCGGATGGGCCGAAGTCCCGCCCAGGAATTGCCTGTCCCGCCGGCGTAAATCAAACCTGGTATTTACCGGCGGGACCAGGCGGCGTGGGCGGGCTCCGGGGTCCTGGGGGGGTGGGGCACGGGGCGATCTGACCCCGGGGGGTGCCCCCACGGTGGCCTGGCCCGCGATCGGGGCCCACCGATCCGCGGGCGGGCCTGTGCCGTGGGGGCACTCTTTCCCTTCCGCCTCCGCCACGGCCTCCACCATGGCGGAGGCGGAAGTGACTCTCCCCACTGCGCATGCGTGGGAAACTGACAGCGGCCGCTGACGCTCCCGCGCATGCGCCGCATTTCCGCGCCAGCTGGCGGGGCAACAAACGCCATTTCCGCCAGCTGGCGGGGCGGAAATCCCTCCGGCGTCGGCCTAGCCCCTCAATGTTGGGGCTAGGCCGCCAAAGATGCGGAGACTTCCGCACCTTTTTGCCGGCGCGATGCCCGTCTGATTTGCGCCGGCTTTGGCGCCAGTCGGCGGGCATCCCGCCGTTGGGGGAGAATTTCGCCCAGGATAATCAAAGATTTCATCTGTGCGTGTGTATGATATTGTTCCTGTATTCTTGTTACCAATGACAAGTTTTGAGTGGATGTATCCGCATTTGCCTTAAAAACCTGTGGCTTCCATGAACACTCAGCATATGTGGTGATCAAGTGGTGCTTTATATACAGTTAACCCTATTAACTTTGAAGTGAAAAGAACACTTTGATTTCCACCTCTACGTATCCAATAAAATCCGTACACTATTACCTGGAAAGGAAGCTCCGTTTTCGGTACTTGAATTTACAGTGCAGAAGAAGGCCATTCAGCCCATCGAGTCTGCACTGGCCCTTGGAAAGAGCACCCCATTTAACCCTAACCCTACCCCCATTTAAGCCCACACTTCCAACCTATCCCTGCAACCCAGTAACCCCACCTAACCTCTTTTTCTTGGACACTGAGGGCAATTTAGCGTGGCCAATCCACATAACCTGCACATCTTTGGACTGTGGGAGGAAACCGGAGCACCTGGAGGAAACCCACGCAGACATGGGGAGAACGTGCAGACTTCGCACAGATAGTGACCCAAGTCGGGAATTGAACCTGGGACCCTGGAGCTGTGAAGCAACTGTACTAACCATTGTCCTACCGTGCTGTCCGTGAATGATGTGTCAGGTGGATGACTTGACATTATTGACTTTAGCAATTCCACCTCCATCCTCATCCCTCTGAAGAAGAAAGATTTACTTATTGCTGCTATCAATACGTACATCTGTCTCCAAGAACATTAAATGTGTCAACTCACAAAGCTCATCTGATCAGATGTTACATAATTCAACATCTATCAGCCCTTGTCGGCTGTAGTCTATTCTTTCTCCAACCAGGCATTTGAAAGAACACTGACATATTATGAATTCTGGAAATGGCAGCAAATGAATTAACTGTACAATTATTGAGAATAAAAATGCTTCACATATGAGTTTGGATTAGCATTCAAGACTTTAATATTTTGGAGAGGAAAAGTGTGTTGGTTATATGCATTAAGCTCTTCCTTCTTCCACCAACAAAACAATGCTTGGATCCCCTCTTACAACATGGCTAATTCCACAATCGTTGATCCATTGTGCAGCATTTTTACACTGCCTGGGCGGGTGAGCATCTGTGGACCTGGCCGAGCAGCACACAAATCACGCAAGAAGATGTCGGGCAAACATCTCGACGTCATCGTTCACTCACACAATATTTTGGTCAGCGGGCACAAGAGCGGGTTGGGTGCATGCCCTACAACTTGACTTTTATGCCTCCGGATTGCTCCAGGAGTCAGTGGGTGAGCTTTGCGGAATCTCGCAGTCAGTTGCACACAGTTATGTCAAGCTGGTGACTGACACTCTGTTCAGGCGAGTGAGAACATTCAAACATTTCAGGACAGACCAAATCTGCCAGGCTGAGCGGGAGAGAGGCTTCGCTGCAATTGCAGGGTTTCGCTCATGCAGGGAGCCATTGATTGCTCTCATGTTGCCATCAAGGCGCCAGCCAGGTGCCTTTGTTAATAGAAGGGGTTTCACTCCATGAATGTTCAGATGGCCTGTGACCACAGGACCTACATTCTACAGGTCTGTGCAAATTAAGGTGCAGCTCCCATGATGTTTATGTCCTGCAGCACGGACAAGTGCCAAGGCTGTTCATGGCTCAAACTCACCTAGACAGAGGATTGCTTGGTGAAAAGGGTATCCCTGGAAAAGGTGGCTGATGACACCTCTCAGCGACCTAAGAACACAGGAGAGGAGAGATACAATCACTGCAATGTCTCACAAGGGCGGTGGTGGAGAGGACAATTTGGTCTGATGTAAATGAGGTTCCAATGCTTGGAACACTCAGGGGGTGCGATGCAATATCTGCCGGAATGGGTGTCGCTCATCGTCATTGTCTGCTGTGCTCTGCATATTCTTGCTTTCTCGAGGGGGGAACCACTGGATGAGAAGGACACTGTAACAGATGCACCTGCCGCAGGGGAGGAATAAAACGAAGACTCAAGTGCAGAGACTGGGCAGGCAGATGGTGAGCCTGAAATGAGGAACCTTCAAGGAGGCAGGGATACCATGGAGGTCTTGATTCAGCATTCCTTCAGCTGGGCTGCCAAGGCTTGCCTATTGTCTGACACTATGGACTCCGTCGCCTTCGCAAACATCTCACACAAAACCATGCGATGAGCCCAATATCAGAACACTGCCTTAGTCTTAAATGTTGCTGTCCCAAACGTCTTTCACCAGCCACTGATCGAGGCAAATATCTAATGAATACACAGGACACTTAGGGCTGGTGTGCAAAGAACACTTTTCTCACATTGAACTGAAAATAAGAGACAATTTGCAAAAAGAACTGACTTAAACACGAGATACTTGCAAAAAAGTATAAGCCACCTGTGCAAACCCACAGCTCACTGTCTTAAGGTTACGTTTGCAAGGGGCAGCACAGTGGCGCCGTGGTTAGCACTGCAGTCTCATGGCGCTGAGGTCCCAGGTTCGATCCCGGCTCTGGGTCACTGTCTGTGTGGAGTTTGCACATTCTCCTCATATTTGCGTGGGTTTCCCCAAAACACAAAGATGTGCAAGGTAGGTGGATTGGCCACATTAAATTGCTCCTTAATAGGAAAAAATTAATTGGGTACTTTAAATTTATTAAAAGAAAGTTACGTTTGCGAATGATACAACTTGGTGTCACCTGCACACACCCCTCCCCTGCATCCGACCCTCGTTTGGTGTCCTATTGGCGTAGATGATCTTGGCAGTCATCTTTTGCCAGCAGGGCCTGAGTAGGCTCCGTCTGTGATGCACTAAGTGGCATTGCAGGACACTCCTCTGTTGCCATGGACTCTAAGGATAGCAGAGTGAGAGACGACAAGCAGATCTGCTGCCATTGTGAGGTGATTCTCGACCTCTCTGCTTACCATTGATGGATGGGTATCCATCTGAGAGACTGGGTGCCGCATTCTCTCCCACGCTGACAGTGACATCCTGAGGTCACTGCCTGTGTGAGGGCTTGCACAACTCAATGAATGCCTTTATTCTGTTCCTGGAGCCACTCGAGATGAGACTCACCAATCTGTCAAGGGATGAAGCTGTCCACTCGTCAATGCAGCACTCATGATCCACAAGGACTTCTCCATGACAGGCCATGGAACGCTGACCCTCAAGAATGTCTGCTAGGTTCTCCCCACGCATCCCGCTGGGCATCCTTTTGAATGACTCCAGAGGATCATCATCTGTTTCGGACTCAGCATAGCTCTGGTCTCCAGCAGTCCTCTGATTGCCAGCGTCCTGGACATTCCCTGCCACCACCATTTGCACAATTGAGGGTGATGGGCCCTCACCACTGTGCACTACAAACTGAGCCAATACACTATTGCCCACCAATGCGCCAGTATCTGCGCTTGTGCTTGGTGATGAGAGAGGTTGTCCTGAGGCTCAATCTTCCATTGGTGCCTACTCTGCTGGCAATGGAGGATCATCGGCTTCTTGGCTGGCTCTGGAGGATTGCTCACCTGAGTCAGAACTATTAGTAAGATCACACCGAGTGGATTTCCATGATATTTTGCCCAATGTAAGTGGTATCATTGACATGAATGGCTCAGTGATTGGTGCATCGCTGAAGTCCTCATGAGGGATGAGACACCCGTACGTCATAGTCTGTCATGCTAGGACTCCCCGCGTATCCCACTAGGCTCTTAGCTTCCTCACAGATGCCAACCTCGCCACGACCTCAGCACCTCCCTCCTTGTTTGCACGTCAGCTCCCAGTTCATGACTGGTGAGGATTGCCAGGTTAGGCCAGATTGCCAGTGGCCGACCTCTCCTTGTTGTTGTGGCTATATTTCTCCTGCAAGTAAGTGCAGAGCTCCATTGAATACTCAACCCTCCACCTCCAACACAGTACTATGTTGTATCCCACCCCCATGAGGCATATGGACATTCCCAACTCTTTTCACACCTGACTCATTGATGGATCTTGCTTCCAGCCTTTACATACACCGACAGAGATGTGTCCTGAGACTCACTGAATCCCACACCTTTGAGTGCAACTAGGGCGGGGCACCCTTCCTCATTTCCCCACATTAGACAATGCCTACTCCGAATCCTTGCTGTGTGCAGACGCTCACTATTCCTTTTCCAGCACTGTATTCACGTGCACTGGACCAGGTCATGCCCACTGACCTTTGCTCAGGCCTTCTTGGTGAGGCGGAGACCTGCGGCCTGAGGGCGACTCTTTTGGCTATCATCACCTCCACTCGGGCACGCAGACATTGATCAGAAAAACCGAGGGAGCGCAGTCCACCAGATGTTCCCTCCCAGCTGCAGTGTCTTTCTGGTGCCGCCATGTTGCAGACCTTCCTCTAACTCCCCCGTTGTCTTCATCGACCTCTGGCAGCCACCTTTAAACTGCACGCCGGGCTACCATTGGACACTTTGCCCCCCAGCCCTGCTGACCTTGTCCGGATGCATTTCAGTTTGGCTGCTACTTAAGTGACCAGCCAGCGTAATATCGCGATCGTTAATTGCTTTCATGCAGGACCAGGAAACGTGGCCGCCTCCAGTCCGGCCCGCCTTGCGCACTTTGTGCGTAGAATTCTGGCCATTGTCTTTAAAGAAAACTGTACTAACCAGCTCCTTTAACATTTACTTAATTATATTTGTTTTCAACATCTCCTCTTCTCTCCACAATAGAACCATTATTGGGCACCATCTACAAATCATTAACATAGAAAAGATGATGACTCATTTTGAATCAAAACAAATTTGTTATTCTTGAGAATCAGCCAAAATAGGGATAAAGTTATGAGTATGATACTGAAATAATAAATTAAACTGACGAATTGCCTAATCGCTGTAGCTAACACACCAGCTACAAATGAAGTCAAATCAGCATTTGTCTATTTTATTTTATGTGCAGCTATTGTTCCAAAATAAGAATTACAATGTCAACTGCAATTTAAGCCCAGGCTAAGATTGATGCACTTCTCAGTTGAAAGTATATTTTATTCAATTGAGAATGCAGACTGTCAAAATGGATCAGGTTAATAATTCACATCACCCAAATCCAAATGTCTAAAGCCTGCTATAGTCAAACCCACTTAAATTAATAACTGACAAAAGGGCTGAACTTCCTCGAAGAGGCAATCAGAGTTGGATCGCCACTCCACTCCACTCTAAGTTTTTACTTTAATGCTTTTTCAATTCATTTGGAGCAGCACGGTAGCCTTGTGGATAGCACAATTGCTTCACAGCTCCAGGGTCCCAGGTTCGATTCTGGCTTGGGTCACTGTCTGTGCGGAGTCTGCACATCCTCCCCGTGTGTGCGTGGGTTTCCTCCGGGTGCTCCGGTTTCCTCCCACAGTCCAAAGATGTGCGGGTTAGGTGGATTGTCCATGATAAATTGCCCTTAGTGTCCAAAATTGCCCTTAGTGTTGGGTGGAGTTACTGGGTTATGGGGATAGGGTGGCGGTGTTGACCTTGGGTAGGGTGCTCTTTCCAAGAGCCAGTGCAGACTCGATGGGTCGAATGGCCTCCTTCTGCTCTGTAAATTCTATGATAAACATCCAACTCAGGTTGCAAGGTTATGCCTCCCTTTTTCATGGCACTAGCTGCAGTAAACCATGTAAGTTAAAGGTCTTGCAAAGTTTAAAGGTGCTTGACAGGCCAGAGAGAGATAAGTGTACAAGGCAAGTGGAAGGATTTGGGGCGGGGAATTTTGGGGGGATCTCGGGGTGGCGGGGGTGTGAGTCTCAGGAAGGGAGGTCGGGTGGGGTGGGCCTCGGGGGAGGGGTGTCGGACCTAAGGATTTCAGGCCTCATGGAGAGTTGGATCATAGGACTGGCACTCGGAATTGGGCCTTGGTGGAAGAGGGATCAGGTCAGCCTCTGTGGGGCGTGATGGAGGGGCGAGGGGTGTGTCAGGTTGGGCCTTTGGAGAGGGAGGCCATGTCAAGGCTCAGGGTCCAGTCCAGTAGGGTGGGGGGCGCTGGTCAGGCCTCAGGGCTCGGGTTCCGGTGAGGGGGTGTCAGTTCAAATCTGGTTGGATCAGGCCTTGCGGGGCGGGGGGGGGGGGGTGGGGGTGGCTGCCGGGTGAGTGCGCGGGGATGGTTGGTCCTTGAGGTGTTGCGTCCTGACAAGCCTTGGAGACATAAGATTTCAGACTAGGCCTCAGGAGGCATGGGAGTTTGGGTCAGGTCTTGCAGTGATGGGGGGGGGGGCTGCCGGGTGAGTGCGCGGGGATGGTTGGTCCTTGAGGTGTTGCGTCCTGACAAGCCTTGGAGACATAAGATTTCAGACTAGGCCTCAGGAGGCATGGGGGTTTGGGTCAGGTCTTGCAGTGATGGGGGGGGGGGTATCAGGTCAGGCCTTGGGGTCGAGTCATAGGGGGATGTTTAAGAAGCTATTGAGATACTTGAAAATGAGGATGAGAAATTTAAAATTGAGGCATTGCTCAACTGTCATTGTTAAATGATTAACATGTTAAAGTCAATTGCAAAAGTCTGTATTAGTTCATTTAAGTGTTCTGCCTCACTAAAGCTGAAGTGTTCAAACCTTTTTAATTAGCCTGTTAAATTCGTTTTACAAGCACTTTTGACTAGGTGTCGAAATTACTCATTAACAATGGTTCTTTGTAATTTTCACCTCATCAGATTGTGGGCAAAAGTGCCAAACAATCCACATTAACCAGTAGAGAGAGGGAAGTTTCTGATCATGCCTTTGATTAGGGTGGCAAAAGCTCCAGCTCACGACTCGGTGGGGAGGGGCTTCTTTGTGAAGCTTGGCAGAGCACTCCTCCCTCCTACTGGCATGTAAAGGGTGTGAGAAATGCAGGCCTTCACCTGACCTACATTTCAGCTCACGGCTTTTGAATCTTTGTTAGTCTCCTACCTGCCTTTTGGGGGAGCGTTGCTGATGGTTTTATTTGCAAATACTTAAATGGGACGGAAATCGGGTCAGTTTGGGGTCAGGTTGCTTCACCCCAATGTTTTTAAATTTGAGGCCTCTGTCTCTATAAGTAATGGGAAGCCACCTCTAAAGTAGATGGCTATTTGTCATGCTGATACGGTGGAAGTAATTGCAATGCTGAATGGGCCAGAAGTTTTCCAGACTGAAATTGCTAAATGGTTTGATTTATCACAGCTGCAGGAATGTTGCACAAAGTAAAGATAAAAAATTGTGGATGAATGGTATCATGATGCAAAGGCTGAAAGGAAAATGGGCGAGAGAAGTTGTTGGAAACTGTCTTGCTGAGTTGGTTTGGGACTACCCGCGCAGTTGACATTTTGAGTAAATTGGCTGTTTATGCTTCCAAAAATGAAGCTCACAGAACCTTTAGGTGGAACACAGGCAACGCATTGTTTTATCAGTTCTCATCAGAAGATAATTTTACATCTGAAGCATAATGCTGTATTGACCGCGGACTCTTTGCTCAGAATAAGTCCTGCTAGAACTTTTTCCTTTAAAATAAAAGGCACAACAGAGAATAGGGTGGCATTGTAGCACAGTGGTTAGCACTGTTGCTTCACAGCGCCAGGGACCCAGGTTCGATTCCCAGCGTGGGTCACAGTCTGTGTGGACTCTGCACGTTCTCCCTGTGTCTGCGTGGGTTTCCTCCGGGTGCTCCAGTTTCCTCCCACAAGCCCCGTAAGACGTGGTTGTTAAGTGAATTGAACGTTCTGAATTCTCCCTCTGTGTACCCGAGCAGGCATTGTAGTGTGGCGACTAGGGGATTTTCACAGTAACTTCATTGCAGTGTTAATTGTAAGCTGATTTGTGACACTAATAAAGATTATTATTACTTTAGAGTTTTCTCTGGCAAGGTTGTCTACTTTCTCTGCAGATTCAGCATCATTTCAGGTTCGCAGCAATGGAAAAGCATAAGGTGGTCTTTCAGCCATTTTGCATATTACTTGGAAGGCTGTGAACAAAATAGACTGGTGGCAAAAGCAAGATTTCACAGTCCTTTCACTGTGTTCACTTGGAGAAAATACAAGTGACTTATATAGAATCAACACCAATGCTTGGATGACATGATCATTATCCACAGAGCAATTACAGGAGATGAACACGTCTATGCTACAATGAAGGAAGAAACTTTTACTTTACAATTGCAGCTTTCATCCATATGTGGTGTTGGCTAATGTGAAGGCGATTTTCATGTTCCTCAATACGACAAAGCTAATCGAAAGGAGGGGAAGTTTGGCCAATGGTAATATACTGTTGGATCACATTTGAGTACTTTGAATGGTTCTGGGCACTGCATCTTAGTTGGCCAGAATCTTCCATCCCGGAGTCTGTTTGGTGGCAGGTGCGGAGGTAGGAGTGATTTCCACTAGTGACAAGGATGACTAGCCATGGGAAAACTTGCACTGTTCAGCTCATTACACATGCATCAGTGAAGAACTCACTGATTCTCGCAATGGAGCCAAGTACGGAGTTATCGTCCCTGCCAGCACCTCATGGGGTCGAAGATCTGGGCACCATATTCAAAGGGACTTGGACCGCTTGCCCCATCCTGTCTTTTCCACCTTTACCCGGCTCCAGCCTTTCCCTCTAAACCTTCTTCCCTTCCTTCATCATCCCCCACATAAGCGTAATCTAATAGTTAAATACGCTTCCCAAAGAGAACAATGCAGCAGCAACTTATCGTTAATCATGGAAGAAGTTTACCTCGTGGGATGCACACCACTTATATGCAGTCGTGAATGTGAACCTTGTAATTTTTCTCTGGTGAGGAATTTAATTCCAATGACTTGGCCTTTTAATGAGAAGGCATGATTTGCAGATGCATGTAAAAGGGATTCATCGGGCCTGAGAAATTAGGAAACAATTTTTCAAGCAAAGGACAGTAGAAATATGAAATTCTCCCTCAAATAGCAATAAATGTTGTTGCATTATGGTGGTGTTGCTGAGTTCCATATTGCATTACCGGTTCAGCTATGATGCCTTAATTATAAGATCTTCAGACTTGTATGTTTAGACATGAACAGCTTATTGTTAATCTTTAACTATTTACAGATTCCAGATATTTCCATACATGGTGTTGCTCCATGAAGGCTGCTTCCAGAGTGTTCTCTCTGTGTCTAATACCATGTGACACAATACATCATACCACGGGCAGTGCTATTCTCCAGTCACATGTTAACCGTTGCTCTGCTTACCACCTTTAAATTATAGGCATGCAGGCACATATCACGTAATACAACAGATGCTCGCTCAGTTAATAATGTTGAAACTGCAATTGATAGATTTGTTTGCTAAATACTGGTATAAACAAAGCTGGACTGTCCAAACAGGTGATAATTCTGAATACCTTGTGTATGATGGTACAAGCATGGAGAGTAGTGCATACAATAATAATAATAATAATAATAATAGAAATAATAATCTTTATTGTCACAAGTAGATTTGCATTAACACTGTAACCTGGGAATCGAACCTGGGACCCACCCAGATGAGAATATGGAAGCTGTTGTGATGCAAATAGTTTCAGCAACAGAATCTTTAGCTCTGGATCAATTCGAAGAGCTTATTGGAATTGACAACCAATTTCAATATTTTCAGAAATAGTGAGAAAATAGCAGCTGAAAATATTGAGTCTATCGGGGCTGATGAAATCTCTCGGTCCACACTGAAAATTTACAAGATGTATCCATGTCCATTAAAAATTGAAATGATTGAGCATTTAACTAAATTGAAAAATTACTTGGGATGCCAGTCTGAATTATCAAAAGTATTTTGAACAATCTATAAGCTAGAGGACAAAGTTCATCTGGTGTCTCGAGCCAAAAGGGAAGCATTAATTGTTGAACTTTTAAAGAACAAGAATAATTGTCACATTATTGCTAAATAACCAGGTTTTAAAAGACCCTTTTAATAAAAAATCCCCTTTATTTTGGAGCATTTGTTGGCTCCATTGCCATGTGCATTCAGCAATGAAGCAAATCACATAAGCACATTTTCAGTAATCCATTGTTATGTGACCATTTCTTCAGTATTGAAATTGCAATCCAATTTTCATTCCATTGTTGGCTTTTTGTCAAACTCGATGCAATTGTTAAATTGAATAAGAGAATAGAACTATTAAGTGAGTGAAATTACTTTACAAAATCATTATTCATTTAACCATTTTGCATTGTCTTTGCTGCTAAAATAGCTTTGGGAGAATACTTGTACCAAGTGGGTATATTTTTCCACAAAAGACATAGGTACAGTAAGTTTTTGCTCCTGGTGCCTGGTGGAATTCAATGGGCACTTGCAAAGAGTGCATAACCTGTTGTGTGTTCATTGTGTGTACTCCTTCCCGCTCTTTCAGGATACGTTTAGGGAATGGCAAAAGTAAAATGGACAGAATAACTTTGTTCAGTCCAGGCAGTTTAAGACATGATGAAGCCCCCATACCATGTACTGGGCCTACTCAAGCATGCAGAACTTGTATTGGAACCAACTGCCGCAGGTGGGACTAGCAGTATACGTTGTGATGGGCATGCAAGGCACATTGTATGGTGTGAAAGCCTTGGACACGCAGCTGCCGCTGTTCGTCGGTGGTTGAGGGTTTGAATGTTGTTGGAGCTGCACTCATCCAGACAAGTGGAGAGTATTCCATTACACTCCTGACTTGTGCCTTGTAAATGGTGGACAGGCATTGGGGGGGGGGGGTCATGAGGTGAGTTACTCGTTGTAGGATTCCTAGCCTTTGACCTGCCCTCGTAGCCACAGTATTACTATGACTAGTTCAATTCAGTTTCTGATCAATGGTAACCCCAAAGATGTTGTTTGTGGGGGATTCAGTGATGGTAATGTCATTGAATGTCAAGGAGCGGTGGATAGATCCTCTCTTGTAGGAGATGCTCATTGCCTGGCACTTGTGTGGCGTGATGGATTCAAACGGTTTTTAATCAGTTGAGTGGAATATGTATGCGGTGCTTTAAAATTATGTCTTTAAGAGGGAGAATATTTGTTCGAATTCCGGTAGGATAGCTGCAGGATCCTCTTTATGTTCTTCCAAATTGAATTTAAACAATCTAAACATTGCGACCGCTGCAGGACCTGCAACGTTCAGCAGAGTACAGACTTGTTACTTTCTGTTTTTTTCAGAGGTGCTGCATCACAGAAGATCCATTTCTGCTTGAGTCAGTCCCAATTGTCCACCACATCCTCATCAAAGACGAGTGGGATAATGTTTCAAAGTCCCTGTGCCGTACTGCCAGCCCTGACACCATGTAGTTCTGCCTGGCCCATTATGGCAATGACCGCACAAGGGATGTTCAAGGGAGATTTACAGGTGGATGAGGGTAAAGCAGTTGATGTGGTCTATATGGATTTCAGTAAAGCGTTTGATAAGGTTCTCCACGGTAGGCTACTGCAGAAAATACGGAGGCATGGGATTCAGGGTGATTTAGCAGTTTGGATCAGAAATTGGCTAGCTGGAAGAAGACAAAGGGTGGTGGTTGATGGGAAATGTTCAGACTGGAGTCCAGTTACTAGTGGTGTACCACAAGGATCTGTTTTGGGGCCACTGCTGTTTGTCATTTTTATAAATGACCTGGAGGAGGGCGTAGAAGGAAGGGTGAGTAAATATGCAGATGACACTAAAGTCGGTGGAGTTGTGGACAGTGCAGAAGGATGTTACAAGTTACAGAGGGACATAGATAAGCTGCAGAGCTGGGCTGAGAGGTGGCAAATGGAGTTTAATGCAGAAAAGTGTGAGGTGATTCATTTTGGAAGGAATAACAGGAAGACAGAGTACTGGGCTAATGAGCAGAGAGATCTCGGTGTCCATGTACATAGATCCCTGAAAGTTGCCACCCAGGTTGAGAGAGTTGTTAAGTAGGTGTATGGTGTGTTAGCTTTTATGGGTAGAGGGATTGAGTTTCGGAGCCATGAAGTCATGTTGCAGCTGTACAAAACTCTGGTGCGGCCGCATTTGGAGTATTGCGTGCAATTCTGGTCGCCGCATTATAGGAAGGATGTGGAAGCATTGGAAAGGGTGCAGAGGAGATTTACCAGAATGTTGCCTGGTATGGAGGGAAGATCTTATGAGGAAAGGCTGAGGGACTTGAGGCTGTTTTCATTAGAGAGAAGAAGATTAAGAGGTGACTTAATTGAGGCATACAAGATGATCAGAGGATTGGATAGGGTGGACAGTGAGAGCCTTCTTCCTCGGATGGTGATGTCTAGCATGAGGGGGACATAGCTTTAAATTGAGGGGAGATAGATATAAGACAGATGTCAGAGGTAGGTTCTTTACTCAGAGAGTAGTAAGGGCGTGGAATGCCCTGCCTGCAACAGTAGTGGACTCGCCAAAACTAAGGGCATTCAAATGGTCATTGGATGACATATGGACGATAAGCGAATATTGTAGATGGGCGTTAGAGTGGTTTCATAGGTCGGCGCAACATCGAAGGCCGAAGGGCCTGTACTGCGCTGTAATGTTCTATGTTCTATGTTCTAGTCATAAAAACGCTCTTTCACATATCTACTTTGCCCAAGGTCCAGGCTAATCCTACCAAGCTCCAACCCGTGGTGCTCCACTTGACCGCATAGTCACGTGACGACCTGGTCTACAGCGCCTTTTAAAAAGGCGCCCTGATCTCAGGAGATCAGATGTTGCCCTATCAGTTCCCACCCTTTGTGCCATATTATCTGGAATGAAAACTTGGCTGTCAGTTGGAGAGCTGCAGATCAGTTTTTTCACCTTAGTCAGCACTCTGTGCACAGATAAGGGTCATAGCGTTGGAGGTGAAATCCCAAGGCCGGGATTCTCCAAAGTCCCGGCTAAGTGTTGACGCCAGCATAAACACCGGAGTGTTTCACGCCGGCGTCAATGGGCCTCTTGGCCCAGCGATTCAGTGGCCCACAGGGGGCCAGCACAGTGCCGGAGTATTCCATACAAGCTCTGGCGGCGATACGCGGCTCTGCACTGCCGGCGCAGGTCCGCGCATGCGGGCGGCCATTTACACGGTGGCGCATGTGCATGGTGGCAGTTTCTGCGCCGGCGCGCGCAACATGGCATAGCGACACGGCGAGCCCGCGCGGAAGAAGGTTGGCCCCCCAGATCGCGTGCGCCCGCCGATCGATAGCCCCCCGGTCATGGACCTGCCCATCGTGGAGGCCCCCCCCGGAGTCGGATTCTCCACCCCCCCACCAGGACGGCCACCGCGGCCGCGGGTCCAACCTCCCGCCGGGTGGCATCATATGTGAACCACGCTGGCGGAACCCGGCAGGAACTTGGCCGGTCGACCGCGGAGAATCGCGGCAGGGGCCTCTCTCAGCGGCCCTCGACCAGCGCAGTGTTGACCACGCTCCCGTGACTGGCGCCGATTCTCCGGTCACCAGAGAATCACAACCCGGCGTCGGAGCGGCGTGGCGGGAATTTTTGGCATCAACGGCAATTCTCCGACCCGGCGCGGGCTCTGAGAATCCCGGCCCACAATTTTGCTCTCATGGAGCATTCTCCATTCTTTATCATAAATTCCACTATTCTGGCTTTCTAAAGCTCACCCAGAAAGCTTTTAGGTGGTTTTAATGTACAGCCTCCAGACTTGCCAATCACTTTATATTTTCCTCATTTTTTTCTCGATTTAAATCTAAAAGAAGGAAGACTGATTTTGATTTTCAGCAGAAATTTCAAATGGTTACTTGACTGACCTAGTGCTTCATCTGTGTTCAAGATTGCTGGAGTTTGAAAACAGTTTGTATTTTGCCAAAACTGCAGTACAGATTTTCAAATAACCAGCTTGTGCATTCTTGTGCTGAACCCATGGTTTTGGGGTTACCTAATTGGATAATCTGACCCTGTATAAATATGTTTTCAAAAGCAATAAGCTCGAAAGCTGGGACGAATGAAGATAAATATTTCACTGAGCCCCTGAACTACACATTCGGATTACGTCTGTTATTAATAGCCTTTTTTGTTTTGATTTCTAGAACATAAAACATGCGGACCAGCTGAATTCCGCTGTTATGACCAGATGACCTGCATCTCGTTGAACTGGCTATGCGATGGTGAGCCAGATTGCTCCGATGATTCAGACGAGGCAATTGATCAGTGTAAGTAGCTTAATAGAATTATCGAATCTCAGCAGTGCAAAAGGAGGTCATTCGGCCCATTGAGTCTCCACCCACCTTCTGAAAGAGCACCCTACGTCGGCCCACTCCCTATTATAGAATCATAGAATTTACAAAGAACAAAGAACAAAGAAATGTACAGCACAGGAACAGGCCCTTCGGCCCTCCAAGCCCGTGCCGACCATGCTGCCCGACTAAACTACAATCTTCTACACTTCCTGGGTCCGTATCCCTCTATTCCCATCCTATTCATGTATTTGTCAAGATGCCCCTTAAATGTCACTATCGTCCCTGCTTCCACCACCTCCTCCGGTAGCGAGTTCCACGCACCCACTACCCTCTGCGTAAAAAACTTGCCTCGTACATCTACTCTAAACCTTGCCCCTCTCACCTTAAACCTATGCCCCCTAGTAATTGACCCCTCTACCCTGGGGAAAAGCCTCTGACTATCCACTCTGTCTATGCCCCTCATAATTTTGTAGACCTCTATCAGGTCTCCCCTCAACCTCCTTCGTTCCAGTGAGAACAAACTGAGTTTATTCAACCGCTCCTCATAGCTAATGCCCTCCATACCAGGCAACGTTCTGGTAAATCTCTTCTGCACCCTCTCTAAAGCCTCCACATCCTTCTGGTAGTATGGCGACCAGAATTGAACACTATACTCCAAGTGTGGCTAACTAAGGTTCTATACAGCTGCAACATGACTTGCCAATTCTTATACTCAATGCTCCGGCCAATGAAGGCAAGCATGCCGTATGCCTTCTTGACTACCTTCTCCACCTGTGTTGCCCCTTTCAATGACCTGTGGACCTGTACTCCTAAATCTCTTTGACTTTCAATACTCTTACAGTGCAGAAGGAGGCCGTTCGGCCCATCGGGTCTGCACCGGCCCTTTCAAAGAGTACCCTACTCAAACCCACTTATCCACCCCATCCCCGTAACTCAGCAACCCCCACCCAACCTTTTTTTTTTGGACACTCGAGGCAATTTTACCCATCTTTGGATTGTGGGAGGAAACCGGAGCACCTGGAGAAAACCCACGCAGCCACAGGGAGAAAGTGCAAACTCCACGCAATCACACAAGGCCGGAATTGAACCCGCGTCACTGGCACTGTGAGGCAGCAGTGCTATCTACTGTGCCACCATGTTGCACCCCATCTTCCACATTTCCCCCCACCCCCTTTGCTTAAAGATAAATATTATTGCTAACTTTTTCTGTGACCCAGAGTTGAACTAAGTTGAGTATGTACGATATTTAAATCAGCACACCAAATCTCGTTTCTCTTGATTGTCATTGGTTAATTTGCTCTGGTGTGGTTGGAGTTCTCTAAAATATGTTTTTTTTAAGACATATATTTAATTTGACATGTGGCTACTGAATATTTAATTTAGAAAATCCTCTTTCATAAAATTAGTACAATTAGATTTTGTGCATGTCACTTAGAATGAGTGAACAGTCGTGATGGTTGAGTCTGGCTCCATTTGAATTGGTCTAAAGCTATCGAACTTAAATTAGAAGATAGCTTAATCAAAGTTGACAGTTGAAAGTTTTAAAATAACAAATTGCAGTCTGTACAAAGTATTTTTTGGATGAGAAAAGAACTGTTGTGAAATGAAGCGGATGAAAATGCTTTAATGAACAATTTTAAACGTATCAAATGAGTCAATCTTTTTGCAGATGGAAATGTTGTTGTATTACTGAAGTAACTAAAATGAGGAGGGCCAATCTTAGTCAGAATTATTGAATTATTTGTTCTGTTCCTAGTTGGCTCGTTGGGTGAAAGTGTTCTCACTGTGGAACAGAGTTTCACAGACACCCTTTATTATGTATGGTGGTCTCTGGACAGAGAGGGAAATTATCAACCAGGTAAACCCTCCCCTGATCATTATCCAGTGACTCTTGCTGGAAAGTACTTGTGAAAATGGGATAAACTGACGTCTTCCATAGTTTGGTAGCTGACCAAAAACCATGTAAGCAACAACATTAAGAATGTTCGTTTGGACAGAATAATGGATAACAGCTGGCATCTTTGGAAGCATACCCTGCCTTGAGATGCCATCTTCAGGGAATAGTGGAAAAGGAAGGAGATCTGGAGGTTTTATAAACTATATTGTTTTTTCTAATTAAAATGCCCAATTCTTTTTTTTTCCCCAATGAAGGGGAAATATAGCATGGTCAATCCACCTACCTGGACATCTTGGGTTGTGGGGGTGAGACCCATGCAGACAGGGGGAGAATGGTTACTGGTTCGCACAGTGGGCTAAACAGCTGGCTTGTAATGCAGAACAATGCCAGCAGCGCGGGTTCAATTCCCGTACAGGCCTCCTCGCACAGGTGCTGGAATGTGGCGACTAGGGGCTTTTCACAGCAACTTCATTGAAGCCTACTTGTGACAATAAGTGATTATTATTATGTGCAAACTCCACACGGACAGTGACCCCGGACCGGGACCGAACCAGGTTCCTCAGCACCGTGAGGCAGCAATGCTAACCACAGCAGCACCAATATTGTAAAGCATTACATACACAGACCTGTGAAAGTAAAAAATAATGAATTGCTTTTGCTGGCGATATCCCTGTTCTCAAACTCTTCTTGTAATCTGTCCTGATTAATTAATTTCTATGATCACAAAAATTATATCAGTTAGTCTGTTGAAAATAATGCTTTCACGGTTTAAACGTGTACTTTTCATCACAAACTTCAATAGACAGCTGGTGAGATCTTTTTCAGCATTAACAAATGCTCCTTTATTGTTCTGTCCTTTGTAATCTGCAGTCCCACTCTATGATCAAATATGTTTGGTTCTCAAGTTAATGTGTGTGTCTGTGCTGTGACGTATCAGCAGAGCATAAGATATGGTATCACAACTGAAAGAAAGAGTGTCCTTCTCATTGAAAAAAATTGGCGGGGCAGATAGTGGTGGAGGGAATCTTTGCTACTCTAGTTTCTTCAAGGTTTAGAGGGAATACAGCTATTTATTCAATGCATTGGACCAACATTACAGAGATGTGTGTGGTTCTCACGTTACATTGAAAGAAAATTTAGATTTCAAGCCAGCATAAGCTCACATTGTGCCAAGACTAAATGATTCATTTTAATGTATACTACTTTACAGAATTTCGAACTTCAATAAATAGATGGTAACTTGTTTCTTTTGAAGTGTAAGTTTTATATTGAAAACCAGACTGTCCACTTCATGTTATCATGGAGTGGAATGGCAGCATACAGAGAGCACCATGATTTTTTCGCAGAAGTTTGCAAAATGTATTCATTTGGTACATAAAATTCGGGTAATTTAACATAGAACATAGAATCCCTACAGTGCAGAAGGAGGCCATTCAACCCATCCAGTCGGCAGCGATCCTCCGAAAGAGTACCCTACCTAGGCCCACTCCCCCGTCCTATCCCTGTAACCCCGCGCATTGATCATGACAAATCCACCTAATCTGCACATCTTTGGACTGTGGGAGGAAACCGGACCACCCAGAGGAAACCCATGCAGACACAGGAAGAATGTGCAAAATCATCTTTCTGATTCCCTAACAGTCCAATCACACCTAACAATAATACTTTAAATAGCTGCAGTATTTTTGTCTCTACCCTTCTTCGCAGTGTTCAGCTGTTAAGAACCACACCAATGTTAAATGCGAGGGTATCCCAAACGCAAAAGGGTAACTTGGAATGCTGGTTCTTTGTGGTGTATATTTCCAAATTGGTACACTGTGAGAAAAGATATGCAAACCAGGGAGAAATAGTCTAATCATAGTGTGATCAAATCATAAATAATATTTATTAACTTAAAAGAAGAAGAACACATGAAGAAGAACAACTTCTTATAGAAGTTGATAAATTCTTGATTTCTCGAGGAATTAAGGGCTATGGAGAGAGAACGGGTAAATGGAGTTGAAATCAGCCATGATTGAATGGTGGAGTGGACTTGATGGGCCGAATGGCCTTACTTCCGCTCCTATGTCTTATGGTCCTATGGTCTTATAGAAAGACTATAATACACTACAACACTTAACCACACTGATGGCTATGCACACACGTTATTACATGAAGTTACACTTTGGTTCCCAACTACTTATGCTTCCTGAACGCTGAATGCCCTTTCGTTTCCAAATAACATCCACTATTAAATAACTCTATGAGCTAAATCCAGCAGATAATGATCACACACTGGTTATATGGCGACATTTGGGAAAACCATCTTCAGTTTCAGTGAAGTGAAATCTTCTCAGTTCAAGTGTTAGAGCTTAGCCAGCTGCCTGTTTAGCAAAACGTGTTTTCAGGAGACTGTTTCTGCAACTGGGTGTGGCTGTGATGGTATCTGGTACTGTGTCCCCTTCTCCAGTTATTGGGTTGTGGGTATATCCTTTTTTTCCCTTTGATGTTACACACCCTAGGTGGGATTCTCCGCCGGCAGGATTCTCTGTTTTGCCGGTGCCCGGGGGTTTCCCTACGGCATGGGGCTGCACCACAATGGGAAACCCCATTGACAGGCTGGTGTAATGGAGAATCCCGCCGGCCGGTCAGGGCAGAAATGTGGTGTGGCGGGGCGGAGAAACTAGCCCCCTATGTATCCAGCTTTTAACATATATGTATCAATTCCATTGTCTCTCCACTTTGAAGTTCCCTCTTCTTTACCCCTTTTTTCCTCCAAGTCACTTGTTTTTCTCACTGATAGGCCAATTAACATACCACGCAAAAACATTTACACCAAAGAGAAAGTGCCTTTTATATTCTGCTTGCAATCATGCATAGTCAATGAATCCATTGCAGGATGAGTTATACATCCAGTAACAGGACAGCATTTCTGTGTAAGACATGTACACTCTGTGTTTGGAGAATACTTATGTGTAATCTGTATTCGGCTAAGGCTGTGGGGAGATTCTCGGCAGCAGTAGTGATAATCATTATTCAAATCTTGGCCCAAACCTTCACGTCTTTGGATTGTCGGAAACCAGACGTATGACTGAAGATTCTAATCATGGCGCTGCAGAAGTCCTGACAAATGGACCTATGTGGGAATTGCCCAGGAAATGTTAACTTTCGATGGGCAATTCCTCTGCTCCCCAAGATCCTCCGCGAATGTCTCCGATTCTGGAGACTTTGGACTGACCCATGGCACGTACAATGTAAGACCTGGGTAACTGCACAAATGATACCCAGATCCAACCCAACTATCTTCAGCCCAACTATGCTCCCCCGAGCAGACATGATTAATCCCCCACCATGCCTGACTAACTACCCCATCCCATCCTGCATCCCCACCACACCCACCCTCAAAGACTAGAATTTTAAAGTCAACAAACAGAATATAGCAGCTAGTGCCATAAACAGGGGCTGTATCCTCCCTTGCCGAAGTCAACTCCTGTCCAATGGAATCCCTTGGGGATTTCATAGAATTTATAGTGCAGAAGGAGGCCATTTGGCCCGTCGGGTCTGCACTGGCCCTTGGAAAGAACACCCTACCCATGCCCACACCTCCACCCTATCCCCACACCTCCACCCTATCCCGTAACCCCAACTAACTTTTTTTGGTCACGAAGGGCAATTTAGCATGGCCAATCCACCTAACCTGCACATCTTTGGACTGTGAGAGGAAACCAGAGCTCACGAAGGAAACCCACGCAGACGCGAGGAGAACATGCAGACTCCACACAGACAGTGACCCAAGCCGGGAATCAAACATGGGACTCTGGAGCTGTGAAGCAAATGTGCTAAGCACTGTGCTACCGTGCTACCGGGATGCTGCGTTGCATATTTCTGTGCCAACCAAGGTCGGAAGTAAAGTGCAGCAGCAATGCGGAAGATTTGGGTTTTTTTTAGAAACACTATACTAAGTCAATAGATCAATATGATAACTTAACATTTAATCATTTTTCAGTGTTTTTATTTTTAATGGAATTTTCAATTTGCTTTGAAGATAGCATTCTTCCAATGACAGATGTTAGGCTAATTGGTTGTTTATTTATTTTTCTACTTTCTGTCTCCCTACTTTCTTGAATAGGGGTAGCAAGATCACAATTTTCCAATCACCTTTCCTGAATCTAGGGAATTTTGAAAGATCGGAGCCGGGATTCTCCAATAATGGGGCTATGTCCCCACGCCCGCCAGAAAACGGACACGAATCACTCCGGACGTTTTTCTCAAAAGTCTGTGGTGATTCTCTATTTTTAAAGGGGCTTGCAGGGCCCCAGCGTGCGCCATGCAGTTCCTGCTGCTGATACGGGGCCGTGCGCTTCCGTCCGCGGGCCAGCACAACATAGTGGACACACACAGCGGGTCGACGCGGAAGAAGATAGCCCCCCCCCCCCAGATCACGTGTGCCCGCCGATCGGTGGCCTTCGATCATGAGCCTGGCTGTCGTGGAGGCCCCCGTGGAGACTGATCTCCCCGCCCCCCCCACCAGGACAGCCATCGCAGCCGCGACGCTGAGCTCCCACCAGGTGAAACCATACGAGAACCATGCCGGCGGGAACTCGGCTGCTCGACCGCGGCGAATCGCCATGGGTGTCTCTTTCAACGGCCTCCAAACGGCGCCGTGTCGACCGTGCACGCGCGCCTGCCGGCGATTCTCCGGTTGCCAGAGAATCGCGCGAAGGCGCCGCGAGTCCGACGCCCCATCTCTTCCGAGAATCCAGGCCCACATCTACTGGGAGCTTGTTAGCCTTTAATTAAAATTGCTTTCTCAGTCTCTTTTCCCTTGTAATTGTGTGTGTTTTTTTTAAGTTCCTGCCTCCCTTTTACATTCTTGGGATGTTATTTGCGACCTCTTAAGTGAAAACAGACACAAAATACCTCTTTGATGCTTCCATTTCCCATTAACAATTTCCCAGTCTCACCCTCTGAAGGACCAATACTCACTTTAGTTACTCTTTTCTTTTTAAATACGAGCTGTTTTTGTATTTCTGGCTAGGTTTAACTCATACTCTAATTTGTCCCTCGTTATTATTTTTATCATCCTTTGCTGGTTTCTTAAATCTGTTCAATCTTCTGACTTACCACGAGACTTTGCAGTTTTGTGCACCTTGTCTTTAATGAATGTAAAATTCTATCTTGATGTTATGATCACTGTTGCATAGAAGCTCCTTTAACATGAGATTAATCATTAATTCTGTTTAATCTAAAAGAGCCTGCTTTCTGTTTGACACTCGAACTTACCACTCAAATAAAGTGTTTTGAACACAATCTATGAGCTCATCTTCCAGCCTACCTTTGCTAATCTGATTCATCAAATCTATGTGAAGATTAAAATCATCCATGGTTATTGCATTATCTTCCTTACAAACTGTTGATATTTCTTCCTGTATACGCTCTCCTAAAATGTAGCTACTATTAGAGGGCCTACAAATTACTCTGATAAGTGCCAGCTTACCGTTTCTATTTCTTATGTCTTTCCAAATTGATCCTTTTTCTTGATCATCTGAGCTAAGGTCATCCTCGCTATTGTACTAATAGCAGCCTTAATTAACAGAGCTACCCCACCAACTTTTCCTAACTTCCCGCCCTTTGGAAATGTCAAATGCTTTTGAATATTTAGGCTCCAGCTTGGTCACCTTGTAAACACATCTTTGAAAAGGCTATCACGTAATACATATTTATTTTGATTTGTCCTATCAATGAATCCATCTTGTTATGATTCCTGTTCACATTCAGATACAGAGCCATTATTACTTTTTTTTATTTACGATTCTTGCAAACAAAAGGCATTTGCCTTCAATATTGGGATAGGGGAAATTTCTGCGCATCCAGTTTGGCAAGTCTGATAAGCAGTCAGAAAATCTAGAGACAGTGAAGTCATCAAGAGAGGTGGTATGGGATAGAATAGGTGTTTTCAACACATATGTGGAAACTGATGTTGTATTTTCAGCCAAAGAGCAGCATCTAGATGAAAAATAGGAGATGTCAAGGATAGATCCATGGGGGATGGAAGAGGTAATTGTGCTTCAGCAGGAAGGGAGAAGTCACTTCAGGTGAGTGTCTGGCTATGACTGGACTAACAAGAATGGAATCAGGCAAATCATCTAATCCCCCCCAACCCTCCAAGAAGGGTAACAGGACAGAATCATCGGTGTGGTGTTGAACGCTACAGCCATGCCAAGTAGCATGAGCATGGATAGATTACCTTTGCTATGGTCACAGAGGATGTTACCTGTTACTTTGAGAGTGATACAGGGATGAACACCTAACTGGAAGAACTCCAGCACAGAGTTCTGGGAAATAAGACAACAACACATTCAAAGACTTTGCAGAGGAATGGGATGTTGGAGAGGAATGAGAGGTCGGAGACATGAGGTCATTTTCAATAATAGGGTGATCAACGTTTATTTTTCTAAAGCAAAGGGTTAATGACCGATGCGACCATCAATTCATTTGAGACAAGAGTAAAAGTAAACCGTGGCTTTAATCAACTTAGAACAGTGCCTGCCTGCGACTGATACAATACTGTGAGCTGCCTACAGGTCGACTGTTCTTTATACCCTCTTCAAGGGGAGGAGCCATGGGCGGAGCCCATACGTGTCCCAACATATTCCCCTATGGATAATGCCAAACAATGGCCCATAGGTGGAGCCCACAAGGGCAACAGCATAGCATAGATGAAAATACAAAGGTGAAGCATGATACTGATACAATGGTGGATTATTGGTAGAATACATTCACCACATTCACCCCCTGTTAAAAAATGAAATCCGGCGTGGGTGACGGGTTCATAAGTTCAGCCGTTCCGGCGCACGGATTGTGCGCTGTGATCGCCGAAGCTCTGGTGTTGGTGCTGGCCCGGGTGTCGAGCTCATCCGTGCTGGCATCGGTAGTGGGGGCGCTGGTGCGGGTACAGACGTGGACTCTGGGAGCGTCTCCTCTGGAGCTTCATTTCTGTGGACCGGTGAAGGGGGAATGGCGGTCGGGAGCCAGGGGCGGGGGCGCTGATCATGGTGGATTGGGTGGGATATAGTGGAGGAGCGGTGGTGGTGGTAGTGGTGGTGGTGGTAACCGGCAGGCGCCAAGTCCCGGAGGGAAACCGTACCTTGTCGGCCATTGGGGTGTTCGATATAAGTGTTCTGGGGGTTTAGTGTAGGAGCTGGACCCTCTCTACCAGAGGATCGGCCTTATGACTCCTGACGTGTTTCCTGAGTAGGACTGGCCGTGGTGTCTTCAGCCAGGACGGAAGCGAGGCCCCTGAGGTGGATCTCCTAGGGAAAACAAATAGGCGGTCATGAGGGGTCTCGTTTATGGCTTTGTAAAGTAGGGACCTCATAGAGTGGAGCGCATCGGGGAGGACCTCCTGCCAGTGAGAAACTGGGAGATTCCTGGACCGCAGTGTCAGTAGGCCAGCCTTCCAGACCGTCGCATTCTCCCTCTCCACCTGCCCCTTTCCCCTGGGGTTATAACTGGTAGTCCTGCTCGAAGCAATGCCCTTACTGAGCAGGCACTGACGCAGTTCGTTGCTCATGAACGACGAGCCCCGGTCACTGTGGACGTAATTGGGGAAACCAAACAGGGTGAAGAAACTATGTAGGGCTTTAATGATGGTGGACGTGGTCATATGGGGGCAAGGAATTGCAAAGGGGAAGCGGGAGAACTCATCAATAATATTGAGGAAATATGTATTGTGGTTATTGGAGGGGAGGGACCCTTTGAAATTGATACTGAGGCGCTCAAAGGGCCGGGATGCTTTTACCAGGTGGGCCTTATCTGGTCGATAGAAGTGCGGTTTACACTCCGCACAGATCGGGCAGTCCCTGGTCATGGCTCTGACCTCCTCGGAGGAGTAGGGCAGGTTGTGGACCTTGATATAGTGGATAAGCCGGGTGGCAGAGGTCATCGTGGATAGCCCGTAGTCGGTCACCTTGCTTGCTGGTGCATGTGCCACGGGACAGGGCATCTGGGGGCTCAGTGAGCTTCCCAGGACGATAAACTATATCGTAGTTATAGGTGGAGAGTTCGATCCTCCACCTCAAGATCTTATTGTTCTCGATTTTGCTGCTGTGGTGGTTTGTGTAGAGGTATTAAGGTACCTGGCAATGCTGGAACACCATTGGTAGATATTGTATGTTTCCTATTGGTCAAGCTGTATGGTAGCTCTGCCTTGCAAGGTGGGGTATAAGAGCCCGTGCCGCCGCAGCAGCCTTCTTTCTGTACCTGAGCTGCTGGGGGGAACATCTAGTTTATTAAAGCCTTCAGTTGGACTACAACCTCGCTTTTATGGTCATTGATCGAGCATCAATTTAATAAGCTAGATTTAAAAGGATGGAGCTCCGAATCAAGCCGGAGTGCCTGCAACTCAGCCCCCACGCGGCGAACTCAGCGGCAAACTTCAAGCATTGGCTGGCGTGTTTTAAAGAATATCTCGGAACGGCCGAAAACACACCCAAGGGAGAACAGAAATTGCAGGTCCTGCACTCGAGAGTGAGCCCGGAAATTTACACCCTCATCGAGGACACGGACGACTTTGATGCAGCATTGGAGCTGCTAAAAGGCCATTATATTCGCCCGGTTAACCAGGTCTACGCCCGACATCTGCTAGCAACGAGGCGACAAATCCCTGGGGAATCGCAGGAAGAATTCTACCGTGCGCTCCTGATGTTGGGGAGAAACTGCAGCTGCCCGCACGTTTTGGCGAGCGACCACACAGAACTCTTGATCCGGGACGCTTTCGTGGCAGGTATGGTGTCCTCCCAAATCCACCAGCGATTGCTGGAAAAAGACACCCTAGGCCTCAAGGAGGCAGGGCCCCTAGATGTGGCCTCCCGAAATGCCCGCGCTTACGTTCCCGACCGCGCGGCAGCCCCCTGGGCAGCGTGGAAGCCCTCCGCAGCCGACCCCGAGACATCTCCCATCCCCCAACAAGCTTGTGCTGCAAGGCGGCCTGGCAAGTCCAGGGGGCCCCGCTGCTACTTTTGCGGACAGGCCAAGCACCCCCAGCAGCGCTGCCCGGCCCGCGCATCCAGCTGCAAGGGATGCGGTAAAAAGGGCCACTTCGTGGTGGTATGCCAAGCCTGTGCGGTCGCCGCGGTCTCCGATTGTGAATGCGGACCACCACCACAAACCTCTCCGCGGTCCCCGTGCGGCCAGTGGGCGCCGCCGTCTTCCTCATCCAGGGCCACGTGCGGCCCCCGGGCGCCGCCATCCTGTCCCGCGGAGACCACGTTCGATGGAGGGGCGCTGCCATTTTGTGCACCCCTAGCCATGTGCGACCAATGGGAGCCGCCATCTTGGATGGACTCCCAGGACCCCAGCACGGCTGACCTCACACCGCCCGAAGGGAACACTCAACTGCTGCGATTAGCCTCGGTGACCCTGGACCAGTCCCGGCCTCGAACACTCTCAACTGCTGCAACAACAGTACTAATCAACGGGCAGGAGTCATCCTGCTTAATCGACTCTGGGAGCATGGAGAGCTTCATACACCCCGACATGGTAAGGCGCTATTCTCTCCTCGTTCACCCCATTAATCAAAAAATCTCCCTGGCCTCCGGTTCCCACTCAATAGAGATAAAGGGGTTTTGTGTCGCAAAACTCACAGTTCAGGGCAGGGAGGTTAAAGATTACCGGCTCAACGTTCTTCCCCACCTCTGCGCGGCCAAGCAGACATTACAAAGGCCACGATGCACGCCATCGACGAGTCCCTCCCCTTCCAGGTCGAGAGCGACGCGTCTGACGTAGCTCTGGTGGCCACCCTGAACCAAGTGGACAGACCCGTGGTCTTCTTCTCACGTACACTCCATGCTTTCGAAATCCGCCACTCCTCAGTCGAAAAGGAGGCCCAGGCCATAGTAGAAGTTGTGCGATATTGGAGGCATTTCCTGGCCGGCGATTCACTCTCCTCACTGACCAACGGTTGGTTGCTTTCATGCTCGATAATGCACAGCGGGGCAAGATTAAAAAACGGTAAGATCTTGTGGTGGAGGATCGAACTCTCCACCTACAACTACGAGATCTTGTATCGTCCCAGAGAGCTAAACGAGCCTCCTGATGCCCTGTCCCGCGGCACATGTGCCACCGCACAAGTGGACCGCCTCCGAGCCCTCCACGAGGACCCCTGCCACCCGGGGTTCACTTGCTTTTTCCACTTTATCAAGACCCGCAACCTGCCCTACTCCATCGAGGAGGTCAGGAAAGCCACCAGGGACTGCCAAATCGGCACGGAGTGCAAATTGCACTTCTACCGGCCAGAGAAAATGCACCTGATAAAGGCTTCCCGTCCCTTTGAACGCCTCAGCATGGACTTCAAAGGCCCCCTCCCCTCCACCGACTGCAACACGTACTTCCTGAACGTAATTGACGAGTACTCCCGGTTCCCATTCGCCATCCCCTGCCCCGACATTACCGCAACCACCGTCATCAAGGCCCTCCATAGCATCTTTGCACTGTTCAGGTTCCCCGCTTACATACATAGTAATTGGGGGTCCTCCTTTATGAGCGCTGAACTGCGTCAATTCCTGCTCAGCATGGGCATCGCTCGAGAAGGACCTCCGGGGTAAAGGACCGGTAGAGAGGGAGAACGGAACGGTCTGGAAGACCGTCCTACTGGCACTATGGTCCAGGAATCTCCCAGTCTCCAGCTGGCAGGAAGTCCTCCTGGATGCCCTCCACTCCATCCGGTTATTGCTTTGTACCACGACCAACCAAACACCTCACGAACGTCTCCTTGTCTTCCCCACCTCGCTCCCGACCTGGCTGGCAGCTCCCGGACCCATCCTGGCCGAAAACACATGCAGGCGCACAAGTCGGACTCGTTGGTGGAGAAGGTCCATCGTCTCCACGCTAACCCCCAGTACGCCTACGTGGCATACCCCGACGGCCGACAAAATACAGTCTCCCTCCGAGACCTGGCGCCTGCCGGATCCCAACATACTCCCCAGCCACCAGTCCCACCCTCCCTCCCACCGGTGCACCTTACAGGAGGATCGGTCCTTCCGCCGGCCCTCTAGGCCCCCCCACCCACCGACGCACCCTGCAGACGCTCCCTTCCCAGGTCAACCGTTTTCCCCACCAGCACCGTCTAGGGGTGTTGAAGCTGCCACAGAGATCGAGACCACGCTCCCGGAGTCACAGACTCCCGAGCCTCCACCGGAGTCACCACCGAAGCTTCGACGATCACAAAGGATGACCAGGGCCTCTTATCGACTGATTGCTTCATTTTAAAGTTTATATAGTTAATTGTGAATCTGTATATAGTTACAAAACGCTGTACGGAGGTATTACAGTACCTCCATAGCTATAATTTCTACCACGTTACCATGTGTAATATCAAGTCACCACCCCCGCCGGACTCTTTTTTAACAGGGGGTGAATGTAGTAGTCTGTGTAGAGGTATTACGGCACCTGGTAATGCTGAAACACCATTGGTAGATATTGTATGTTTCCTATTGGTCAAGCTGTATCGTAGCTCCGCCCTGCAAGGCGGGGTATAAGAGCCCGTGCCGCCCCAGCAGCCTTCCTTCTGTACCTGAGCTGCTGGGGGAAAGATCTAGCTTATTAAAGCCTTCAGTTGGACTACAACCTCGTTTTAGTGGTCATTGATCGTGCATCAGCTCCTCTGCGTATTGTCGAACATGAAGGCTACCAATCGTTGGTCAGTGACGAGGGTAAACCTCCTACCAGCGAGGTAGTGCCTCCAGTGCCGTACGGCTTCCACAATGGCTTTGGCTTCTTTTTCGACCGAGGCGTGTCGAATTTCAGAGGTAGTGAGGGTGCGCGCAAAAACCGCCACCGGCCTGCCTGCTTGATTGAGGGTAGCGGCGAGAGTAACCTCTGATACGTCGCTCTCCACCTGGAAGGGGACGGGCTCGTCCACCGCTCGCATCGCGGCTTTGGCGAAGTCCGCCTTGATGCAGCTGAAGGCCTGGCGGGTCTCAGTTGCCAGTGGAAACATGCCAGTGAAAATTGATTAGTGGGCGGGCTTTGTCCACATAGTTGGGGACCCACTGGGCATAATACGAAAAGAACCCAAGGCACCTCTTCAGGGCCTTGGGGCAGTGAGGGAGAGGGAGTTGCAGGAGGGGGCACATACGGTCAGGGTTGAGCCCGAGGACCCCGTTTTCCACGATATAGCCGAGGATGGCTCGTCTGGTCGTGCGGAAAACGCATTTCTCCTTGTTGTAGGTGAGATTGAGGGTTTAGGCGGTTTGGAGAAATCGGTGGAGGTTGGCGTCATGGTCCTGCTGGTCATGGCCGCAGATGGTGACATTGTCCAAGTACGGAAATGTGGCCGCAGCCCGTACTGGTCCACCATTCGGTCCATTGTTCTTTGGAACACCGAAACCCCGTTCGTGACGCCAAAGGGGACCCATTCCGGGGCCTGTTCAGGGAGGCCGGTACGGGAATTGAACCCGCGCTGCTGGCATTGTTCTGCATTACAAGCCAGCTGTTTAGCCCACTGTGCTAAACCAACCCCTCAGGACAGGAGTTCAAAACGCTACTTGCATTCGAGAAAATGAGCTTGAGGGCAATCAGCACTCTAAGATCATCCTGGAAAATTGAGCAGGTTGGGAAGATGAGAGCATGACCTCATTACTGCTTTATGTGGTTCAGACTGATCTGGCACTGAATGGCTAAAATGATTATCACCCAGGAATCACAGAATTATTATGGCACAGAGGGAGGCCATGGGCTGGATTCTCCGATTTTGAGCTATGTCCGGAGGAAGTGTCTAGTTCTACGATAAAAAAATCGGCGAGGCCCCAGCACCAATCCTCCGACCGGTGAGGGCAGTTTGCAGCTGCCACACCGGGATCACGAAAACTGAGAGCGCAAGTTTACCGCATCGCCATGAATCCGGCTCATCAGGGGCGGAGCATCGGTGGAGGGCCTTCAGGTAATGTCCTGAGGTCGTCCCAATGGCATGTGGCGTACTCCCCGATGACGCCGTTTTGGAGGGGGCGGAGCATCCGAAAACAGGCACCGCTCCCGATTCATTCGTAAAGAGGGATTCTCTGCCCGATTTCCGATCACAAAATCAGCGTTGGGGAACAGAGAATCCTGCCCCTTGTCTCATTGAATGGCGGAGCAGAGTCAATGGGCAAAATGGCCTACTTCTGCCCCAATGTCTTGTGGTCCTATGGCCCATCGTGTTTGCTCCGGCTCTCTGTGTGTAACGTGACTTAATACCATTCCCCTGCCTTTTCCTTGGACCCTTGCGCATTGTTTCTGTCTATTTGAATCACTTTTTTTTAATCACCTCTGTTTTATTCATCTTACATTCTGTATGTTTTTCCTGAAGGTGGAGTATTGATATCTTGATCATTTCCTGCTCTCATTACCTCTTTTTAATAACACTGGTGTTCTGAACACTTAATCAGAGCTTTGGTTTGCTTGTGTTGTGCAATAATTATGCAATAAACTGTGTGACGAAGTTCGCCACAAGAAAAACTTGATTCTTTTGCAAGTAAACTATTAAAGTGGCAAGAGGATTTTAAATGAATGTTCTATAGGTTGTACTCATTAAGACATCATGCAAAACAGATTTGTGAATCAAAACTGTTACAGATTTAGGGCTTGACCTATTGGTCTGTGATAGTACATTGTAACAGTTCAAGAACAAAGGATGGATTTACTTCCTGGCTTTGAATTGTTTACAATTCTGGAGTAATTCACAAATAAAGCTGCCTTTCAGCTCATTCAAGCTTCTCTCAAAAACAAACAAGTTGCATCCTGCTCCAAAGTGGTTGAAGTAAGGAGGCATAAGGATGCATTTAAAAATATTTTAACCTTGATTTGCATCAAGAGGCAAAGTAAGTAAGAAAAGAGAGAATAAGAAAAAATAACCTATTTAAGAAGTCTGTTACATATTCTTGAATTTTTCATTTTTATTATTGTAACAAGAGCAATAACGAGTATGAGTATTTCCTCTATATATTCACACGACTTTGGATATACAAAACAATTTAAATTAGTTTGATTTTAGACAAGCAACAGACACATAAAACTGATATGGGAACATGCCCTGTGTTTGAAAGATGAGCTACCTAAAAGCTACAGGTAGGCTGTTTGATATATAAATCAACCAAGCAAAAAAAGCTTGGCATCTGCAGGATAATCCAGATTACCAGGCTTTTGAAGGGCAATCTGTTTCTTATCTGGATAGTAGGATTGGACATTATGGATATGATTTTGAAGGTCCTGATCAAGGCCAAACAGAGGTGGGCCTGAAAAGATTGACCGGCAACTGGAGCAGCTACAACCACTGCCTCCATTCCTGCCCTTGGCCATGTTGATGAGGGCAGAGGAGCAAATGTGCCCCTGATCGAGTCTGCCCCTATGAAGGATAAAATGGACAGTGGTGTGGGTCCACTGGGATCCAGTCCCAGATATTCTTTTTTTTTCAATTTTCATGGGCCTGAATTTTACGTTCCGAAGTCAGACACATGCCCGACTTGAACGTACATAAGATTGTGCAAAACAATGTCAGCCGTGTGTCTCAATATCATTATCACGCGTTCAATATTGAGCTCGGCAGGCATGCGCAATAATCGGAGCTGTGCCTGCCTACAATTAAAGGGCTAATTAAGGTCACGAAAAAGCCTGCTGACTAAGATTTTACATTGTCAGTGCGATTTTGTGCTCGCAGCACAGTCAAAACTGGCAGGCAGGGAATGCATTATTTTTCATAAAATTGTCATCCAATGGTGGGAAAAAACTCCTTATGGGAGTGTGATGTCCCCTCACTGCTGCGCAATACGACTGAAGCTGATGACCTAATGCCCACCGATGTGTTAGTATTGGTGCTTGCTTCAGAAAGAGGATGTGATGCCAGTGCAGGTGGCAGTGTCTCACCATCAGAAGTTAAAGGGGGGTTTTCAGGGTCATAGGAGACTCTTGCAGATGGCTCACCTGCAGGAGGAAGACAACATATCAGTACATTCAACCAACATACAGTCAATGTTTGCACTCCGCATCGCACACGCATCGGTGCACTGCAAACCTATCCTCATCTGAGACCCAGACCTCACCACAACTGGTGGAATTTGCTCCGCAGTGGCATTCCATTTCTAGTGCATCCATCTCACAGTGGGTCAAGACTTGCAGATTGGGTACTCCACTGTCTGTTTTTCTGTGCTTTTCCACCTTATGCTTTCTCTTCTGTCAAGGAAGAATAGAATCCATTAGTAATGCTCCCTCTCCCTGAAGTATCATTCCAGTTTTACCCCCTTCCCCCACCCCACCCAGGTTGAGGGATCTGTCAGAATGGCACGCCTTAGCCCCATTGTATTCAGGCCAAGTGTGCAGATATCCCAGTCTTGGCAGCATAGGTTTCAGTGCCAGTCGACACAAACACACTTACAGCCCTGAGCGCCATGAGGAACAGCCATCTGACTACACTTCCCCACACAGTTCCATGCTATTTCTGTGCTCCCCTTGCTGACCACAGAAGATCACTGAAGCCAGCTGTGGTACACACCACATTGTGCTCACTGACCTGGGCGGCAAACTCTGTCCCAGTTTTCTTGGTGACCTGCAGTGGCCTTGCCTTGTCATTCCTGGGCTTGGTCATAGAGTCATAGAGTCATAGTCATAGACATTACCTTCATCCCAGCTTGTCCATGCCGCCTAGTTTCTATCACTAAGCTAGTCCCACTTGCCCATATTTGGCCCACATCCCTCTATACCCACCCTGCCCATGTAACTGTCTAACTGTTTTTCAAAGGAAAAAATTGTACACGCCTTTACCGCTGCCTCTGGCAGATCATTCCAGATGCTCACCACCCGCTGTGTGAAACAATTTCCCCTCTGGTCTTTTTTGTATCTCTCCTCGCTCACCTTAAACTTATGCCCTCCAGTTCTAGACTCCTCTACCTTTGGGAAAAGATGTTGATTATCTACCTCATTATTTTATAGACCTCAAAAAGTTCAACCCTAAACCTCCTACGCTCCAGGGAAAAAAGTCCCAGCCCATCCAGCCTCTCCTTATTACTCAGAACATCAAGTCCTGGTAGCATCCTCGTAAATCTCTTCTGCACTCTTTCTAGATTAACAATATCCTTCCTATAATATGTGTGTCTTATCAATGTCTTGAACAACTTCAACAAGACGCCCCAACTCCTGTATTCAATATTCTGACAAATAAAACCTAGCATGCTGAATGGCTTCTTCACCACCCTGTCCACCTGCGACTCCACTTTCAAGGAGCTATGAACCTGTACCCCAGATCTCTTTGTTCTGGAACTCTCCCCAACTCCCTACTTTAACTGAGTAGGTCCTGACCTGATTTGATCTGCCAAAATGCATCACCTCACATTTATCCAAATTCTGCCATTCATCGGCCCACTGGCCCTATTGGTCAAGATCCTATTGCAATCCTATGTAAACTTCTTCACTATCCACTATGCCACCAATCTTGCTGACCGGTCTCTAATTCCCACGCTTATCCCTACAGCCCTTCTTAAGGGCAGAACATTTGCTATCCTCCAATCTTCAGGTACCTCTCCTGTGGCTGTCAATGATTCAAACATCTCAGCCAGGGGGCCGGCAATTTCCTCCCAAGCCTCCAACAACGTCCTGGGATACATTTTGTCAGGTCCCGGGGAGTTATCTATCTTGATGCGCTTTAATACCTTCAGCACCTCCTTCTCTGTAATAGGTACACTCCTCAAGATAGACTTTTTATTTCCCCAATTTCCCTAACGTTCGTGCCTTTTTCAACAGTAAATACTGACGAGAAACATTCATTAAGGACCTCTCCCATCCCTTGTGGGTCTGCACATAGATGACCTTGTTTATCCTTTAGAGTCCCGAAAGGATAAACACTAGTCACCCGTTTACCTTTTATGCATTTATAAAAGCTCTTTGGATTTTCCTTTGCCTTATCTGCCAAGACAATCTCATGTCCCCCTTTTGCCCTCCTGATTTCTCTCTGAACTCTAATCCAACAAGCCCTGTACTCTTCAAGGGATCCCAGCTGCCTATACATGTCATATGCTTCATAAGGCTTTTAGATTTGGCAAAAATATTGCAGTTAACGTTGCCTGACAGCATGTGAAAAAAAGCGGTACTGAGCATTTAAAATTGCCTGAGATGCAGTCTGACTCATTGGAAATGGCAAAGATTCAGTTGCAGATTAAGCAACTTGAACATGAAAAAGAATTGAAGCAGCTTGAATACGATAGAGAGGAAAGAGAAAAAAGAGAGAGAGATAGAGAGGAAAAAGAGAGAGAAGGAGATAGAGAGGAAAAAGAAAAAGAGAGAGAAAGAGATAGAGAGGAAAAAGAAAAGGAGAGAGAAGAAAGGAGAAAAGAAAGAATGTCCCTAACAAAACAAAAAGAAAGAGAAAGGGAGGTACAGATCAGGGAAAAAGAAAGAGAAAGGGAGGAAAGGGAAAAAAAGAGAGAGTTTGAACTTCAGAAAATGGCCATGAAACATAACAGCCAGTTATAATTGGCGGATGTAAAGGGAAACGTACAGTTGGAGGATTGTAATGAGGATAAAGAGAAAGAGCATCATGGTTAAAGGCTTGGTGGGGATCTATTTAAATATGTCCAAGCATTGCCTAAGTTTGATGAGAAGGAGGTAGAAGCCTTTTTCATTTCATTTGAGAAGGTAGCTAAACAAATGAAATGGCCACCGGACATGTGGGTATTCCTGATTCAAACAAAGCTGGTAGGTAGGGCTAGTGAAGTGTTTGCATCACTATGAGAGGAGGTATCTGGGACGTATGAGGAGGTGAAAACATCCATCTCAGATGCATATGAACTAATGCCTGAAGCCTACAGATAAAGGTTTAGAAATTTAAGGAAAGAACCTGGTCAAACATACATGGCATTTGAAAGGATCAAACAGAGTCATTTTGATAGGTGGAATAAGGGCTTTGAAAATAGAGCAAACGTATGAAGCTCTCAAAGAAATTATAATTTGGGAGAACTTTAAAAATTCAATTCTTGATGTAGTGAGAACTCATGTGGAAGAGCAGAGGGTTAAAACTGCGAGATTAGCAGCAGAAATGGTAGATGATTATGAATTAGTTCATAAGTCGAAGCTTGGTTTCCGACTTCAATTTCAGCCTGTGAGGGATTGAAACTGGGGAAAAGAGAAATACTCAACTGGCAGAGGTAAAGGAGATCTGATGGGAGATAATAAGGAGAGTGCACCTCAGATTAAAAAGGAAATCCAGGACGGTAGAAGACAGATGAACAGTTTCAAATGTTTTCACTGGAATAAACTAGGTCATGTAAAGTCACAGTGTTGGTGGTTGAAGAAAAGCACTGTGAAGGCTAATGTAGCAAAACAAGATAAGACAGTGGGGTTTGTTAAAGTGGTGAAGGAAAGCCCAAGTGAAGCAAAGGAGGGCAAAAGATTGTACAGCCTGATCAAGAGGTGATTGATAAGAAGGTGCCAGATCTCTTTAAAGAATTTACTTGTGTGGGTAAAGTTTACTCATGTGTACCAGAAGGAGCAGGTAAAGAAGTCGCAATTTTAAGAGATACGGGAGCTGGCCAATCTTTAATGATAATAGATGAGTATTTATATGTAGTTTGGGAAGAATATTGCTAGAAGAGGTGGTAATATGTGGAATCTAGGGTGAGAAGAGTAGTGTTCCATTATATAAGGTAAGGTTAGAAAGTCCAGTGAAGAGTGGTGAAGTGGTAGTAGTAGTAATATAGAAACTATCTTATCCAGGAATACAGTTTATCTTGGATTATGATATAGCTGGATCGCAGGTGGGAGTGATTCCTACTGTGGTTGATAAGCCACTGGAAAATCAAACAACTGAAGTGTTGAAGGATGAATATCCTGGGATTTTTCCGGATTGTGTAGTACCAAGGTCGCAAAGTCACAGGTGAAGACAAGAGGAGAAATCAAAGAGTGAAGATGAAGTTGAAGTGCAATTATCAGAAGCGATTTTTGATCAGATGGTTGAAAAAGAACAAGAACAGGTGGAGGATGAGGCGGATATTTTTAGTTCAGGAAAATTAGCGTAGTTACAGCAGAAAGATATAGAAATAAAACGGATGTAATCAGAAAGCATACACGGACGAGGAATCTAAGTGTATACCAGAGTGTTATTTTTTTGTTTTTTAGAGTACCCAATTCATTTTGTTTTCCCAATAAAGGGGCAATTTAGTGTGGCCAATCCACCTAACATGCACATCTTTGGGTTGTGGGCCGAAACCCACACAAACACGGGGAGAATGTACAAACTCCACACGGACAGTGACCCAGAGCCGTGATCGAACTTGGGACCTCGGCGCCGTGAGGCTGCTGGGCTAACCCACTGCGCCACCGTGCAGCTACCTGAGTGTTATTACCGTAAAAATGATGTCCTGTTGAGAAAATGGAGACCTTTATATATGCAGGCGGATGAAAAGTGGGCAGAAGTTCATCAAGTGGTATTGCCGGTAGGAGTTAGAAAAGAGGTGTTGCGAGTAGCACATGAGGTATCAGTGGGAGGTCATTTGGAAGTAAGGAAAACTCAAGCTAAAATACAACAACATTTCTATTGGCCTGGACTACATAAAGATGTAGTTAAATTTTGTCAATCATGTCACACGTGTCAAGTAATAGGGAAACCTCAAGCAGTGATAAAACCAGCGTCCTTAATACCCATTCCAGCATTTGAGGAACCTTTTAAAAGGGTCTTAATTGATTGCGTAGGACCGCTTCCTAAAACGAAAAGTGGGAATCAGTATCTTTTGACTATAATGGATGTGACAATGAGGTTTCCAGAGGCCATTCCAGTACGTAATATTACAGCTAAAAGGATTGTGGCGGAGTTACTTAAATTCTTTACTAGATATGGACTACCCACAGAAATACAATTGGATCAAGGATCAAATTTTACCTTAAAGTTATTCAAAGAAGTTATGGATAGCTTAGGAAGAAAACAAGTTAAATCAACTGCGTACCATCCAGAATCGCAGGGAGAGTTAGAAAGATGGCATCAGTCATTAAAGACAATGTTGAAGGCTTATTGTCAAGATTATACAGAGAATAAGGATAAAATAATTCCATTCGTACTGTTTGCAATTAGGGATGCACCTAATGAGTCAACCAAATTCAGTCCTTTTGAACTAATTTTTGGTCATGAGGTAAGAGGACCACTTAAATTGATTAAGGAAAAATTGGTGAGTGAGAAATCGGAAATTACATTATTGGATTACTTGTCAAACTTTATGGAACGATTAAACACAGCAGGGGAATTGGCTAAACAAAATGTAAAAGTTGCACGACATGTGATGAAACGGGTAACGGACAAGAAATCCAAAGTTCGTAGTTTTGCCAGTGGAGATAAATTTTTGGTATTGTTACCAGTGGTAGGTGAATCTTTAAAAGCAAGGTTTTGTGGACCTTATCAGATTGGAATAAAATTAAATGAGGTGAATTATTTGTTAAAATCGCCAGATAAAAGGAAAACTCAGCGAGTGTGTCCTGTGAATATGCTTAAAAGGTACTTTGAAAGGGAAGGAGAGCAAATGGAGGTTTGAATGATTCTAACTCAAAGCGAAGAACCAAATCCAGATGACTGTGAATTTGACAGACCTCAAATTAAATTGGAAAATGAGGATGTTCTTAAAAATTGGGATAAATTGTTGAGTTACCTTCCAGAGGAAAAACGGACTGACCTGAAAGAGTTACTGATATTGCATGGGCAAGTTTATGGAGATAAAGAGCGAGATTCTCCACTCCCGCGCCAGTTGGGAGAATCGCCTGGGCCGCCAAAATATCCCGGGATGCCGGTCCGACCCCCTCCCGTGATTCTCCCAAGCAGCGGGAATGGCCCGGTCGAGTTCCACGGGCCGCAGGCCGGAGAATCGCCTGAGACACCCAAAATGGCGATTCTCCGGCACCCCCGCTATTCTCAGGCCCGGATGGGCCGAGCGGCTAGGCCAAAACGGCGGGTTCCCCCCCGGCGCTGTCCACACCTGGTCGGTGCCATCGGGAACAGAGCGCGAACGCTGGGGGTGCGGCCTGCGGGGGGGAATCCTGCACCAGGGGGTACCTCAAATGTGGGGTGGCCCGGGATCGGTGCCAACGATCGTCGGGCCATCCTCTCTGAAGGAGGACCTCCTTCCTTCCGCAGCCCCGCAAGATCCGTCCGCCATCTTCTTGCGGGGCGGACTTAGAGAGGACACCAACCACGCATGCGCGGGTGACACCAGTTATGCGGTGATGGCCGCGTCATCTATGCGGCGCCGCCTTTACGCGGCGACAAGGCCTGGCGCGTGTAGATGTCGGGGCCTGAATCGTTCGGGATCGGGGCCGTTTCACACTGTCGTGAACCTCGACAGCGTTCACGACGGCGTGGGCATTTCGGCGCGGGAGTGGAGAATCCCTATGTTTGGGAAGTACTAAAATGCCTATACATGATGTACATGTGGGACATGCTGTTCCAATTAAACAACATCCGTATTGACTTAACCCTTTCAAATTGGCACAGGTTAACAAAGAAATTGAGAGTATGCTTAAAAATGGCATAATTGAAGTGGGTTGCAACCAATGGAGCTCACCCATAGTGATGGTACCTAAACCAGATGTTACCCAACGGTTGTGTGGGTACTATAGAAAGGTTAATGCAGTGAGAAGAACGGACTCTTATCCTATCCCACGTTTGGAGGATTGCATTGAGAAAGTGGGACAATCAGCTTTTATTTCCAAACTGGAATTACTTAAAGGTGACTGGCAGGTTCCTTTATCCGAAAAGTGAAGGAGATTTCAGCTTTTTTTACTCCAGATGGTATATACCAATTCAAAGTTATGTCGTTCGGCATGAAAACCACCCCAGCCACATTTCAACGCTTAACGAACAAAGTCATTTCAGGATTACCCAGTTGTGCGGTATACATCGACGATCTGGTAATTTTCAGCCAGACATGGAAAGAACATTTAAAACATCTGATGGAGTTATTCGATCGACTTCAGGAGGCGGGTTTGGTGGTAAACCTAGCCAAAAGTGAATTTGGAAATGCGCAAGCCACTTTCCTTGGCCATACAATCGGACAGGGCCTAATGGTCACACGGGATGTGAAACCAACAGTTATTGAGGAGTTTTCAATACCCTCAACACAAAGGGAAATAATGTGATTTCTTGGCATGAGTGGATTTGATCGCACATTTATGCCAGATTTTAGCAGTGTGGTTGCTCCACTGACGGACTTGCTCAGAAAGCATAGCAAATTTAAGTGGACAGCGGAGTGCCACAGGCATTTGACTGCCTGACGGCTGTGTTAGCCAATGCTCCTGTGTTGGAGAATTACACGGGACTCTGTGATCAGATTGGATCGGATCGGGTAGTAATTTCTGGATTACTACCCGAGCCACGTGCCAATTGGCATAGGGTTGAGAAAATTAGAGAAGTTAACACGTGGCTAAAGGAGTGGTGCGGGAAAGAGGGATTCCATTTCAGGGGCATTGGCATCAGTACTGGGGCAGGAGGGACCTGTACTGTTGGGACGGTCTTCACCTGAACCATTCTGGGAACAGTGTTCTAGCGAATAGGATAAATAGGTTGGTCACAAGGACTTCTTTAAACTAGCAAGTTGGGGGGAAGGGAAGTGTAAAGCTATGGACAGTATAATGGTTAATGGAGATCAAGGCAGCAGGTTACGTGACAGGTTATTATGTAGAGATATGGGTTCAAAGACAAGGAAAATTAGGAGAAAGGGTAAGAGGAAAAATAAATTGCAAAACGTTACTGATCAAGGTGTTAGGATTCATAACAAAGACATAAAAAACAGCATAAGTGTACTTTACCTGAATGCTCGTAGTATACGAAATAAGGTAAATGAGTTGATGGCGCAAATCATCGTGAATGACTATGATTTAGTGGCCATTGTTGAAACATTGTTAAACGATGGTCACGACTGGGAGTTAAATATCCAAGGGTATCAGACTATACGAAAGGATAGAATGGACGGTAAGGGCGGTGGTGTAGCTTTGTTGTTTAAGGATGGCATCCGGGCAATAGTAAGGGATGATATTGGTGCTATGGAGGACAAGGTTGAATCAATTTGGGTGGAAATCAGGAATAGTAAGGCGAAAAGGTCACTGATAGGAGTAGTCTATAGGCCACCAAATAGTAACAGGATGGTAGGGCAGGCAATAAGCAAAGAAATAAGGGATGCATGTAGAAATGGTACAGCGGTTATCATGGGAGATTTTAATCTGCATATCGATTGGTTTAACCAGCTTGGTAAAAGCAGCCTTGAGGAGGAGTTTATAGAATGTGCCCGGGATAATTTCCTGGAACAGTATGTAATGGAACCTACAAGGGAACAAGCGGTCCTAGATCTGTTCCTATGTAATGAGGCAGGATTGATTAATGATCTCATAGTTCGGGATCCTCTTGGAAGGAGCGACCACAATATGGTGGAATTTAAAATACAGTTGGAGGATGACAAGGTAAAATCAAACACTAGTGTTTTGTGCTTAAACAAAGGCGATTACAATGGGATGAGAGAAGAACTAGCAAAGGTAGACTGGGAGCAAAGACTTCATGGTGAAGCAGTTGAGGAACAGTGGAGAACCTTCCGAGCGATCTTTCACAGTGTTCAGAAAAGGTTCATACCGACAAAAAAGAAAGACGGTAGAAAGGGGAAAAATCGACCGTGGATATCTAAGGAGGTGAGGGAGAGTATCAAATTGAAGGAAAAAACATACAAAGTGGCAAAATTAGCGGGAGACTAGAGGACTGGGAAGTCTTTAGGGGACACCAGAAAGCTACTAAAAAAGCCATGCAGAAGAGTAAGGTAGACTATGAAAGTAAACTGGCTCAGAACATAAAAGCAGATAGTAAAAGCTTCTACAAATATATAAGACAAAAAAGAGTGGCTCAGGTAAATATTGGTCCTTTGGAAGATGAGAAGGGAGATTTAATAATAGGAGATGGGGAAATGGCTGAAGAGCTGAACAGGTTTTTTGGGTCAGTCTTCACAGTGGAGGACACAAATAACATGCCAGTGACTGATGGAAATAAGGATATGATAGGTGAGGACCTTGAGATGATTGTAATCACTAAGGAGGCAGTATTGGGCAAGCTAATGGGGCTAAAGGTAGACAAGTCTCCTGGCCCTGATGGGATGCATCCCAGAGTGTTAAAAGAGATGGCTAGGGAAATTGTAAACGCACTAGTGATAATTTATCAAAATTCACTAGACTCTGGTGTAGTCCCAGAGGATTGGAAAGTAGCAAACGTGACACCACTGTTTAAAAAAGGAGGTCGGCAGAAAGCGGGTAATTATAGGCCGGTAAGCTTAACTTCGGTTGTAGGGAAAATGCTGGAATCAATCATTAAGGGGGAAATAGCGGGGCACCTGGAGGGAATTTGTCCCATTGGGCAGACGCAGCATGGGTTCACAGAGGGTAGGTCGTGTCTGACTAATTTGGTAGAATTTTTTGAGGCCATTACCAGTGCAGTAGATAACGGGGAGCCAATGGATGTGGTATATCTGGATTTCCAGAAAGCTTTTGACAAGGTGCCACGCAAAAGGTTGCTGCATAAACTAAAGATGCATGGCATTGAGGGTAAAGTGGTAGCATGGGTAGAGGATTGGTTAACTAACAGAAAGCAGAGAGTGGGGATAAATGGGTGTTTCTCTGGTTGGCAACCTGTAACTAGTGGGGTCCCTCAAGAATCAGTGTTGGGCCCGCAGTTGTTCACAATTTACATAGACAATTTGGAGTTGGGGACCAAGTGCAATGTGTCAAAGTTTGCAGACGGCACTAAGATGAGTGGTAAAGCAAAAAGTGCAGAGGATACCGGAAGTCTGCAGAAGGATTTGGATAGGTTAGATGAATGGGCTAGCGTCTGGCAGATGGAATTCAATGTTGCCAAGTGTGAGGCTATCCATTTTGGGAGGAATAACAGCAGAATGGATTATTATTTAAACGGTAAGATGTTAAAACATGCTGCTGTGCAGAGGGACCTGGGTGTGCTGGTGCACGAGTCGCAAACAGTTGGTGTGCAGGTGCAACAGGTGATTACGAAGGCTCATTGAGTTTTGTCTTTCATTGCTAGAGGGATGGAGTTCAAGACTAGTGAGGTTATGCTGCAATTGTATAGGGTGTTGGTGAGGCCGCATCTTGAGTATTGTGTTCAGTTTTGGTCTCCTTACCTGAGAAAGGACATATTGGCACTGGAGGGAGTGCAGAGGAGACTCACTAGGTTGATCCCAGAGTTGAGGGGATTAGATTATGACGAGAGGTTGAGTAGACTGGGACTGTGCTCATTGGAGTTTAGAAGGATGCGGGGGGATCTTATTGAGACATATAAAATTATGAAGGGAATAGATAGGATAGATGTGGGCGGGTTGTTTCCAATGGTCGGGGAAAGCAGAACTAGGGGGTATAGCCTCAAAATAAGGGGAGGTAGATTTAGGACGGAGTGTAGGAGGAACTTCTTCACCCAAAGGGTTGTGAATCTCTGGAATTCCTTGCCCAGTGAAGCAGTTGAGGCTCCTTCTTTAAATGTTTTTAAGAAAAAGATAGATGCCTTTCTAAAGAATAAAGGGATTCGGGGATATGGTGTACGGGCCGGAGAGTGGAGCTGAGTCCACAAAGATCAGCCATGATCTCATTAAATGGTGGAGCAGGCTTGAGGGGCCAGATGGCTTACTCCTGTTCATAATTCTTATGTTCTTATGTTCTTATGAACTAAAGTATCTGACTTTAAAGAGAAATGCCGAGGCGTAGAGAAATGGATGGATTGTGCAGAGACCTTCTTGTCCAAAGAGACTGTCAATGAAGAAGGATTCCAGGTGGATGAAGAAGAACTAAAATGGACTGTTATTATAAATGTTTGCGTGTTTTGTTTTGTTAAAGAAAATGTACATTGACTGTCAATATTTCTGAAAGGAAAATGAAAAGGTGAAAAATGAAACCATCTTGAAGTTGATGGGGTTTTTTTTCTTGGGAGGGAGGTGTCATGTGAGAGTACTTTTAAGAAATGGGTGTTTATTAAATAGCTGTAGTGGATGTACCTTTAAGAAATGGGTATTCATCGAACAGCTGCAGTGATGTCAGAGTGTGGGTGGAGCTGGGCTGGCTGTCTTTCACTTTCGTTTTGAACAAAAGGTCTGTGGGCTTTTAGTTTCGTTTTGAGAACTGGATAGCTGCAGGGAAGCAAGCAGCCATATAAGGATCTCTCTGCAATCTAAAGACTGTCTCCAGATCATTTGGGTGATTTCAAAGTGATAACTGCTCTTAGTAGAGAATTTAAACCTGATCTCTGTGTTAAAAAGGATCTTTTGTCTTATGGATGTTGCAAGGACAGATTAAGGGTTATTTATAGAATATTGTATCTGTGGGGATGATTGGTGTTGATAGTTGTTAAGATAGTCACTGTGGATTTATAAAGTGTTAACTGGTTTCATAAATTAACATTGTTTTAATTTAAAAGTATTTTAACTCTCTGTTGCACCACAACTGTAAAGTAGGCCTGTGTGCTCCCCATTACCACAATCTATTAAAGGTTGTGGGACAGATGAACTCCATGGTACACTTTGGGGTTCTCTAAACCCTGGGCGACTACACCACCCAATACCCTCAAAATTAGCCTTTCCCCAATTTAGAATTTTAACTTTGGGCCAGAACTATCATTCTCCATAGCTATCTTAAAACTAATGGAATTATGGTCACTGGTCCCAACGTGATCCCTCACTAACTCTTCCATCACATGCCCTTCCTCATTCCCCAGGAGGAAGTCAAATTTTGCCCCCTCTATAGTCGGGACATCCACAGATTGAGTGAGGATTTCTTCCTGAATATACTCGACAAATTTCTCTCCAAGATTGGATTGGATTTGTTGTCATGTATCCACAGGTACAGAGAAACATATTGTTTTGCGTACAGTCCTGACAGATTATTCCATACATGAGAAAACATAGGACATACATAAATACACAATGTAAATACATAGGCACAGGCATTGGATCTGCATTTGGAGTGTAGTAATACTCAGTAGAGATGTGTGAAGAGATTAGTTCAGTCCATAAGGGGGTCATTCGGGGGCCTGGTAACAGTGGGGAAGAAGGGGGCCTGGTAACAGTGGGGAAGAAGGTGTTTTTGAACCTGCGAGTGCATGTTCTCAGACTTTTGTATCTCCTAACCAATGGAAGAAGTTCGAAGAGAGAATAACCCGGGTGGGAGGGGCCTTTGATTATGCTGCCTGCTTTCCCAAGGCAGCGGGAGGTATAGACAGAGTCAATAGATGGGAATCTTGGGCTGGGTAGTTGCCATACCAGGCTGTGATGCAGCCAGATAGCATCTGTAATAATTTGTAAGAGTCAATGTGGACATGCCAAATTTCCTTAGTTTCCTGAGGAGGTGTAGGCTCTGTTGTGCTTTCTTGATCGTAGTGTTGACATGGGTGGACCAGGATAGATTGTTGGTGATGTGCACACCTAGGAATTTGAAGCTATCAATCATCTCCACCTCGGTACCATTGATGCAGACAGGGGTGGGTACGAGATGCTCCAGAGATGAGTGTAGGTCCAGGGATATGGAATGTGCTGTGGACTAGTTATGGTAATATGCGAATTGCACACAATCAAGGCATTCTGGGAGTGTGGAGTTGATGTGTCTCATGACAAACCTCTCGAAGCACTTCATAATGATAAATATGAAGGCCTCCAGATGGCAGTCGTTGAGGCACGTTGCCTGGTTTTTCTTTGGTACTGGTATGATGTTGATCTTCTTGAAGCAGGTGGGAACCTCAGAACGCAGTAGGGACAGGTTAAAGATGTCTGTGAACACACATACCAGTTGATCCGTGCAGGATCTGAGTGCACTAGGGACTATGTCAGAACCATTGCTTTCCAAGGGTTCACTTTCACGAAGGCTGATCTGGCTTTGGAAGCTGTGACGGTAGGCATGGGTATGTCCAAGGCTGCATGGGGCAAGTGACAATGGTTTCCTGCTCGAATTGAGCATAGAATGCATTGAGTTCACCAGGGAGGGGTGCGCTGCTGCCGGAGATTCTACTCGGCTTTGCTTTTCATCAGGATGTCCTAACTAGCACAGGCTTCCTCCACCAGAACTATAGGTTATTGATTGGAAAAACAGGAGAGTCGACTTCACATCAGATTCCTACTTCCATACCCACCAGATTCTATGGCCTTTTTCGGGAACAATACTAATTCTCTCCATTGTAGAAAACTCAGCCCACCTCCTCCACAACCCTTTGCAGCCCTCAAGTTGCTGCCTTCATTGTTTTAAACCTGCTGTTGTGCCCAATTCATTCCCAACCCTACCCACAGTGTAAGGCCAACTGGAAGGCTCATTTTATGCTGGGCAGGCCTTAATTAGCCACCCAGTGTGAAACTACATTGAGAATGCATTCTTGCCTGTAGCTGATTCTGCATCTGCTTCCACTCCTGCAGACCTCATGCGCAAGCCAAGTGTGAATTCAGGCCAATGGGCAGGATTGTCTGGCCCCGCCCACTGCTGATATCATCCATTCCTGCGGAACACAATGGACGTTTGACTGGATCACCACATCCCCTGTGGTGGTTCATGTCATCCCCTCGGTGGGTCCCACCACAGCAATGTTCAGAAAACAAAGATAGTTTAAGGGATTTATATTTGCATTGATAAACATTAGAAATAATGGTTTTATTTAAGGGTTTCTGTGTCTTGAAGGGTAAAACCTATATGTAGGCTCATGCTGGCCAACACTGTTTGTGTGTGTGGGAGTTAGTTAAGTTCCATTTGTGTTTCTATTGTGCTCAGAGAGGGCTACAGAATGAAGAATAGATAAAAGGCAGAGATGCCTGTTGGTGTTTCTTAGCAACTGGGGCTTATAAGGAAGATACGCTTTTAAGTTCTAGTTGAGCTAATGTGATTGAAGTTGAAGATAGGTCGTGAACAAGAAGGTGGCTCTCACAGCTCTGCTAGAAGCAGTTGGTTTAGAGGAGTAGAGAAGGAACATATTTCTGAGCTTTGCTAGAAGAAAAGCCATACCATGGAATAATGGTTGATAAAATAAGTATGAGATATTCAGAGCAGCTAGTTAAGGAACCTAGAGAAATGAAGAGGAAGTGCCCAAGAAGGGGTTGGTGTAAAATCCTGGACTAGGTTTGTGGTTAAAGGTGGAGCAGACGCTTTGTTTAAAAGTATATTTTGTAAAACCTGGACTGGATTTTGGCATGCAAACCACTAAGGTAAAGCATTATTATGAGATAAGATTTTAAAGTGTATTTTTGGGAGTGGAGTTTGGAAACACTCATGCAATCATTATCTGGGGGGATGGGGGGGAGGGGGCGGGGGTATTATGATGAGGAATCGACAAACACTAACTTGGGTTCTGAGTTGAGAGTGTGTATTCTTGTATGCTTAAAAGTCATCTTGTGTGCTTAAAAATAACTTTTGTGTTAATGAGACCATTGTAGCTTAAGATGTACTTTGTAATCCATGTTAGTCTAAAACCTGTATGTAATTGCTCAGCTAAAGGGGGAGTAAAGGAGTATCATATTGTATTCCAATTTTTTCATGTTTAATAAATGTTTTTCTTGTTGTTAAATCATTTTTTGATTAAATTTGTTTTTACGAGATGTGGGCTTCGCTGCCCAGGCCAGAATTTGTTTCCCATTCTTAATTGCTCTTGAGAATGTGATGCTGAGTTGTCTTCTTGAACCGTTGCAGTCCTTGTGGTGTAGGTACGCCCATTGTGCTATTAGAGAGGGAATTAGTGGTCCTGTGACTCTATTCCTCCATGTTTTGTTCACAAAATAAAATTATGGTATTTTCGGCTAGGATTCCATTCTGGGACATTCCCATCCAGTTATAACATCAACATCCTTTCCCAAAGGTAGAGGAATCTAGAGGGCATAGGTTTCAGGTGAGAGGGGAGAGATGCAAAAGAGACCAGAGCGGAAATGTCTTTACACAGAGGGAACGAGCTGCCAGAGGCAGTGGTAAAGGCCGGTACAATTTAATTCTTTAAAAAACAGTTAGAAAGTTACATGGGCAGGGTTGGCATAGAGGGATATGGGCCAAATGCGGGCAAGTGGAACTAGTTTAGAGATAGAAACTGGGTGGCATGACAAGCTGGGTCAAAGGGCCTGTTTCCATGCCGTAAACATCTGTGACTCTATCTATGACTTGATCAACTGGGATCATAACAGCAGGGCTGGATAATCCAGTCCAATATGTTTGCCAGATTATTACTTCTACCAATACTCAAGCTGTCAAACAAAATATCATTCATATAAATGTGGAAAGGTCTTCAGATGAGTTGAAAAATATTTCATCTAATGGATAGAAAGTAGATTGCATGACACAATATTGAAATGGTAGTCTGTTGTGATAACCAAGTATGAATGTTTTATCTTTACCAATTCATTCTTTGTAAGCAATCTGAACATCTTTTGAGAGGCTAGTTCTGAAGTCTGGTTGTTTACCTGAGGAAGCGTTATGGGCTCTAGCCTGCAATGCAACTGTGTCATTCTTTAACAAGACTATTGTTTATCCAGCTGCTTTGAAGAGTTTGTTTCTGTACCCTGTGTTGTCTGAGTTAGTCAATGATTTCCAACAGTTATAATAGGGCTTATGAGTTCTGTTCATAAAGTAGAGGGTGAGAAGGAAGGGGTGGCAGGGGATTGGCAAAGTGGCCAGAAGGTTTGACTGTATATAAGTGATCCACTGATTGCTTCAGAAGCACCAGGTGAGGATTTTTTGGAATACCTTTTAATTACTCACCCCCGAACTTACCTACTTCAAGGTCACTTCAGACCTGGACTATTGGAAAGTCCTGTGTGCTGGCATTCTTGAAGTGGAGACAGGAGCGTGACGGTAGGATTGCAGCGGTGAGGTTAATCCATCCTGATTCGGTCTCCAACATGAAAAACCAGCCTAAAGACTCTGTTCTCTGTTGTAGTCAGATGTAAGTACTAAATGAGCCATCAGATGGCAAAAGACTGCTGTTCACCCCTTATCTATTTAAGTGTTAGAAAGGATTATAAACTTAATTAGCTGACTATTGAGTAGTATCTGCTTGATCTTCAATTAAGCTTACCTCACCATAAACCAGTAGACAGCCAAGTCGGCCAGCAGTATAGGAGGCCGCAGTTGATTCTTTTGCTTTTCTCCATGTATCGAAAAGAGGTTACAGAATAATAAAATCATAGTGCAGAAGGAGGCCTTCGACCTATCGAGCCTCCACCAACTGAAAGAACACCCTACCTAGGCCCACTCCCCTGCCTTATCCCCGTAACTAATAACCCCACCTAACCTTTGAACAATAAGCTGCAATGTAGCATGGCCAATTCACCTAACCTGCACATCTTAAATCCTCACATTTAAGTGCAGTCAGAGCCTCTGTCAAAGAAAGGTTATTTAGCCTTTTAAGCATTGTGTACTTCTATTTCTACTGTCATACCCAATTATATTTCTCAGCAGTTTTGGTTGTTATTCATTTTAGCCTGAACATGATGGTCCAAGAGTTTGATATTCATCACATTTTGGTATGAACAGAAGATCAAAGAAGGCAGCCACATTGCCTCTTTTGCATAACTTAGTAACAAAGAGATGATTCATTTTTTACGTAACGTTATCCCATTCACAACATCCATATGGCTCCAAATTTAATGTACAATTGGTTTTATATGGGTATGGAAACCGATTCTTGCTGTAAATATAAGTTAAAATGTTGCAAAGGATCACATATTGCTACACTGGTAATGCAATCTCTTGACTGCTGTAATAAATTTTATTGAGATTAGTAAATAAAAACATATAGCCAAGGGAACAGCGGTTTCCCTGAACTTCTGCATTCAAAGGTTAAAACTAGTATTAATGGGAATCGCACATTGTGAGGGGTGAAAAAGAACACAATTGTAAATATGTAATTCAAGTGCCTTAGGACAAATGCAATAAACAAGCCACCAAAAACACACAATATGACTTGCTCAGTATCTGGACTGCTCATCTCAGTAAATTTGAGTATATCCTCAAAATACCTTCTATTAGCTTCTGGCATTCCAGTTATTTATTTTGTAAGAGCTAAAAAGAAGCTTGTACTTTCTGATTTTTCTGTTTATTCTCTCAAGGTCAGTGAGTTATGTGAATATTCTTTCAGTGTCATTGCACCAGTTAAAGGTTGAGCAGATTTAGACATGACAACGAGAGCCTCTTGACATCAAGGAGGTTAACTATTCAATTCTAGAAAATAGCAAAATAGGGGCAAACTATTTTGGATTCCAGAATAGCATATATAAAGATTAGTGTTGTAAAGGTCCGTTTGGTGTCTCACAAAGAGGCCTGGAGCTTGTAAGGTTGAACATAAACTGTTTATTGTAACTCTATACCATAACTCCATACATATCCAAGGTACTGCCATGTACGGACACTGTCCGCATGCTGCCTCTTTCCAGACTCGACTGCACAGTCGGCTATCGTGTGACTCTCTACATCATATCATGGGCAGTATTGTTCTTCGGTTCCACATTTCACCTAATACCTGTGCTCATGTATTTACATTGTGTATTTGTGTAAGTCCTATATTTTTTCATGTATGGAACGATCTGTCTGGATTGTACGCAGAATAATACTTTTCACTGTACCTCGGTACATATGACAATAAATCAAATTCAATTAACACCTGTTCTGCTGAGAACCCTTATTACTACTGTAGCATGCTGCTATCTCTTAACGGCACAGTACAGCTAATAGCTGCAAATACAATCAGCAACTCTGGGGCTGGATTCTCCGATAATGGGGCTAATTGTTGATGCTGTCGTAAAGACCATAGAGTTTTACGACGGTGTCAACGGGCAGGCAGGACAACTGATTCAACAGCCCGCAAGGGACCAGCACGGGCGCCGCAGGAAGCACCTGAGGGAGTGGCCACCGATATGCGGCAACACGTCATTGACGTGACACCGTGGCGCCTTAAAGCCACATCTACCTCAAACACTTCCGTCGCATGGAAGATGGCTGCCTGCCGTGCAGCACCGGGATTTTGGGAGGGAGAACTGGACACCCTCCTGGACGCCGTGGAGCAGAGGAGGGGGGTCCTGTACCCCGCACCCGACAACAGGGTAGCAGCCGCCGCCATCTCGCATTCGTGGGTGGAGGTGGGCAAAGCCGTCAGCGGCGTTGGGACGGTTGTCAGGACAGGCGAGCAGTGCCGCAAGAAGATGCACAACCTACTCAGGGCAGCCAGGGTGGGTACCCATCACTGTGCCCGTGGCACCAACCCCTCTACCCGACACATGTGAGCTGGCGTCCACACCAGTGGGTCAGTCCCACCCTGCCTGACCCACATGGCTGCACCCACCCATGGCAGCCGCAGTTACCTCATGCCCTGTGCACCAATGCCATCACGGACCCAACCGCTGGGCATCAAACTGTTGATGTTTGTGTGCCCCCCTCACAAGGATAAGAATGGCCATAACCACAGGGAGCGGGAGAAGACTGGAGAGGGAGCACCTGAACTGCGTCCCCTCACCGTGGCCGAGCTGAGGGACTTGACCTCGCTGGCGGACCCAAGGATCGGGAGGTTGCCGATGCCGAGGTCGGAGGCGTGCCACCAAGTGAGATGTGCCGCTGCCTGGCCGTGGCCCCTCACAACACATTTATGCCAAACCCCAATCCCTCCTCACCACAACTCCCCTCGCTGCAACTCCCCCTTGCCCCCGCCCATCGGTCTAACCATACATGCTGTCTTGTGTCTTATAGGACCAGCCGGCAATGTTCCGGGCCCATCCTGCGCCCCCCGCCCCCAGCCAGTGCCAGGGCCGGTACCCCCCAGGGACGCGAGCACCGACGGGGAGGCCAGCCACCTCAACAGCCCTGCACCCGACTCATCTACACAGGACACATCTACACAGGGTACAGCTACACAGGGGACAGCTACACAGGGGACAGAAACAGAAGGCACAGAAACAGAGGGGACGGATAGACAGTACACAACCACACAGAGGACGGACGCACAGGGGACGGCACACACCAACACAGGGGACGCCGGACTTCGGGTCCGATGAGGACATTGCGTTAGACTCTCCGGCACTGCTATCACCCACATCCTCCACCATCGCAGAGACTATCACCTCGGTTGGGATCATTAGTGAGGAGGCTTCTGGGACACTTACTGATGCGCACCACACAGTTGCTCCAGTTCAGCGGGTGGAGGTAGGAGCAGCCGAGGGGCCAGACGGTCAGAGGGCAGTCCGGCCCCAGCAACCAGCTGCCGCCCAGATGGATCCCGGGTTCCTGGAATCTCTACTCCCACCCATAGATCCGATGCAGTCAGAGACACAAGGACAAGAGGAGGGGATGACGGCCAGCTTCCAGAACCTGCAGACACAGTTGGTGGAGTCCAACTGCGTGCAGAAGCAGGGAATGGTGCCGGTCATGCGTGTCACGCAGGCCGACACCACACGGGTGGCGTCCACGGTGGAGGCAATGGGGGCGATGGTGTCGGACATGGGTCACGTTATGCAAGGCATGGGGCTTTCTGTGCAGGCGGGGGCCATGGCCCTCGACATGGCTGCCCACTCACAGGCAACCATATGCCAGAGCCAAGTGCAGATTGCGGCGGCGCTCCTCACTGTGGCCTAGTCCCAGCAGGCCGTGACTGAGAGCATCCATGCCATTGCCCAGGTGCTGGCCTGTGTCACACTGACCCAGAGGGAGATGGCGCAGTCCCAGAGGGAGGTGGCACAGTCCCAGTGGGAGGTGTCATGATCCCAGTCAGGGATGGCCCACTCCCTGGGCTCCATAGCCGCTAACATCCAGACCCTTGTCGATGCGACGGCGAGACTCCAGGACTGGCAGCGCCAGATGTCGGGGTGCCTCGGGGGAAGGCTCTGCTCACACCCCCGTCCCATGGAGAAGCCCGGGAGCCACTGGGCACCCCGAGGGAGGTGAAGTTGCTGGGGAACATACCGGTGACTCCTTCAGGGGACATTCTGGAACACCACACCACCTCAGACTCTCCCCCCCTACCATCCCTGGTGCATCTGGCCGGAGACTTCAACAAGGCCAACCTCAAGAGTGTACTGCCAAAATTCCACCAGCACATCTCCTGTCCAACCAGGGGCGACAACACTCTTGACCACTGCTACTCAAATATCAAGGGTGCCTACCATTCCATCCCCCGACCGCACTTTGGGAAATCAGACCATAAGACGGTGCTCCTTCTCCCGGCATACAGCCAGAAACTCAAGTGGGAGAATCCAGCTAAGAACGTTGTGCAGTGCTGGTCCGAGGAGACAGAAGAGCTCTTACGTGACTGCTTAGAGACAGTGGACTGATCCATATTTAAGAACTCAGCGACCAACTTAAATGAGTATGCCACCACCGTCACAGACTTCATCAGCAAATGTGTGGACGACTGCGTGCCAAAGAAAGCAGTACGTGCGTTCCCCAACCGGAATCCATGGCTCAATCGCGAGATTGACTCCCTACTGAAGGACAGATCTGAGGCGTTCAAGGCAGCCGACCCTGACATATACAAGAAATCCAGGTACGACCTCCGCAAAGCCATCCGGAATGCCAATAGAGAATATCAAACCAAGCTAGAGTCACAGACAGACTCTCGGCGGTTGTGGCAAGGACTAAACAAGATAACGGGCTACAAAGCGAAGCCAAACAGTATCTCTGGCAGCAGCGCACCCCTCCCCGATGAACTCAATGCATTCTATGCTCGGTTCGAGCAGGTAACCAACAATCCGCTGGCGAGTGCCCCAGCAGCCCATAATTCACCCATACCCACCATCACAGCTTCCGAAGTCAGAATACAGGAGGGAGATAGAGAACCTAGTGGAGTGGTGTAGCGACAACAATCTCTCCCTCAATGCCAGCAAAACTAAAGAGCTGGTAATTTACTTCAGGAAGCAAAGTACTGTACACACCCCAGTCAGCATCAACGGGGCCGAGGTGGAGATGGTTAGCAGTTTCAAATTCCTAGGGGTGCACATCACCAAAAATCTGTCCTGGTCCACCCACGTCGACGCTACCACCAAGAAAGCACAACAGTGCCTATACTTCCTCAGGAAACTAAGGAAATTCAGCATGTCTCCCCCACCTTCCCCACACTCCCCTGACCCTGGTAGGCTTTCCCCGGCCCCGCATCAGCCACGGCCATCTCTACTTTGGCAGCCCCTGGTCCCCCCACACCGACCCCTACCTCCTCCGGACGCCTCATCAGCCAGCACGACTGATTGACAATTTTTTATAGGGGTTAGAACCACGCCATCAGGACTTCGACCCATCTGGGGTGCAGCATGGTTAGGGCCCCAGAGAACCGGTCGTTGGGCCAACTTCAGCGATTCTCCGGGCCGTGCGGCGTACGCCACGAACCCGCGATTTCTTTGGGTGTGGAGAATCGGGTAATGGCGTCGCTGGCCGTTTCACCGTAAACGCCTATTCTCCGGCCAAGCGTGGGCTCGGAAAATCCAGCCCCTTGATCTATAAATGAAGAAACAAGATCGGAGAAAGTCTTCACAACACACTTGGGAGATTGGGATGGTATCAGGAATGGCAAAAATGAAGCAAAAATAACCTATGCAATCTCTAAATTCCGCCCGAATATCAGCCCAATTATTATTTTTCGGATTTTCTGCGGGTGTTTACATGTTACAATGTATAGTTATAAATCATAAACAATTTATAATCTAAAAGTAATGCTGATTCATTATGTTTTGGGAGCTCATGGTTTGCATTATCATTGTGCACTGCAAATTTGGAGTTCGGGCCCTCGTTGTTTTGAGTAATGCTCAGGAAAAATCTTCTATTTGTCCTGGAAAATACAATGAAGGTCATGATCAGTCACAGGCAGGTTTAGTCAAGGGAACTGCTTTTGGCTTATGCTTGCTGTTGTGAGTTTTGTTGTACATAAATGTTGCATTTTAGGGGATTGGGATTATTAGAATGATAATTCCTTCATTTGAATTGCAAAGCCTCAACTGTCTGCTGCAAACAAGAGGTGCTGAGTTCACCAAATCCCAACTGACAAATGTGCTGTGCTTTTTAAGTGTTGCACATCCTGACCGTATTTAGCATGCTGATTGTTTCCCATTCATCGTGTTTTACTGAATCGCTGCAATTTAAACTACACTCTGCATGAAGATTAGCTGTAGACACTCCAAAATGGCCAAAATTAAAAATGCACATAAAGTACTTCACTTCAACTCCAAATAGAGTAAGTGCAGCCTTCACATATTATTTGAATGGGCCTGTTTTACCCCTAACGAGGAGAATTTTACAGGCTTCCCCCAAAGGGTTTGCAGAGTCCTGTAAAATTCCCTGGGCATCCTACCCGCCCGACCTGTCGAGAATTTAAGGGGAGGTAGGAGAGGCCAAGGGCGGCCAACCCACCCTCTCCCAAATTGAGGCCGTAAAGTGCCACTTTCCACCCAGCCTCAATTGTGAGGCCGGTGAGGGGGGTCAGTGATAGGAGGAGGCCTGGCAGGTTAGCCTGTTTGGGCTTCAGGTGGGAAAGTAATCATTGCCACTGTCCCCTTTCCACATCAGCTTGTGCCCCCCCCCCTCTGCTAATGTTTATCCCCCACCTGAGTGCTTCCTCCCTGGCCTCTCCATCAAGTCCTCTAACTTACCTGTTCCCCTACCCCAGGGCCTTTCCTCCAATCCCTATCCCATGTCATGCACCTGCACATTTCTCCATCCTGATTCTGCCACTTAGAATTGTGAAAGTCCCGTAATCCAGTGGGACTAGAGGGATTGCGTCAAATGAGATTGACTGACAGTTTGCTGAGGTGGGAATTCCTCCCAAGTGAGGGGCGACGGTCCTGTCTCCAGTCAATTTGCATGCTTCAAAGCATTAAATACCTCCAAAGGCAGCAGATATCAGCAAGGTTGCATTCCCCACCGAATCTTCCAGTGGCAGGTCGAGTGGCTCAGGAAACGTCGCCACCTCTTAGATTCTGCCCGAAATAAAAACAGAAATCCTGAATGCACTCAGTAGTCAGGCAGGATCTGTGGAGTGAGGAATAGAGGGCATTATCTTTTGGCTACGGTGCGCCTGAATGGGGGCACAACACAACACAATTGGTAGATGCCGGGAGAGGCCTCTCCCGGGCTTCCCGACAGCCGTTATGTCTTGCAAGATCGAATCACATCTCTCGTCAGATCTCTCCCGATCCGGATCCAGTCTCGCAGAGTGAAGTCGGCTTAGATGCTGGCTTACCTCGGCCTTCGCCTGATCGAATGGCCACCCGGCATCTACTGGCCTCGCCGGGGAGACCTCAGCCGGCACCATTCAGTAATGGTCCCGACAAACGGGGACCAGGTAGAACAGTACCTGGGGGTCTCCCAGGCAATCTCCTGGTATCCTGGCAGTGCTACCTGCGAACCCCTGCAGTGCCACCCAGGTGCCAATCTGACATTGCCAGGGTGCCCAGGTGTCACTGCCAGGCTGACAGAGGAAGTACCAGGCTGGAAGTGCCAAGGTGCCAGGCTGGCATTGTGCCCGTGCCAGGGGATTCCCTGTCCATTTGTGGTGGAGTATGGGGGGTCTGAAGATTCCCCAACAGGTGAATTGGGCCGTTGGGGTGTACAGGCATTGCATCGGCGGGTTGTGAGATCGGGGCGCCATTAATAAATTATGTCCTGACCCCTTCCTGCACTGAGGAGCTCCACTCGCCGGAAGTCCTTGAAGCAGGAAATGCGGCTAAGTGCAGCCTTGTTGAGGCATTCCCTGCTGGGTCACGAAAACAGTAGATAATGGAGCCGTTTCCACCCCGGCACTCTTATATTTTGAACAGATCGTGCCCAGAGTAATGCTTTCCGATCGATTACCTTTTGTCAGGACTTGAAATGTTAACTTATGGTTCTCCTACAGTGGATGCTGTCTAACTAGCAGGGTATTTGTTTCATTTTCTGTTTTTATTCCAGATTTCCAGCATTCGCTGTAAACAATTTTGCATTAATATTTCAAATGTGTCTTTAGAAAGTAGGACAGAATCAGAAAAAATAATGCTCACAGAGGGAATGATAAATTTGTGACAAAGCTATAGCTATTGAGTTGTGTAATATTAATACCAACATTTTTAACTGACTATATTTCTGGAAACACCAATTTTTAAATAGGTAATAGTTTTGAACAATGGACGGTCTCGGCATTTAGAATGATTCATTTTTCTGCAATTAAACAAGATTTGTGTGCTCGTTCTGTTGGTTTTTTTGCTCACACAATAAACGGAAAGAATAAAATATTGCAAGCAAAGATTTCCAAAAAGTAATTACTATGTCATCTTTTACTCAGGCATCAGGTAAGAATCATGTTTTTATTTGGTGTTAAAACAAGGTGCAGATGCCTCTGTGCCAATGTGTCAGATGGACACACAAAATGAAATAGACTATATACACACAAACAATCTTCCATGAATAGTTTATTGCAGTGTAAGAAAAAACATTGCCCCCCTCCTCATGAATCATTTATGATTAGAACAGCTGGAGCTTAATAAAAATGTCAACTGTTAAAAATGCATCGAGTAGCTGGCATCACCACACTTAAGTCATGGATTTTCAATTTGTACATGAAATTAGTCTAACAGTAAAAGTTTATCCATATTGCAACCCATATAACAAATCACAGATATTTCTTCCACCAATGCCTGACATTTGCTTTTTTTTAAGAAGGTTCCAGTCAAACTGAAATCCCGATGGAACTAAACATTTCAGCCAATCAATATGTCGGATTGATGTCATGCGTCTTCATCTGAGCTGCTGCACAGAGGACCCCACCACAGAATAAAAGCAATGCAACTCTCTGCCTCCTGCAGATTGAATTGCTCCTCCTGTTGGTCAGGCTTTCCAGTATTTGGGCGGAAACGGCTTTGGAAACACCTGTCCATTCATCTGCTTTGCAGAGCTTAAGGCATTTAGCTTTTCAAAAACTGGGAAAATAAGGTGGAGGGAGCGAACTGTGGAGAGCTAGCACAGTTGGATGGCCGCTGGTTCATGATGTCAAGCAATGCCAGCGGCAACGGTTCAATTCCCATGCCAGCTGAGGTTATTCATGAAAGCCCCACCTTGACCCCTTGCCTGAGGTATGGCAACCCTCAGGTTAAATCACCACCAGTCAGCTCTCAAAAGGGAGAGCAGCATCTGGGACTGTGGTGACATTTAAATTTATAATAATTTATTCATAGACATCCTCTTTTTCAACTGTGACTAATTATACTTCAACAAATTCTTGACAATTTTTGTTGCATTGGCCATAACGTTCAAGGACCTAGAGCATTATTCTTCCAATTCAAATTGGTCTAAAATTTTTGTTGTGCTCTGTCTGCATTGGCATTAAGTGGATTACACAAAACCTCCTCATGATTAGTAAAAATGTACTTTGTGTACCATTTCTGCTCCACATTTTCTCACAGAAGCTGTGGTAAATGAAGGCTCAGTTCCAATATGATAGATGTTGCGACATTCAAGCAGAGCATATCAAACACATTGTAAGATGAGGGGCGTCATTCTCCGACCCCCCAGAGGGTCGGAGAATGGCCGTTGGCCGCCGTGAATCCCGCCCCCGCCGGTTGCCGAAGTCTCCGAAGGGAGAAAAGTCGGCGGGGCGTTAATGGCGCCGCTGCCGCGGAGAATGTCACGGGTCTGCGCAAGGCAGCCGATTTTCGGCCTGCCAATATTCTCCCTTCCGGATGGGCCGAAGTCCCGTCGACGTGATGACCGTTCACGTCGACGCGAATCAAACCTCCTTTTCATCGGCGTGACCCGGTGCTCCAGGCTCACGCCGACCAGCGTGGAGGTGAGTGAAGGCCTGGGGGGTTGGCTCTGGGCAGGCGATGGCGTGGCCGCAGTCTGATTGCATGAGGAGAGGTGTGTCTCGGGTTGTGTGTATGTGTGTGTGGCGGGGGGGGGGGGGGGGGGGGGGGGTGGTTAGAGTAGGCTGGGCTCCGGGGGAGTGCCAGGAGGGGGTCCGTGCCGGGGTGGAGGTTGGGGGGGGGTCCGTGCTGGGGTGGAGGTTGGGGGGGGTCCGTGCTGGGGTGGAGATTGGGGGGGTCCGTGCCGTGCCGGGGTGGAGGTTGGGGGTTGGGGGTTGGGGGGGGGGTCCGTGCTGGGGTGGAGGTTGGGGGTGGGTCCGTGCTGGGGTGGAGGTTGGGGGGGGTCCGTTCCGTGCCGGGGTGGAGGTTGGGGGGGGGTCCGTGCCGTGTCGGGGTGGAGGTTGGGGGTTGGGGGGGGGGGTCCGTGCTGGGGTGGAGGTTGGGGGGGGTCCGTGCCGTGCCGGGGTGGAGGTTGGGGGGGGTCCGTGCTGGGGTATAGGTTGGGGGGGGGTCCGTGCCGGGGTGGAGGTTGGGGGGGTCCGTGCTGGGGTGGAGGTTGGGGGGGGGGTCCGTGCCGTGCCGGGGTGGAGGTTGTGGGGGGGGTCCGTGCTGGGGTGGAGGTTGGGGGGGGTCCGTGCCGTGCCGGGGTGGAGGTTGGGGGTTGGGGGGGGGTCCGTGCTGGGGTGGAGGTTGGGGGGGGTCCGTGCCGTGCCGGGGTGGAGGTTGGGGGGGGGTCCGTGCCCTGCCGGGGTGGAGGTTGGGGGGGGTCCGTGCCCTGCCGGGGTGGAGGTTGGGTGTTGGGGGGGGGGGTCCGTGTTGGGGTGGAGGTTGGGGGGGGTCCGTGCTGGGTTGGAGGTTGGGGGGGGGTCCGTGCTGGGGTGGAGGTTGGGGGGGCGTCCGTGTCCCTGCCGTGCCGGGGTGGAGGTTGGGAGGGGGGGGTCCGTGCCGTGCCGGGGTGGAGGTTGGGGGGGGGTCCGTGCTGGGGTGGAGGTTGGGGGGGGGGGGTCCGTGCCGTGCCGGGGTGGATGTTGGGGGGGGACCTTGCCGAGGAGGGGGATGGGAGGGCAAGTGAGTTGGTCCACCTGGCCAGGTGCCAGCCTCCAACAGTTGGACCCATGCGGTCCATGCCACCTGGCTGGGGGGAGGAGGGGATATGGGCAATGATGACATGTCGTCATTCCCCTCCCCCCCACGAGGCCGTCATGTTTTCAGATCATCCAGCGATGTTGGCCGCCGTGGTGGCAGCCGCTCATGTCTATGTTGCCCTGGATGAGGAGGAGGAGGAGCGTGCCAGAGAGGCGGCGCAGGCTGCCGCAGAGGGGCAGGCGGCAGCCGCCCAGGCTGGAGGGACACCTGACCGACAGGACGAGGAGGGGGTGGAGGACGTCGCGGCCCCACGGCAAAGGAGGCACCCGAGGGCGCCCCGTGTGTACCGGCCCCGGCAGTCATACCAGGACCTCACGGACCGGGAATGCAGGAGGAGACTCCGGATGAGCCGGGAAACCGTGGCACACATCTGCCACCTGCTGGCACACCTGTCACCGCGTGGCACTGGCGGGGGACACCCTCTCCCCGTGTCCGTCAAGGTTACGGTGGCCCTGAACTTTTATGCAACGGTGTCATTCCAGGCACTGAGTGGGGACCTGTCCGGCATATCGCAGACATCGGTGCACCGGTGCATCCGGGCAGTGACAGATGCCCTATATGCCATGGCGCACCGCTACATCCGCTTCCCCGTGGTCCGGGCCAGCCAAGATGCCCGGGCCGTGGGCTTCTCTGCCGTGGCCGGGTTCCCCATGGTCCAGGGCGCGATCGATGGGATGCACGTCGCCGTGCGGCCACCTGCAGATAACAGGGCCGTGTTCACTAATAGGAAGGGGACCTATTCGATGAACGTACAGGTGGTCTGCGACCACCGCATGATGATCCTGCACGTCTGCGCCCGTCACCCAGGCAGTGTACACGACTCATTTGTGTTGTCGCGGTCATCCATCCCCGGCATGTACGAGGGACGCCATCCCCGGCTGAGGGGCTGGTTGCTGGGCGACAGGGGCTACCCATTGCGATCGTGGCTGATGACGCCTATACGGAGGCCACGCAATGAGGCGGAGAACCGCTACAATGATGCCCATGTAGCGACAAGGGGAGTGATCGAGAGGTGCTTTGGCGTGCTGAAGATGCGTTTCAGGTGCCTGGAACTCTCTGGGGGTGCCCTCCAGTATCGGTCAGATAGGGTCGGCCGCATCATTGTGGTGTGCTGCGTCCTGCACAACATAGCCCAACAGAGGGGCGATGTGCCGCAGGCAGAGGAGGGCGGAGTGGAGGAGCAGCAGGAAGAGGCCCAGTCCTCCCCAGATGAGGGGGATGGGGGCAATGGTCAGGGCAGACGGGGTAGACACAGGCGGGTGGCTGTCCACCGTTACCGGCTGGCCCAGCGGGCACGGGACAGACTGATAGACGCCCGCTTCACTGACTAGATGGGCGTGGGAATCAGGTAGTATGGCCACAGACCGCACACCATGGCAACAGCCGACCACCCACACCCCCCCACCCATCCACCCACCCAGCACCCTCACCCCCCTCCCCAACCCAACCCACCCCACCCGCATGCACACCACCCCCCCCCCCATTGCCGATCCACCTGCGGCACAACGGGCCGGGCTCACACAGTTGCGGGTGGACGCGTGTCTATCGCAGGCCATGGAGGATGATGACAACCCGCCCTGCGATGAGCTCCTGGCTCTACATCGTTGGACTATGTCTGACCCATGGCCACAGTACCACCATCCACCCGGACCATCCCTGCATGCGGCTGTGACACTGCAGCGCACGGTCCCGTCCTCTGCCCGGGGGATGTTGATGGCGGCCCAGGGGGAAGGGGGCAGACTCACCTGGGGCTGAGGTAAGACCACCCCTCGCACACACACTTGCGCTCAACGTACATGACACCCCCGCACACTTTGGACAGAGCACAAAGGCAGCTTCGGTAGGTGTAACATTGACTTTAATAACCAAAGGAGTTCATGCACGTGCCCTAGCCCCTAAAACTCATCTGTGCCCTGCACCCGTGCCAACTTACTCAGTGTCTAATTGTTTGGCCTTACGGGCCCTTTGTCTACGTCTACGTGGTTCCCCAGACGGTACAGCAGAACTGGAGGTGGACTCCTGTGATTCCTGCCCTCTGACACTGGATCCCTTTGGCGGCCGTTTCCTGGGGCGTCCTGGCCTAGATGGGCCAGGCTGCGGCCCGGGCGACTGGGATGGCGAGCTGCCAGCCTGTCCTGCCCGTTGCCCACCCGATGCACCTGGGACGGAAGGGGGGGGGGGGAGTCCGAGGTGTTGCGGTGTACCGGGACCTCCCCTACAGAGGGACCCGGGACGGACCACCACCACCTCCTCCTCCCTCGGGGTGCCCGATGGCCCCCAGGCCTCTACATGGGTGGGGGATGCGAACGGACTGGCCATCCGACGCCCCCCCCCGACATCTGGCGCTGCCAGTCCTGGAGGCTGTCCAGGGTAGGGGTGTTCTGGGTAGTGCTGTCCCGGGTAGGGGTGTCCTGGGTAGTGGTGTCCTGGGTAGTGGTGTCCTGGCTCGGATGTGACGGGGGCCTGTGGCTGCCCCCCTCGTCGCTGGGTGGTCGCTCCCGCACGTGACGGGGGTGTCGTCTCCCTGTTGCTCCAGGTCTCTCCGTCTCCCGTGGCCTCTGAGGGGCATCGTGCTGGTATCGACAGGGGTCTGCAGGTTTGCAGCCATGGAGCCCAGGGGGTTGGCAAACCCTGTCTGTGACAGTGCGACGCCGGCTCGCACATGGCCACTGGCGCCGATGCCCTCAGCGATGGCCTGCAGAGACTGGGCCATGGCCTGCAGAGACTGGGCCATGGCCTGCAGAGACTGGGCTATGGCGTTGAGCGCCTCGGCCATCTGGCGCTGGCACTGGCTCATGGCCTCCTGTGAGAGGGCAGCCATTTCCTGGGCCACAGACGCCGCCTGCACGGAAGGCCCCAGGCCTCGCAAACCGTTCCTCATGTCTGACACTGTCGCACCCATTGCCTCCACCGCAGACGCCACCCGTGCGGTGTCAGCCTGGGTGGCACGCATGACTGGGACCACTTCCAGCTCCTGGACGCGGGTGGACTCCTCCACCTGCGACCGCAGCCGCCGCAAGCCGCTCGTCACCCTCTTCGATCTTCTCCGGGTCGGTGGTTGCATCGGATCTATGTGCGGGTGTGGTAACTGCAGGAACCCGGGATCCATCTGGGCGGCAGACGTTCGCTTGGGCTGGGCTGCCCTCCGACCGCCCGGTCCCTCTGCTGCTCCTACCTCCACCTGCTGTACCGGGACGGCTGTGTTGTGCGCACCAGTGAGTGTACCAGACGCCTCATCACTAAAGTGCCCAACCGTGGTGAGTGTTTCTGCGATGGTGGAGGGTGTTGGTGACAGCAGTGGTGTTGTGTCGTGCTCTTCATCCCACTCTGAGTCCATGGCACTTTGGGGTACGGGTTCGTCTCCACCCATCCACTCTGAGTCACTGTCCGGTATTTTGTCTTCCTGGGTAGTGCTGTCTCGGGTAGGGGTGTCCTGGGTAGTGCTGTCCCGGGTAGGGGTGTCCTGGGTAGTGGTGTCCTGGGTAGTGGTGTCCTGGCTCGGATGTGACGGGGGCCTGTGGCTGCCCCCCTCGTCGCTGGGTGGTCGCTCCCGCACGTGATGGGGGTGTCGTCTCCCTGTTGCTCCAGGTCTCTCCGTCTCCCGTGGCCTCCGAGGGGCATCCTGCGGGCGTCGCATGCTGGAGGGTCCGGGTCTCGCCATCTCCCGTGGTCTCCGAGGGGCATCCTGCGGGCGTCGCATGCTGGAGGGTCCGGGTCTCTCCGTCTCCCGTGGTCTCCGAGGGGCATCCTGCGGGCGTCGCATGCTGGAGGGTCCGGGTCTCTCCGTCTCCCGTGGTCTCCGAGGGGCATCCTGCGGGTGTGGGTCTCTCCGTCTCCCGTGGTTTCCGAGGGGCATCCTGCGGGCAGTCTGCATCTGCGGGGATGGGTGCCTGGACGTTTGGTCCTGCGATACACAATGAAGCATGCATGGTTAGACATCAGGCAGTGATCAGGTGATACGGGGGAGGGAGAAATAGGGGAAGGGGGATATGGGGACTGGCTGTCGGTGGCTCACTCGCTAGTATGCCCCCGACCTCTGCATCAGCAACCTCCCGGTCCTCGGGTCCGCCAGCCAGTTCCAGGGCCCTTTCCTCGTGTACGGTCAGTGGCCTCTCATCAGCGGGCCCTCCTCCAGTCCTCACATGCTCCCTATTGTTGTGTGCGCGCTTCTCCTGTGGGGGGGGGGGGGGGAGCAGGGGTAAAAGGCAACAGTGTTAGGCAGGTATATGAATGCACGCCATCGGTTGCGCGTGCATTGCAGGGGTTAAGGTTAGGGCTGGATTCACTTGGGGATATGGGGGATATGGGGTATATGGGGGGGATATGGGGGATATGGGGGAGGGGGGATATGGGGGATATGGGGTATATGTGGGAGGGGGGATATGGGGGATATGGGGGAGGGGGATATGGGGGATATGGGGAAGGGGGGATATGGGGAGGGGGGATATGGGGGAGGGGGGATATGGGGGAGGGGGGTATATGGGGAGGGGGTATATGGGGAGGGGGGTATATGGGGAGGGGGGTATATGGGGAGGGGGGTATATGGGGAGGGGGGTATATGGGGAGGGGGTATATGGGGAGGGGGGTATATGGGGAGGCTCACCCTGCCTGCTCTGACGAGGTCGTTCACCTTCTTGTGGCACTGGGTGCCTGTCCGTGGTGTCAGCCTCTGCCACTTCCCTCCACAGACGCCGGCTATGGCGTGGGGCAACTCTGCGGCCGTGCCCGGGATACAGGGCGTCCCTCCTCTGCTCCACCGCGTCCAGGAGCGCCTCCACATCGCGTGACTCGAACCTCGGGGCTGAGCGACGGCCAGCCATCCAGTCGGGTGTTGCGGTCGGGTGTTGCGGTCGGGTGGGGGGGGAGCAGCGCGGCCTTATGAGCCGTCACGCCATGCAGCGCGTATGACGCTGCACGGCGTGAACCACTGCGCAAGCGCGGATCCCGTTACTTCGCTGCTAGCCCATTTCGGGCTGGAGACTATCGACCCATTTTTCCGACGTGACGCAAGTCGGATTTGCGCCGTTTTTTGCGCCGATCGGCAGACTTTCCGCCGATAACGGAGAATTTCGCCCGAGATCTCCATGGCTGCCTTTTTTCTTGAAGAGGTACCATTACTTCCTGTGGGCTGGGCAGCATCTCCTGACAGTTGTGTGCATCAAACAGATGGGTTGCATCATTAGAAAATAGAGGAAAGCAATTAAAATAATTTTAATGACCAGAATGAAAGGAATCAGGTGCAAAAACATACCAGCAGGTGAGATGGTCAGCGGGTGAGGTGTGGAAGCAGGCAAACCAAGCAGCAATACAGAGTGGAGACAAGAGATAATTGGGAGGGAGGAAACATGTGAAGAGATTCAACAGGAAAAGAGAATTACAATAAACAAAGATAGCAAAGTGTTAGAGACCAATTTTCAGAAAACAAAATTTGGAAGTCATCTAAATAAACTGAATGAAAAAAAACATGGCACTTGGATTACCAAAGTAAAACTGGACTATAACAACATGCAGGGAAATAAATGAAAATAGAAGTAACAGTAAATTATTAGAAATAAATCGTAGGTGTTCATCCTCCACATGAGCTGTAGCCCTTTAGCCAACTCAATTTCCATAAAACGAAGTGACTGGACTAGAACATGGCAGATGGAATATGTTGCGAATAGGTATGAAATTACTCACTTGGGTAAAAAAAAGGCAGAGGGTGGGATTATCCGCCGGCGGGATGCTCTGTTTTGCCAGCAGCCCAGGGGTTCCCTGACGGCGTGGGGCTGCCCCACAATGGGAAACCCCATTGACCGGCTGGCGTGACAGAGCATCCCGCTGGTGGGTTGAGGCAGAAATGTGGCACGGCGGGGTGGAGCATCCCGCCGAATATACTTCTCAAATGGTCAGAGGTTGGGAAGTGCAGGGTGTCCAAAGGTACCTGCGCATCCTTGTTCATGAGTCACTAAAAGGTAAGGTGCATGACGCATTGAGGGAGGCAAATAGGATGCTGGCCTTCGTCACAAGGGGATTTGAGTACAGGAGTAAAGATGTCTTGATGTAATTGTATAGAGTCTTGGCGAGACCGCACCTGGAGTATTTTGTGCAGGTTTTGTCCCCTTATCTAAAGTGCTGTAGCGGTTCAACAGATTAATACCTGGGATGGCAAGATTATTTTTTGAGGAGAGATCGGGCAGGCTGGATTTGTATTCCGTAGAGTTTTGAAGAACAAGGGGCGAGATTCTCCGACCCCCTGCCGGGTCGGAGAATCGCCGGGGGCTGGCATGAATCCCGCTCCCGCCGGTTGCCGAATTCTCCACCACCGGATATTCGGCGGGGGCGGGAATCGCGCCGCGCCGGTTGGCGGGACCCCCACGTGATTCTCCGGCCCGGATGGGCCGAAGTCCCGCCGCTAAAATGCCTGTCCCGCCGGCGTAGATTAAACCACCTACCTAACCGGCGGGACAAGGCGGCGCGGGCGGGCTCCGGGGTCCTGGGGGGGGTGCGGGGCGATCTGGCCCCGGGGGGTGCCCCCACGGTGGCCTGGGCCCCGATCGGGGCCCACCAATCCGCGGGCGGCCCTGTGCCGTGGGGGCACTCTTTCCCTTCCGCCTTCACCACGATCTCCACCATGGCGGAGGCGGAAGAGACTCCCTCCACTGCGCATGCGCGGGAATGCCGCCAGCAGCCGTTGACGCTCCCGCGCATGCGCCGCCCGGAGATGTCATTTCCGCGCCAGCTGGTGGGGTACCAAAGGCCTTTTCCGCCAGCTGGCGGGGCGGAAATTCGTCCGGCGCGGGCCTAGCCCCTTAAGGTTGGGGCTCGGCCCCCAAAGATGCGGAGCATTCCGCACCTTTGGGGCGGCGCGATGCCCGACTGATTTTGGGTGCCAGTCGGCGGACATCGCGCCGTTTCCAGAGAATTTCGCCCCTCGAGTGACCTCATTAAAATGTAAACATTCCTAATAGAAAATAACAGGGTGGATGTAAATAAGATGTTTACATCCTCAGGCTGGTGTGTCTAAAACCAAGGGACATATGACCTTTTGTCAGGACTTGAAATGTTAACTTATGGTTCTCCCACAGTGGATGCTGAGAAGGGAAATTTCTTCACTCAGATGGTGGTGAATCTTTGGAATCCTCCACCTCAGACGGCTGTAGAAGTTCAATCATTGACCAAGTTCAAGACAGGAATCGATAGATTTCTGAAGACTGATTACATGAAGGGATGTGGAGTTAGCGAAGGAAAATGGAATTGAGACAGATGGCCAGCCATGATCTAAATGAGTGGCAGGTACAGGCCCGACTGGCTAAATGGCCTATTCATAGACTTATGTTTCTGATCCCTTCCTCCAACCAGTTTGCTCACCTATTTTTTAGTGATGCAGCTTCACCTGAAAGAAGTGCATAGAGAAAAGCAAAGAAGGTTAAAGAAAGAATAGAAAATATCAGAACAGAAGTGAAGATATGAGAAATATTTAAGGAATAATAAAATGTACTCACGAAAGTATGAACAAGATGAAAGGAAAAAAGATATAGGAAAGAAAGAAAATTGATGTCACTGATGTCATTTTCCACAAATTTGAAAAAGAGAAACAGTTTTTGCTCATGTTTGTTTCCTTAAACTGAATAGTATTTTGCTGTAGAAAGGATAAGGGGTGACCTACTTGAAGGTCTCCACCAAGATTTTCCTGAGTAATCGGTAGAGAACAGTGCGTGATACATTTCCCCTTTGTTGCTAAATTCTCAACTGTGAGGAGGGCTTTGTTTTCTAAATCATGCTTTCTTCCTATGGGGCAGCTATAATTAAAAGCTTCTGGATGCAGTCTGACCTTATCTCACCAACAGTATATTGTGCAAAGTCAAATTTCATTAAGCACCAAATTCATATTAGAGGAACAATAGCATGCTGAGGGTTAAAGTGCCTTGGTATTTCACATCTCTACATAATTACATGTTAATCTGAAATCAATAACACATTGTCAAAGGAAGTCTCAAATCTACAGGGAATTTAAAGTAGCAACGTAAAGGTATTTCAACAAGAACAATTGATGTTTATATAGCACCTTTAACATAATCAAATTCCGTAGGCTCTCCACAGCAGCATTACAAAACACTACGTGACACCCGAGCAAAATAAGGAAGTATTAGATCAGATGACCAATAGCTTGATCAATGAGGTAAGTTTTAAGGAGTGCCTTAACAAATGAACAGTAAGAAGTCTTACAACACCAGGTTAAAATCCAACAGGTTTGTTTTGAACCACTAGCATTCGGAGCACTGCTCTTTCTTCAGGTGAATGAAGAGATAGGTTCCAGAAACATATATGTAGACAAAATCAAAGATGAAAGACGATACTTTGCAGGTAATTTGTGAGTCTTTGCAGGTAATTAAGTCTTTACCGGTCCAGACACAGCACCTGGAGAGATGGATAATCATAGGTATGAATTGTCTCAAGTCAGGAAAGTTGGTAGGATTTTGTGAGCCCGGGCCAGATGCTTGGCGGGGGGGGGGGGTGGGGGCGTGGGGGGTGGGGGGGGGGGGGGGCGGGGTGGAATATAATGCGACATGAATCCAAGGTCCCGGTTGAGGCCGTACTCTTGTGTGCAGAACTTGGCTATAAGTTTCTGCTTGGCGATTCTACGTTGTCGCGCGTCCTAAAGGCTGCCTTGGAGAACGTTTATCTGAAGATCAGAGGCTGACTGCCCTTGACTGTTGAAGTGTTCCCCGACTGGAAGGGAACATTTTTGCCTGGCGATTGTCGCGGAATGTCCCTTCATCCGTCATCGCTCAGGGCATTCAGCCTCTGATCTTCGGGTAAGCGTTCTCCAAGGCGGCTTTCAGGACGCGCGACAACGCAAAATTGCCGAGCAGAAACTTATAGCCAAGTTCCGCACATATGAGTACAGCGTCAACCGGGACCTTGGATTCATGTTGCATTACATTCACCCCCCACCATCTGGCCTGGGCTTGTGAAATCCTACCAGCTGTCCTGGCTTGAGACAATTTACATCTCTTTAGCCTGTGATTATCCCTCTCTCCAGGTGCTCCATCTGGACCTGTAAAGGCTTAATTACCTGCAAAGACTCACATTCAAAGTATCGTCTTGCATCTTTGACTTTGTCTAGAAATATGTTCCTGGAACCTACCTGTTCATTCACCTGAAGAAGGAGCAGTGCTTCCAAAGCTAGTGATTCGAAACAAACCTGTTGACTTTAACCTGGTATTGTAAGACTTCTTACTGTGCTCACTCCAGTCCAACGCCGGCATCTCCACATCTTAACAAATGAAAGCAAGGTAGAGAGGTGGAGGTGTGTAGGGATGGTCCTCCGGAACTTGGGACCGAGAAACAAAAGGCACAGTCAGTAAAAGATGGAGTGATCAAAATTGGTGATGTTCAAGGGGTCAGAAGTAGAGGAATACAGCTATCGGAGAGGATACCAAGCAAATATTATTCTCTCAGAAATGAGAAGAGATTAATTTTTACTGTCGAAGAACAGCTGCTGAAAAAAATAAAGTCAAAGCTAATGCGCAGGACAAAAAGAACTTGGAATGAAAAGGCGAGATGTATTTTCACCGCTGCACAGTTAACCAGATGCCTTCTAAATATTGCAATGGTCTTCAGTATTTAAGATATTACAAACTTGCAATAGAGTGTTTAGTCTTCTACAACAAGGATTTAATTAAAAGTGGCACCACATCAAAGATGTTTTCAATTATGATACAGTAACATGGTGCCAAATAAGAATGTCTAACCTCCTGAAGGGTTTGAATTCCTAGCTAGCGCATTGGGTAACCTTTAATAAAATAGTAATACAGTATAAACCCTGTTTAAAATGGAGCAGAGAGAAATGTTATGAGAATAATTTAATGATGCGTCTATGAAATACAATTGAACACTTCAAGAAGATTTTACAATTCATGGAATACTCTCATTTAGGCACTTTATTTTTGACCTGAGTGACTTGCAGGGAATACCACAGAAGTAAACACAATTCCACCCTTAATTTTTGGTAAATGGTCTTTGGAAAATCGAGAAACCATATGGTTGTGAAAATAAAGAGATAAATCTGAGCAAAGAGATATCTTTATGCTGTTCAGAGTTGTAAATGCGAGCTGAATTACTTAATGATTAAACAACTCACTTTTTTTGATCCAACATTACAAGAATTTAACAGCTTAAAGATTTTATAGCATTTAGTTCCTCAGCTAATCTGCAGATCCAAACTCTCTAAACTTAATTTGCAAATAAGCGTTTCTTGTTATGCGATGCTTCTTTTTGTGTTCTTCCCTGTAGTGTCTCCTAAAGATAAATCCTATGTGATAAACCTATTGTCAGTAATATGAGTCCCAATTTTCACCTGTCAGGTTCCACTGACATGGGCTCAGTCCAACGCCAGCAAACAAACAGTGAATTTCATGTTGCTCTCAGACAATGCTATTTTTCTCATTCTTGTCTATTTCTCGCCCCTCGCCACCTTTCCTTTTTGCAAGCCTTTGGTAATCGCCTGCCTTCCTGTTTCACAGACCTTTTACCCTTCACTTACTTGTAAAGTGTCTTGTGGCATTCTTCATGTTAAAACAGCTCTACAGAGCAAGTAAAAAAAAATGTTCAGCATGTTTGGCTGCATCTGAAGACAGAGAAAAGGGCGCGATGGAACCAAAAAAAAAACCAGAGTCCTTTCTGGGCAGGATTAGCAGGGTTGTTCCGGCAATTGCAGTGCCGGGAATGACCCTGTTATCAAACAGCGCTCCGGGTTTTTTTGGGTCTCGACGATGAACGTCCCACTGAGGCCGCACTCAGCTACATTTCCTACACTGAGGAGTTCTGACGAGCGATCCCCGGACCCTCCTAATGCACCACCTCACCTGTTGGGGGTTCCTCGAGCCCCCCGCATCCCACCTACACGAGCAGGGCATCCCCGGACCCGATCCCCGGCATGGGAAAAATGCTACCCGGGCACCTTGCACTGCCAACCTGGTACTCTGGCAGTGCCAGCCTGGTACCCAGGTGGCACTTCCAGGCTGCCTAGGTGGCAATGCCAGAGTGCTAGACTGCCAATGCCAAGGTGACCAGGTGGCATCAGCACTGTCAGGGTACAATCCAGTCGAGATACCTTCCTCCCAGGTGCCTCTGATCACCTGGGGGACCCCCCCACCCCCCCACCCCATGCCTTTAGGCCTGCTCCCCGTTTTCGGGGACCAGTGCTAAATGGTGCGCAGCTAGGGTCTCCTCGGTGTGACCAGTAGATCCCGGGAGCTGGTTCAATCTGGGAAAGGGAGAGATTTTAAAATAAATTAAAAGTACCCAATTCATTTTTTTTCCAATTAAGGAGCAATTTAGGGTACCAATCCACCTACCGTGCGCATCTTTGGGTTGTGGGGTGATACCCACACAGACACGGGGAGAATGTGCTAAATCCACATGGACAGTGACCAGGGGCCTGGATTGAACCTGTGTCCTCGGTGGCATGAGGCAGTAGTGCTAACCACTGCGTCACTGTGCCGTCCGAGGGAAATCGGAGTTAAGAAAGTTTTTAAACTCAAACTCTGCGAGTCTGGGTCCCGCCCATTGTAGGTGGGATCCATATCGCAACATCTCGCGAGATCTCGTTAGATCTCGCAAGGCGTAGTGACTGTGGGGAATTCCGGCTGCCTCCTGTTCCGATTCCGGTGGGACGTGGCCGGTAAATCGCACCCACGGTTAATGAGACAAATTTTCAACTGAGGCCGGGTTCAGATGGGAGTTGGTAAGCTTGCAAATTGGCTTCCTTGCCAATTCACCAGCATAATTTCAACAGTGAGCCATTTCCAAAGAGGCCATGTTAGGGATGTATCAGCTGCCCAATGGTAAGCACTGGGAGCCAATAAGATACAAATTAATTCAAAGAAAGGACTGATTAAGATTTTAGATTTGCATGGATTGTGAATTTCAGTTGGCAATGCAGGCAGCCCACAATGACCTGGATCACCCGCAAGGCTCAGAACGGGAATGGGGAACGCGATTGTCACGTGAACACCAGCCCCCCCCCCCCCCCACCTACCCAATCCCCTCATCCCACCCCACTCCCATAACGTTTCCAGGCCAAGGCAGTTATCTCTTGGAGGGACTGTCCCTCCACGATCGTGGCCAGGCAGCTGCTGCTATTTTAATCATGAAAAAAACGTACCTGGCTTTTTGCTGCACTGCTGTCTCCACCTTCAGATCAGCCGGTGGTCCTGATGATTTGGGAGTGCTGGGCGGGCCCCCCATTCACAGTGCAGAGACAGGAGCCCACGGCCATTCCTGATGGAGAGCAGGGAGTGGGCTTACCATCCTAGGTGACTCTCAATTTTAAAATAGAGTTGGGCTTATTCATAACGAGCTTACATGTTGTGTTCCTGACCCCCCCTGGTGGGCTGACTTTTCAATGTTTCGGGTCGATGACCTTCCATCAGGACAAGATGCTGACCAGGAATGGGAATCCTGGATGAATATTCTTTTTCTCCTTCTGTAGGCTGGGATTACTTCTCTAATACCACCTGTGCTGAGATCAGCTTACACAAAACAGATGAGAAATCAAACATTAGATCCAATCTCTCTCTGGCTTAGTTCCCACTGGACATTTAGCTTCTGAACTCTGAAGAAGCTTATGTGTTTTAAATTGCCAGTGCACCTAGAATGTGAACTAGCCATTGCTGAGTCAAATTGTGTTTTTTTTTTTTACACAGCACTAATTCAATGTGATTCTCGATTGTGTTCCAGTGCATGGTCCTGCCACGAACAATAAAGGATGTAACAACTTTCATTTGAACCTCCATCAGTAGGCATTCTTCCACCACCTTCAAAAATGTATTACCCTAATTAAAGGAGCTGATTTACAAAAGGAAAAGATCCTCCCGAGAGCAGTCTTTTTAAAACGTTTTTCATATATCAAATTTTCTGAAGTTTAAATTAAAATCAGGAGGGAATCAATTTACTTGTGCAGCTGGTCTTCCCTTCTTTCCAAGTCCCTTTCAGCAGTCAGCCCATGGTGTCTGTCACAGTAGCTGCTACCTGAGCAATGTGGTCTGGCAGAACATGCAGCTGCAATCTGCTGAGATAACTTTGCAGCAAAAATAAGAAACGGCAGTGAGATAGTAAAATTACCCCGTGCTTTTATACAATCCACATCTACGCTTTCCTTCAAACTTTGACTCTTGATGGCGGAATCAGCAATTTTCTCGTATGTAATGCATGTACCACCCGCTCACCCACATGCACAATACCCCTCCACTCTCGGCCACTCACAAAATTATTTCTAAAATAAAAGCAAAATACTGCAGATGCTGGAAATCTGACATAAAGGGCGGGATTCTCCGGCCACGTCCGCCCGGTGACCGGAGAATCCCGCCCGAGGTTAACGGAGCTATCCATTGTACGCGGCTCGCTCGTGGCGTTCTTGCGGCAGGCGGGACGGGAGAATCCAGCCCAAAAACGGAAAACTGGTTCTCAGTTTGGTGAGAGGTAGGGCTATCTGTAGACATTGGAGTTGCGACTTTTAACAAGAGTGCTGCAAGTGGGGTGAGTGAAAGAGAGGAAGGAGGCCTGAATTGAGGGAAGAAGCGAGCTCTTTGGTGAATACCTGGTGAGTGGTTACAGTCTATTCTATTCCTAAAATGCAGAACAATTAACAAACTGGCGATAACGTTAATAAAATAAATAACAAAGGAAACTAATTAATGAATAAAATATTTAAGGAGTTCATTAAAACACTTTAAGGATGGTGGTACAGGTGATGTGTATGGCTGCAGCATGTGGGAGATCCTGGATGCCATTGTGATTCAGGGCAAACATGTCTGCTGTAAGTGTTTGTGGCTTGAGGAGCTTTATCTGAGGGATTGTGCTGGAAGCCGAATTGCAGACAGTGTGATGTACCAGTTGCGGTCATACCCTTGAGGATTTGGCAGTGGTCAGGGATATGATGGTATGTTTAGTGACCACAGACGACTGCAAAGCGTGTGGATAAGAGAAACTAGTTTTATTACAAAGTAATGATATGAATGATACTTTTCAGATCCCAGCCGGGCCTGAGGGAGGCGTTCCAAACCTCAGCAACATTTGCATTACAGGTTATTAGAATCCCATGGGCTTACGGTCCCTCAGTGGGGGAGCTCGTATTCAATGAGGCTCACGGGGAGGCTAATTACTTCCACCCTGTAGGTCTTGTGAGGTTTATAACAGCATGGCTGCGAAAGAAGCAGGTAAGGGAATTCAGAGGGAGGAGTGCAGGAGCCTCAACCTTTTCATTTATTTGACAGGTCTGAGTTTCTTTCAGCTTGGTTGGATGAGAGTGGGGCTTCAGGGTGGATGAGCTAACTGGCCATGGCAGTGTGGTACAGGAAGCCATTCAAGTGGAGGGCCCAAAAAGGAATGAAGTGTCCATAAGGGACAGTGTAGTGAAGGGGATTGGCATTGCTCTCTGCAGAAAATACGGACCTCCGCTGGCTATGGCAAGGTCTGCAAGACATAACCGGCTACAAGATGAAGGCATGTAAAATTGCTGGCTCCAACGCACCCCTCCCTGACGAGCTTAACTCATTCTGTGCCCGCTTTGTGCAAGAGGTCAGCGAGAGCGAGCCCTCCACCCTGGAAGCCTCGGATGAACTTGTATCTGAAGTCACCATTGCAGATGTCAGAGCAGCCTTCTCAAAAGTCAACCCACGGAAAGCCACTGGCCCGGATGGGGTACCCGAACGAGCACTCAGGTCTTGTGCGGATCAGCTGGTGGGGGTATTCGCAGACATCTTCAACCTCTCTTTACAACAATCTGAGGTCCCTATCTACTTCAAGAAGACGACCATCATCCCCGTACTAAAGAAAGGCCAAGCAGCATGCCTTAATGACTATCGTCCAGTGGCTCTGACATCCATCATTATAGAATCATAGAAGTTTACAGCATGGAAACAGGCCCTTCGGCCCAACCAGTCCATGCCGCCCAGTTTTTACCATTAAGCTAGTCCCAGTTGCCCGCACTTGGCCCATAACCCTCTATACCCATCTTACCCATGTAACTATCTAAATGCTTTTTAAAAGACACAATTGGACCCGCCTCTACTACTACCTCTGGCAGCCCATTCCAGACACTCACTACCCTCTGAGTGAAGAAATTGCCCCTCTGGGCCCTTCTGAATCTCTCCCCTCTCACCTTAAACCTATGCCCTCTAGTTTTAGACTCCCCTACCTTTGGGAAAAGATGTTGACTATCTACCTTATCTATGCCCCTCATTATTTTATAGACCTCTATAAGATCACCCCTAAGCCTCCTACGCTCCAGGGAAAAAAGTCCCAGTCTATCCAGCCTCTCCTTATAACTCAAACCATCAAGTCCCGGCAACATCCTAGTAAATCTTTTCTGCACTCTTTCTAGTTTAATAATATCCTTTCTTTAATAGGGTGACCAGAACTGCACACAGTATTCCAAGTGTGGCCGTACCAATGTCTTGTACAACTTCAACAAGACGTCCCAACTCCTGTATTCAATGTTCTGACCAATGAAACCAAGCATGCCGAATGCCTTCTTCACCACCCTGTCCACCTGCGACTCCACCTTCAAGGAGCTATGAACCTGTACTCCTAGATCTCTTTGTTCTATAACTCTCCCCAACGCCATACCATTAACTGAGTAGGTCCTGGCCTGATTCGATCTGCCAAAATGCATCACCTCACATTTATCTAAATTAAACTCCATCTGCCATTCGTCGGCCCACTGGCCTAATTGATCAAGATCCCGTTGCAATCCTAGATAACCTTCTTCACTATCCACTGTGCCACCAATCTTGGTGTCATCTGCAAACTTACTAACCATGCCTCCTAAATTCTCATCCAAATCATGAATATAAATCACAAATAACAGTGGACCCAGCACCGATCCCTGAGGCACACCACTGGTCACAGGCCTCCAGTTTGAAAAACAACCCTCTGCAACCACCCTCTGCCTTCTGTCGTCCAGCCAATTTTGAATCCAATTGGCAACCTCACCCTGGATCCCGTGAGCTTTAACCTTCTGCAACAACCTACCATGCGGTACCTTGTCAAAGGCTTTGCTAAAGTCTATGTAGACAACGTCTACTGCAATGCCCTCATCTACCTTCTTGGTCACCCCCTCAAAAAACTCAATCAAATTTGTGAGACATGATTTTCCACGCACAAAGCCATGCTGACTGCCCCGAATCAGTCCTTGCCTCTCTAAATGCTTGTAGATCCTGTCTCTCAGAATACCTTCTAGCAACTTACCTACTACAGACGTTAGGCTCACCGGTCTGTAGTTCCCAGGCTTTTCCCTGCTGCCCTTCTTAAACAAGGGCACAACATTCGCCACTCTCCAATCTTCAGGCACCTCACCTGTGGCTGCCGATGATTCAAACATCTCGGTTAGGGGACCCGCAATTTCCTCCCTAGCCTCCCACAACATCCTGGGATACATTTCATCAGGTCCCGGGGATTTATCTACCTTGATGCGCTTTAAGACTTCCAGCACCTCCTCCTCTGTAATATGCACACTTCTCAAGACATCACTATTTATTTCCCTTAGTTTCCTAACATCTATGCCTTTCTCCATCGTGAATACCGATGAGAAATATTCATTCAGGATCTCACCCAACTCTTGTGGCTCTGCACATAGATGTCCTTGTTGATCCTTAAGAGGCCCTACTCTGCCCTAGTTACTCTTTTTCCCTTTATGTATCTGTAGAAGCTCTTTGGATTCTCCCTTGCATTATTTGCCAAAGCAATTTCATGTCCCCTTTTTGCCCTCCTGATTTCCCTCTTAACTCTATTTCGACAATCTCTATACTCTTCAAGGGATCCACTTGATCCCAGTTGCTTATGTACGTCATATGCCTCCTTCTTCTTTTTGAAGAGAGTCTCAATATCTCGAGTCATCCAGGGTTCCCTACTTCTACCAGCCTTGCCCTTCACTCTAAAGGGAATGTGCTTACCCTGCACCCTGGTTAACACATTTTTAAAAGCCTCCCATTTACCAGCCGTCCCTTTGCCTGCCAATAGTCTCCCCCAATCTACCTCTGCAAGTTCCTGTCTGATACCATCAAAATTGGCCTTGCCCCAATTAAGAATTTTAACTCTTGGGCCAGACCTATCATTCTCCATAGCTATCTTAAAACTAATGGAATTATGGTCACTTGTCCCAAAGTGATCCCTCACTAGCACTTCTGTCACTTGCCCTTCCTTATTTCCCAAGACAAGGTCAAGTTTTGCCCCCTCTCTAGTCGGTCCATCCACATACTGAATGAGAAATTCCTCCTGAATACACTCAACAAATTTCCCTCCATCCAAGCCCCTAATGCTATGGCTGTCCCAGTCAATGTTGGGAAAGTTAAAGTCCCCTACTACTACCACCCTATTATTCTTGCAGCTATCTGTAATCTCCTTACATATTTGCTCCTCAATTTCCCGCTGACTATTTGGGGGCCTGTAGTACAGTCCTACCAAGGTGATCTCTCCCTTCTTATTTTTCAGTTCCACCCATATAGACTCAGTGGGCGAACCCTCGGATATATCCCCTCCAAGTACTGCCGTGATGTTCTCCCTAATCAAAAACGCCACTCCCCCTCCTCTCTTACCTCCTGTTCTATCCTTTCTATAGCATCTGTACCCCGGAACATTGAGCTGCCAGTCCTGCTCCTCCCTTAGCCATGTTTCAGTCATAGCTATAATATCCCAGTCCCATGTGCCCGTCCATGCCCTGAGTTCATCCGCTTTGCCCGTCAGGCCCCTTGCATTGAAATAAATGCAGTTTAATGTAGACCTTCCTTGCTCTCTGCCCTGCTTTCTCTGGTCATGCTTTACACACTCTCCCTTCCTGCCTTTTGTTTCAATCCCCACTGACTTCCTACATCGGTTCCCACCCCCCTGGCACATTAGTTTAAACCCTCCCCAACTGCACTAGCAAACACCCCCCCCGAGAACATTGGTTCCGGTCCCACCCAGATGCAGACCGTCCGATTTGTACAGGTCCCACCTCCCCCAGAACCGGTCCCAATGTCCCAGGAATTTGAAACCCTCCCTCTTGCACCATCTCTCAAGCCACGTATTCATCCTAGCTATCCTGCCATTCCTACTCTGACTATCACGTGGCACTGGTAGCAATCCTGAGATTACTACCTTTGAGGTCCTACTTTTTAGTTTAACTCCTAACTCCCTAAATTCAGCTTGTAGGACCTCATCCCGTTTTTTACCTATATCGTTGGTGCCTATATGCACCACGACAGCTGGCTGTTCACCCTCCCCCTCCAGAATGCCCTGCAGCCACTCCGAGACATCCTTGACCCTTGCACCAGAGAGGCAACATACCATCCTGGATTCTCGTTTGCGTCCGCAGAAACGCCTGTCTATTCCCCTTACAATTGAATCCCCTATCACTATAGCTCTGCCACTCTTTTTCCCGCCCTTCTGTGCAGCAGAACCAGCCACGGTGCCATGAACCTGGCTGCTGCCACCTTCCCCTGGTGAGCCATCTCCCCCAACAGTTTCCAAAACGGTAAATCTGTTTTGGAGGGAGATGACCGCAGGGGATCCCTGCACTGCCTTCCTACTCTTCCTCTGTCTGTTGGTCACCCTTTCCCTATCTGCCTCAGTAATTTTAATCTGCGGTGTGACCAACTCACTGAATATGCTATCCACGACTTCCTCAGCATCGCGGATGCTCCAAAGTGAGTCCATCCGCAGCACCAGAGCCGTCAAGCGGTCTAACAGGAGCTGCAGTTGGACACACTTCTTGCAGATGAAGGAGTCAGGGACACCAGAAGGGTCCCTGACTTGCCACATCTCACAAGAGGAGCATGACACGGGTCTGTGCTCTCCTGCCATGACTTAAACCTGAAGTTAAATTTGAACTACACTACACAGCTAAGAGAAAGTCAAAGAGAGAGAAATCACTTACCAGTTACAAGCCAATCACTTACCTGCTGGCTGTGATGTAATTGCTCCAGAGACTCCCTCACAGGTCTGCTTCTCTGCACCTCCTTAAGGTGAGCACCAAATTCCCTTAACTAGTTAATTAATTTACTTAATTACTTTGATGATTTTTTTTTTTTGTCACTCCCCTCTTACCCGAACTCAGCCTTACCCAAACTCAGATACACTCTGTTTGCCTCCAGCACTCTGTTTCTATAGGCACTTCAGCCATACCCTTTGTATCCTTCCTGATTTACAGTCAGCCAATAGGCCTGCTCCCGAAACTGATCTCTCTCCCGAACAGCTGACCTGCAAGGTAAGGAAGTGGTTAAGCAGTACTTACCTCACCCACGGCGCGACCTTTTAAACTGTCCCCTCTGCCTCGAAGCTCCCGCGCTTTTTGAAACTCCCGCGCTGTTTCCAAGGTCCCGGCTCCCTCTCTCTCCCGAACAGCTGAACATTATGAAGTACTTCAAAAGGCTAGTCACGGAACAAATGAACTCCAGCCTCCCGGATTGCCTTGATCCACTACAGTTCGCCTACCGCTGCAACAGGTGCACAGCAGATGCCATCTCCTTGGCCCTACACTCAACACTGGAACACCTAGATAACAAAGGCACCTATGTCAGACTCTATTTATTGACTACAGCTCAGCCTTCAAAACTATTATTCCTACAAAACTCATCTCCAAACTCCGTGGCCTGGGCCTCGGCTCTTCCCTCTGCGACTGGATCCTGAACTTCCGAACCCACAGACCACAATCAGTAAGGATAGGCAACAATGTCTCCTCCACGATCATCCTCAACACCGGTGCCCCACAAGGCTGTGTCCTCAGCCCACTACTATACTCCTTATACACCTATGACTGTGTGGCTAAATACTCTTCCAACTCAATTTTCAAATTTGCTGATGACACCACCATAGTGGGTCAGACTTCAAACAAAGACGAGACAGACATAGACATAGACATAGAACATACAGTGCAGAAGGAGGCCATTCGGCCCATCGAGTCTGCACCGACCCACATTAATCCCTCACTTCCACCTTATCCCCGCAACCCAATAACCCCTCCCAACCCTTATGGACACTACGGGTAATTTAGCATGGCCAATCCACCTAACCTGCACGTCTTTGGACTGTGGGAGGAAACCGGAGCACCCGGAGGAAACCCACGCGGACACGGGGAGAACGTGCAAACTCCGCACAGACAGTGACCCAGCAGGGAATCGAACCTGGGACCCTGGCGCTGTGAAGCCACAGTGCTAATCACTTGTGCTACCGTGCTGAGTACAGGAATGAGATAGAGAATCTGTTGAACTGGTTCAACGACAATAATCTCTCCCTCAAAGTCAATAAAACGAAGGAGATTGTCATCGACTTCAGGAAACGTAGAGGAGAACATGCCCCTGTCTACATCAATGGGAATGTAATAGAAAGGGTCGAGTGCTTCAAGTGTTTAGGTGTCCAGATTACCAACAACCTGTCCTGATCCCCCCATGCTGACACTATAGATAAGAAAGCCCACCAACGACTCTCCTTTCTCAGAAGACAAAGGAAATTTGGCACGTCAGCCACGAGTCTCACCAACCTTTACAGGTGCACCATTGAAAGCATTCGTTCTGGTTGTATCACAGCTTGGTATGGTTCCTGTTCTGCCCAAGACCGCAGGAACCTACAAAAGGTCATGAATGTAGCCCAGTCCATCATGCAAATCAGCCTCCCATCCATTGACTCTATCTATAATTCCCACTGCTTCGGAAAGGCAACCAGCATAATTAAGGACCGCACGCACCCCGGACATACTCTCTTCCACCTTCTTCCGTCAGGAAAAAGATCCAAAGGTTTGAGGTCACATACCAACCGACTCAGGAACAGCTTCTTTCCTGCTGCCATCAGATTTTTGAATGGACCTACCTCGTATTAAGTTGATCTTTTCTCTACAACCTAGTTATGACTGAAACATTACATTCTGTAATCTCTCCATCCTTCCCAATGTACAGTATGCGTTGTCTGTATAGCATGCAAGAAACAATACTTTTCACTGTATATTAATACATGTGACAATAATAAATCAAATCAAACAATAGTGACAGTTCAGTCGGCTGTGTTGCCTGCCCGGTGCCAGGGTTCGGAATAACTGCTCACATCTGAAGAGACATTTTGAATGGGAGGGGGAGGATCCAGTCATCATGGTCCATGTTGGTATTAACAACATAGGCAGGGTGAGTAAAGAGGCTCTACATGATCAGTCTGAGGAGCTAGGCACAAAATTAAGAAGCGGCATCTCAAAGATAATAATCTCCACACTATTACCTTTGAGTCACGTGAAAATTGATATTAGACGAATACGATGTGGTAGCATGTATTAGGGGTCATGTGGGACTGGAAGCCCTAATGTCATTGGCTGACAGATCCCGGGTCCTGGTTGGCCGTTGACCTCTAGCTCCGCCCTGAAGGTGGAGTATAAGAAGCCGGAGTCCTCCCCCGCAGGCCATTCTACTATCGAGCTGCGGGGGAACAGACACGCTTAATAAAGCCTCATCGACTTCACTCTATTCGTCTCACGGAGTCTTTGTGCGCTACATAAGATTAGATAAATAAATGCTTGGTTCAAAGACTAATGTGATAGAAGTGGGTTCATGGGGCACTGGAGAAAGTAGGAGCTGAAATGTTGGGACGGTCTACATCTGAGCTGTGTTGGGAACAGGGTTATGGTGAACCACGTAGCTTGGGAAGTAGAGCGGATTTTAAACTAAATAATGAGGGCAAGGAATCAAATTTGAGAAGAGTTGATAAATCAAAGAGTACAGACAAGACAAGAAAGCAAGGTACTCATATGTGAAATGATAACGACTGTGATAGGAAGAGATATCCTGCAAATCAGGAGATGAGGTTCGAAGTTACAAAAATAATATAACCACTCCAGCGCAGAAGGAGACCATTTGGCACATTGAATCTGCACCGACTCTCTTAAAGAGCACCCCACCTCCGGTCAGACCCTCACCCTATCCCTGCAACCCAGTAACCCCATCCAAGCCTTTCGACACTAAAGGGTAATTTAGCATGGCCAAGGGCAGCATGGTGGTGCAGTGGTTAGGACAGCTGCAACTCGGCACTGAGGTCCCAAGTTCAATCCTGGCTCTGGGTACTGTCTGTGTGGAGTTTGCACATTCTCCCCATGTTTGCATGAGTTTTGCTCCCACAACCCAAAGATGTGCAGGGTAGGTGGATTGGCAAAGCTAAATTGCCCCTTAATTGGAAAAACTTAATTGGGTACTCTAAATTTGAAAAAGAATTTAGCATGGCAAATCCATGAGTGACTCACCTGATGAAGGATCTGCACTCTGAAAGCTAGTGATTCGAAACAAATATTTTGGACTTTAACCTGGTGTTTTAAGACTTCTTACTGTGGAGAAAGAGGAACTGCTGGATGTTTTGTATTTAGATTTTCAGAAAGAATCTCAGAAGGTGCCACATCAAAGGTTATTGTGGATAATAAAAGCTCATGGTGTAGGGCCTAACATATTGCCACGCATAGAAGATTGGCTAGCTAACAGGAAACAGAGAGTAGGCATAAATGGATCATTTTCTAATTGGTGAGATGTAACGAGTGGTGTGCCACAGGGATCAGTGCTATGGTCTCAACCTTTTACAATTTATATGAATGACTTGGATGAAGGGATCGAATGTCGGTTGTTAAATTTGTCAGTGACAAATGATAAGTGGGAAAGTAAGTTGTGAAGAGGACAGAAAGAAATTACAAAGGGATATAGATAGGTTAAGTGAGTGGGCAAATGGAATGTTGTGTACTGGCCATTTTGGCAGGAAAAATAAAAAAGCACATATTATCTAAATGGTGAGAGATTGCAGAGCTCTAAGATGCAAAGGGTTTATGTGTCTTTGTGCATGCGGCAAAAGGTTAGTATGCAGGTAGAGCAATTAATTAGAAAAGCTAATAGAATGTCAGTATTTATTATGAGGAGAATTGAACATAAAGGCGATTAGGTTATGATTAAGTAATACAGGGCATTGGTGAAACCACATCAAGAGTACTGTGTACAGCATTTGTCTCCTTATTTAAGGAAAGACTTAAATGCATTGGATGCAATTCAGAGAAAGGTTATGAGACTAATACCCAGAATGATTGGGTTGTCTTGTGAGCAAAGTTGGACAGGCTAGCTTGTGTCTGCTAGAGTTTAAAAGAGTAAGAGGCAACTTGATTAAAATCTTTAAGATCCTGAGCGGTCTTGACTTGGTGGATGTGTTCTTGTGGGAGAACCTAGAACTAGGGATCACTGTAAAAATATGGGATCACTCATTTAAGACAAAGATGAGTAGATCTTTCTTCTCTGAGGGTGGTGAGTCTCTGCAACTGTCTTCCACAACATCCTGGGGGTTACCATTGATCAGAAACTGAACTGGACTAGCCATATAAAGACTGTGGCTACCAAGACAGGTCAAAGATTAGAAATCCTAACCCCACCACAGCCTGGCCACATCTACAAGGCACAAGTCAGAAGCACAATGGAATACTCTCTACTTGCCTGGATGAGTGCAGTTCCAACAACACTCAAGATGCTTGACACCATCCAGGACAAAGCAACCCACTTGATTGCTCCCCCTTCCACAAACATTCGAACCCGCCATAATCGACTAACAGTAGCAGTCGCGTGCACCATTTACAAGATGCAATGCAGTAACTCATCAAGGTTCCTTAGACAAGGGCAGCACAGTGGCGCGTGTGGGTTAGCCCTGCTGCCTCACGGCGCTGAGGTCCCAGGTTTGATCCTGGCTCTGGGTCACTGTCCATGTGGAGTTTGCACATTCTCCCCGTGTTTGTGTGGGTTTCGCCCCCACAACCCAAAGATGCGCAGGCTAGGTGGATTGGCCCTGCTAAATTGCCCCTTAATTGGAAAAAATGAATTGGGTACTCTAAATTTAAAAAAAAGGTTCCTTAGACAGCACCTTCCAAGCCCACGACCACTACCACCTAGAAGGACAAGAACAGCAGATACATGGGAACCCCACCACTTGGAGATTCCCCTCCAAGTCACTCACCATCCTGACTTGGAAATATATCGCTGTTCCTTCACCGTCGCTGGGGCAAAATCCTGGCACTCCCTCCCTAACAGCACAGTGTGTGTACCTACACCTCAAGAACCACAGCAGTTCATGAAGGCAACTCACCACCACTTTCTGAAGGGCAACTGGGGATGGGCAATAAATGCTGGCCTAATCAGCAATGTCAACATCTGTAAATTCATTCAAAAAGGTGGTGGAAGTAGAGTCTTTGAATATTTTTAAGGCAGAGTTTCTTGGTAAGCAAGGGTTGGAAAGTTATCGGGTGTTGGTGGCAATTGCCTGGGTGTCTGCATTGCTAGTCGATTGATGTTATCACCCCCACTATCTCCCCCTAATGTGTCCATTTGCCTTTGAGTAGGCTCTTTTTATAAAAAAAGCTTACATTTCGGTGCAATGACATGGGTGGGCCTTTTGTTAATTACCATTTTTAAAATTAATTTGTGAAGAAACTGACTGCCGTATACCAATGAAATGCGTAAATAGTTCTGTATAGTTTTCTCAAGTCATTTTCAAACATTTAAAATCAGTGTGCTCTCAGGTAGTGGATTAGACTACATTTTTCTATGATAAATCAATTTTCAGCTAAATTAATGCAACTGCACCAGCTGACCACTCTTAAAATATAATGATTAAAAGAAACTACATACCCATTCTAAAGCACTGCTCAATTGCATTAGTTCATGGAAGTGTTTATGCTCTTCTAACGAGCTAACTGAAGCCTCAAACAAAAATATTTCCGGTGCGCCTTGGACCACAATTTGGATTCAGATTGCTGATGGAAGTGGAAATTCAACCTTGACATATTGTTTGTCAAGTTGAAGTTTCACATAGATAGAAGTAAGTACTTTTGAACTATACTGACTGTCTCATGAGTATCCACAATTGAACTAGGCAAGAAACAAAAGTTTAGTTGTGTGTATAAGTTCACAACGCTACACTTTAATGAGCAAAACATGACCTTGTGTCACCGGTGATGTATCATTCGAACCATGCCCATGACATTGACAACATAATTTCATGTTAATTATTCTAGTTCCAAGCTGATATTGTGATGCAACTGCAGCAATGTGAAAAATAGGTAATGCGTGCAGAATTATAATCCTTGCACCTGGATATTGAACAGGAGATGAATCATTTTGAATAATGGCTGGAACTGTGTTTGCTGCTGTGAAATAGTGTTTGCAGTTTGGACAATTGCCAATAATTTTAACAGGAAGTGTTGAAGTCCTTTCTCTTGTCCTGCAAGAATCGAGGCAAAGTATCTAATTTGACTGCTTTTTTTCAGGTAAAACCTGCCGCAGGATTAGTGTGTTGTGAATGTTACTGTTGCAGCATCTCAGTAGTCTGGTACTATTGGAAAAGGAGGTGAAATTAATTATATTTTAGATATTTGAGCCAAATTACATGAATTGCAAATATCTCATTTTCACTTCATGATCAAAGCACAAATAAAATGAGGATTAAAACTCTTTGCAATTTACATAACTTGCGAATAAACCATTTTTTCCCAGCAAATCATGTTAAAGTTGTCAGATGCCAAGTTTGCTTTTTATGGACAGTGAAATAAGAGACACACTTTCATCTCTTGCTTCCTGCATTCTCAACATCAGACAGTAGCAACAGTTAACCAAAACAATATTTCAATCAAGAATAAGAGCAATTGCCTCTGAGTTTTCAAAAATTGGTGATGTTAAAATTGAGTGTCATCCACAACACAGTGGAACACTCTAGCCTCTGGCCCAGAAGGTTTGTGGGTTAAATACATAGTTTAGGCTTGGGATCTGGTGCTGTACTGAAGGAGTGGTGTACTGCCAGTGCTGTCTTTCAGATTGGATGATGCATCCATAAAACATGGCAGTATATAAAAAAGTGGAAGTGTTGTCCTGGTCAACATTAGCCCTCAACAAACATCAATAAAAGCTAATTACCTGGACATCCATCTCATTGCTATTTGTGCTGCAAATGGGATCGACCTTGCAGCAGTGGCCAAATTTAAAAAGTACGTGAAACAGTTAGCGAAGTCCTGGGGTTAGTAAAGGTGCTATCTCTTTTTTTTAAAAATAAATTTAAAAGTATTCAATTATTTTTTCCCCCCAATTAAAAGGAGAAATCAAGCGTGGCCAATTCACCTATCCTGCACATCTTTTTGGACTGTGGGGGTGAGACCCACACAGACACTGGGAGAATGTGCAAACTCTACATGGACAGTGACCTGGAGCCAGGATCGAACCCAGGTCCTCAGCACCATGAGGCAGCAGTGCTAACCACTGTGTTACCCTAGCAAATGTGCTATCTCAATGAAAGTTTCTATTTGGTTTGTTTCGGGAAAATACGATTTGTACCTAAATGTTCAGTGAGTCTGAGCTTTAGAATTGAGCTGAGGCCAGACATTTAACAACATAGCAGTTCTATGTATTCCAGTGCTGTCTTAAAGTGCAATTCCAAATCAGATAGTGTCACCATCAGCATTTTCAATTCCAATTTTCTTCCCGTGGTGCATGTAGGTAGATTTTTGCCTGTTTCCATAGCTAGTCATTCCTGGAACAGATTGTTAGTCTGTCGCCAGGGGCGTAAAGCTTGAGGGGCACCACTCCATATCAACCTTGGCTGACCAGGAGACTCTCCCGCACTTTTGTTTGCCATTGACTTGTTGGAAGGAGTTGCAGGTTGACACACTCAACCTGCTTGACTGTATTCTGAACACAACTTCCTTGGCCATGAGGCCCTGGATTGGGACTCAAGCCCGGAGCTTTTGGATCAGAGGCAGAGACGCAACCCACTGCGCCACAAGACCTCCTTTCCCATCAGTCATGAGAAGATGAAATTCTTTGGAAATGCTTGCAGCCTCTGAATTAGTCCAACAGCAAAGAAATGAGTTATGTTTACATCTCACCTTTTATTCTTTACAGCAAATATATTATTTCAGGGTGTAATTATTCAAGTTACGTACAAAAACATGGGTGGATAGTTATGCTCTGTCAGGGGTGGGGGGCGGTGGTGATGACAGGTACTGGGATGCTGTAAAAGTGGGCGCAACGGCAGTGGCTTTATTCCCATCACCTCCCCACTCACCCCTGTCCCCAGTGGCATTTTATCCCCAGCAGGGGAGGGATTGAGTTGTCCGCCCAACATTGGGTCAATTGTGACCCTTTAGTGACCAACCAGTGGTGACTTACAGGCCTCCTCTCACCACCACTGTGGTTTCCCCCATGCTATGAGAGGTCAAAACCAGATCCCCAGGCTGCCCAGCAAGAGTTGTCAGCCTGGCGGACAGGCTGATGTGTGGAGCTTCTTATTGGACGCTCTGCCCACCTGGAGGACGACTACCAACCCCCTTCCCCCACAACCCCCACTCCATCTCATCTAATATGCAAACTTCCCTCAACCCCCCAACACACCCATCTCCCAGCCTGTTTCCAGTGTGAACCCAGACTCCCCTCACAGTCTGGGTATTATCGCCGAACACCTTCCTTGGGGACAATTGCGGTCCCAATCAGTGGTAACTGCTGAGACTAGAGGGCTGCTGGCCATTTGGATAGCTCTCAGAGGCAAGACTTGTTCTTGGAAGAGGGTGGAATTCCTACCTCAAGCCACTTAACAACCCGCCAACCATTAAATGGCTGTGTGGTGATCTGGCAAAGGGCATATGGGGTGGATCGATGGGGAGGGGAGGTGGGAGTGCAGAGGAAACTCTGCCCCCACATAAAATTCAGCCCATGGTGACCAACTGGTACACAACAATATCCCACTAACAGCAAATGAGACAAGCGATCAGCGATTTGTTTCAGCAATGCCTGCTGAAGAAGAAAGTTTGACACGGTTACCAAAACAACCCCTTTACTCCTTCAAAGGATTGCCTACAATAGTCCAGTGGCAAGGGCACTCTGAAGTGGCAGCCTCGATGAAGTGGCAGAGCGTAAGCCCTGGAGGGAGGTTGAACCCACATGTACCTAACACAATACAAGTATGCCACCCGCTGATACAAATTGATGCCAGTCTTCATTTTAACTCAATTTTGAAATAAATTATAAGCATTGCAGGGCCGTTCAAGTCTCAGCGCAAACTAAATTAATGATTGAATTAAACAAAGTGTAATTTGACATCAAGGTACAATTAAATACCCATCAGCTGTACCTGGCTTTCATTTTTTTCTTAATGGCTTTTGGCAAGCCATTTGCTCTTTGCATCCTCAATTAATTGCTCATTTCTTTTTTAACTGCTCTTTGTTGTTGTTTGTTTTAACAAGCCACTTTAATAAATAACAGTCACTCCGAACTTAAGCCAGCTGCACTTTCCCTTGTTTCCAACCTTGATTTATTTGGCTGCTATTTTAAATGAAGATGACAGTGCATGCTAATGGGATACAAGTGATATTTCATATCATATTATCAACTTGACAGAAAGATTATTTCATATATATAATAAAGACATAACTTTAACTGTCTATATTTTTGTTGCCTATTTTCCGTCACACCAGCAATTTTATTCAGACGTTTTCAAAGCCAAGGGGGAAACTTACATTTTTCACAGCTATTTTATTTCTTCTGCCACACCTAAGATTCATAGTAGATGGAATAGAACACAAAAAGGTTTACAGACTCATCGAATCATACAGAAGGAGGCCATTAATAATTTGATAAAAGCAAATTACTGCGGATGCTGGAATCAGAAACAAAAACAGAAAATTCTGGACAATCTGAGTTTTGTAAGGGCCACGAAGAATCCAGCACAAGTTTTAAGGATACAAAATAATAATGTTTATTTACTATAACAATATATACATAGCAGTAACTTCCCTTGCTACCTTCTCCTCCCTGCTGGTTCCTGAACTGGCCAGCTTATTTATACTAGGAGTTTCTCCGCCCCCCTCATTGGGGAAGTTCATACTCCCATAGGATTGTGGGATAGTCATTAGTCCCCAGCCAATCGTAAGTAGTCAGGTTATAACATCCCTCCCCCCCGAAGTCCAAGGAATCCACCGAAGACCCTGGCAAAGGAAGGCGTCGAACTCGTTTGGCCGCAGGCCGGACGCCATTTGCACGCGGCGCTGGATCAGGCGGCGTGTAACGAGACGGAGACCGGCGCTTCCATGATAAACGGCGCGGTTGTACATCCACGGCCTGTGGACCCGAGGATTCCCCCTCTGATGCATCCTGTGTCTCCATCTCGGAGTCAGAGTCTGCTGCCTCCGTCATGTCAGCGTCTCTATCTCCATTCGGTCCCGTAACGACCCGCGCAGGCTTCGAGTGAGGCACCAGTGGAAGATTTTGAGGACTACCTTCCCTTGTCTCTGGTCTTTGCGGCTGTTGAAATGAGCTCCGGGGGCGGGGAATCTTTTGAGGGGATGATCTTCTGGACCGGACGTGGTCTACATGTTTTCGCTGGAGACGACCCTGGGCTTGCACTTGGTAAGATATCGGGCCCGTTTGACGAAAGATTACCAGGAACCCATTGGGCACCACCAGCAAAATTCCGCACGAATACTGGGTCACCGGGCGCAAACTGCCGAATCGGACGATGCCGAGACAATCCCTGTCCCTGCCGTTCTTGTGTGCAGCGTACTTTTGCGCCAATGTCCGGGAAGACCATACTAAGGCGGGTGCGAAGTCTTCGGCCCATTAGGAGTTCTGCGGGAGCTACCCGAGTCACTGCATGGGGGGTGGTCCTGTACGTAAACAAAAAGCGAGCCAGTTTCGTGTCCATTGATCCGGAAGACTGCTTCTTTAGGCCTCTTTTGAATGTTTGCACTGCACGCTCTGCCAACCCATTTGAAGCCGGGTGGTAAGGGGCAGTGCGGATATGGCGGATGCCGTTCATCTTTGTAAACCTCGCAAACTCCTCACTCGTGAATGGAGTGCCATTATCCGTGACCAGCACCTCGGGGAGGCCATGCGTACTAAATGATAAACGCATCTTTTCAATTGTTGCGCAGGACGTTGTCCCCTGCATCTTATGCACCTCCAGCCATTTGGACTGGGCGTCAATTAGTAGAAGGAACATGGATCCCTGAAAAGGGCCTGCAAAATCTGCATGTAAGCGTGCCCCAGGCCGCCCTGGCCATTCCCAGTGATGTAGGGGCGCGGCCGGCGGAAGCTTCTGATGCTCCTGGCAAATGGAGCAGTTTTGGGCCACCTTCTCAATGTCGGTGTCGAGGCCTGGCCACCAGACATAACACCGGGCCAACATTTTCATCTTGGTCACGCCCGGATGCCCATTGTGCAAGTCTGATAATATCAGCTCCTGGCCTTTTTCCGGGACAATCACACGCGTCCCCCACAAGAGGATGCCGTCTTCCACGCTGAATTCTGACAGCAACTCGCCTGGGAGCTGTCTATGCTGTCCACCATACAGGACTATGTGCCGAACCTTTGACAAGACTGGCTCCGTCTGGGTCCACTCACGGATCTGTGATGCCGTGACCGGCAAGGTGTCCATAAAATTTAGGGTTGCAACCACCTCACCGGTCGTGGGGGTCGACATGGGGCCGGTCAATAAAGGCAATCGGTTCAGTGTGTTGGCATTTGCTATCTGCGTACCTGGTTTGTGCTCCAGAGAATACTCATATGCAGCAAGCAACAAAGCCCAGCGCTGGATCCGTGCAGAAGCAATGGGCGGTATTGGCTTATCCTCTCTGAAGAGTCCCAGCAGGGGCTTATGATCAGTCACGATAGTGAAATGGCGGCCGTACACATACTGGTGGAAGCGTTTCACCGCGAAAACCACTGCCAGACCCTCCTTCTCGATCTGCGCGTACTTTTTCTCTGCTGCAGCCAATGTGCGGGAGGCGAAAGCTATCGGTCGCTCAGCCCCGTTCTCCATCTTGTGGGACAGGACAGCCCCAATACCATACGGGGATGCATCACATGTGACGAGCAAAGGCTTTCCCGGATCATAGTGGGTTAGTAACCTAGACGACGATAATTGTTGTTTTACCCGCCGGAAAGCGGTTTCTTGCGGCTGACCCCAAACCCAGGTGTGATTTTTCTTTAGCAGCAGGTGCAAGGGGGCCACCGTAGTTGCCAGATTGGGGAGGAACTTCCCGTAATAGTTTCCGAGACCGAGAAAAGAACGAAGATGCGAAGTGTCAGTCGGGGTGGGGGCATGTTGAATTGCACGCACCTTTTCTGCGACGGGGTGCAGACCTTCGCGGTCCGCCCGATAACCTAGGTAGACTACTTCCTTTGCCTGAAATACGCACTTTGTGCGACGTAAACGGACTCCAGCCTCCGAAAGGCGTCTAAGGACAGCCTCCAGATTTTCCAAATGCTCTTGCTCCGACGTCCCTGTAATCAACACGTCATCTAGGTAGACAGCCACACGTGGTAAACCTCTCAAAATGCCCTCCATAACACGTTGAAAAATTGCGCAGGCAGAGGATACTCCAAAGGGCAACCGTGTATATTCATATAGGCCCCGGTGTATGTTAATTGTTACATATGGTCGGGAGGCAGGGTCCAGCTCCAACTGCAGGTAGGCGTGACTCATATCTAATTTTGTGAATGAGAGTCCACCTGCAAGTTTCGCGTAGAGATCCTCTACGCGAGGCATTGGGTATCGGTCGAGTCGGGAAACTGTATTTACTGTAAGTTTATAGTCGCCACACAAGCGAACTGTGGCATCTGGCTTCATTACTGGTACAATTGGTGCTGCCCAGTCAGCAAAACGGACGGGCCTGATAATACCCAAACTCTCCAAACGAGTGAGCTCCCCTTCTACCTTCTCGAGCAAAGCGTAAGGCACTGGGCACGCCCGGAAATAGCGCGGCGTGGCTCCTGGTTCAACTTGGATACGGGCTACGGCCCCTTTTATTTTCCCCAAACCAGGCTGGAATACCTCTGGGTATCGTCCTAGCACCTCAGTCAACCCTCCAGAAACTGTTTGGAGGATGTGCTGCCATTGCAACCGCAAATGGCGCAACCAGTCCCGACCCAACAGGCTGGGCCCATGGCCACGCACTACGATAAGTGGGAAACGCCCCTCCTGGCGTCCATAGACAACAGGGGTCATTGTAGTTCCTGCAATGTCCAGTGGTTCCCCCGTGTAGGTGGCCAACCTGGCCTGTGAGTCAGTTAATGTAAGGGTCTGTATACCCTCCTTGATGCGGTCGAATGTCCTCTGGGCGATCACGGAGACCGCTGCGCCAATATCCAACTCCATCTCAAGTGGGTGGCCTTTGACCCGTACTGTCACCTTAATGGGGGCCACACGGGGAGCTGCCACACAATCGTCCTCCGTCTCCACGTCCTCAGGAGTGGTCACCGCAGGTTCATCCACATGGAAGGTACGGCCTCTGGGCTGGTCCCAGTTACGGCCCCTGGGCTGGTCCCAGTTTCGGTCGGAACGACGGCGCCTCTGGCGTCCCCAGGACCGCCGTCCGCGACGGGGTCGGCGCCTACAAGTCTGACACGGACATGGCTCCTCATCCATTGGCTCTGGAGAAGGCTCCCTTCGGGGAGGAATGTCCGATGGCCACTGGCGTCGGTCCGGTCGTTGCCTCGCCCAAGGTACCGCAGGAGTGCGGGGGACGTTTTTGGGCGGAAAGGGTTGCGCCCCAAGGCATGCACTTCCATTCCCTGTAGCTCCTGTACGCCTCGCTCTGCGCTCTCTCGGGACAAGACTATTTGTATTGCCTGTTGAAAAGTCAATGTTGGCTCCGCTAACAACTTTCTCTGGGTTGCTGCATTGTTGATACCGCAAACCAAACGGTCGCGTAACATTTCTGACAAGGTCTCACCATAGTCACAGTATTCCGCAATCCCGCGTAGCCTGGATAAAAAATCGGCAAGGGATTCTCCAGGGGTCCTCTCAGCGGTATTAAACCGGTAATGCTGGACTATCGTGGACGGGGTTGGGTTAAAGTGTTGCCCCACTATATTCACAAGTTCGTCAAACGTATTGGTGTCCGGCGCAGCTGGGTACGTAAGGCTCCTAATCACCCCAAACGTATGCGGCCCGCAGGCGGTGGGCAATATGACCACCTGGTGCTCGTTTTCAGTAATATTGTTTGCCCAGAAATAGTAACGCATCCGTTGTGTGTACTGGTTCCAGCTTTCCAGCGCAGCATCAAAAACATCCAAACGTCCGTACAGAGGCATGGTATAATAGAAAACAACTTCCAACCTGTATCCAACAAAAATCCAGGGAGGTGGCTTCAGCAGTGTAGACAGCTATTCACTTTAACCTTCGTCGCCAGTTTTGTAAGGGCCACGAAGAATCCAGCACGAGTTTTAAGGATACAAAATAATAACGTTTATTTACTATAACACTATATACGTAGCAGTAACTTCCCTTGCTACCTTCTCCTTCCTGCTGTTCCTGAACTGGCCAGCTTATTTATAGTAGGAGTTTCTCCGCCCCCCTCATTGGGGAAGTTCATACTCCCATAGGATTGTGGGATAGTCATTAGTCCCCAGCCAATCGTAAGTAGGCAGGTTATAACACTCAGTAGGTCTGAAAGCCTCTGTGGAGAGAGCAGGGAGCTAACATTTCAAGTCTGGATGACTCTTTTCCAAAGCTAGAGAGAACTGGAAATAGGGTCAGATTTATACTGCAATGTGTGTTTGGGGCGGAGGGGGGGGGAGGTTAAGCAGTGGTGCTGGATAGGGATCCAGCGATAGATGGAGATTGACAAAGATGTCGTGGACAGAAGACAAAAGAAATGTAAGTGGCGATGATTAAGTCTAAGAAGGGTGCTGATAGTGGCACAGAAAGAGATTAATATGTGTAAGCAGTGTGTAAAGAACAAGGTCCTGCTTGCAAACGGACCGGAGGTGTTCTGCAAAGCGGTCACCCAGTCTGCGTTTAGTCTCTCCAATGTCGAGTAGACCGCACTAGGAGAATCAAATGCAATGGACCAGATTGAAGGCGCTGCCTCACTTGAAAAGAGTGTTTAGGGCCTGAGATGGTGAGCAGGGAGGAGGTAAATGGGCCGGTTTTACACCTTCTGCAATTGCATGGGAAGGTGCCGTAGGAAGAGGGTGAGGTGATGGGGGTGATGGAGGAGTGGACCAGGGTATCCTGGAGGGAATAGTCCCTCCACGGGGAGTGAGGGGAAGATGTGTTTGGTGGTGGAAACATGCTGGAGTTGGTAGAACTTGCAGAGGATGATTCTTTGAATGTGGAGGCTGGTGGGGTGAAAAGTCATAGAGTCATAGATGTTTGCAGCATGGAAAAAGTGAGGACAAAGGGGCTCTATCCTGGTGCTGGAAGGGAGGAGAGGTGAGGGCAGAGGTGCGGGAGATGGGTCGGACATGGTTGAGAGCCCTGTCGACCACAGTGGGTGGGAAGCCACGGTTAAGGAAGAATGACGACATGTAATACTATAATGGTTGTGCCAGCTATTTGGAAGTGCTACCCATTTCATCCCATGCCCCAGCTCTTTCTCCATAGCCCGGAATCTTTGTTCCTTTTTAAGGATGTATCTAATTGATAGTTACTATTGAATCTGTTTCAACCATCTTTTCCAACAGTGAATTCCACTGTAACAATTCACCACAAAACAAAGCACGATTCACCGGAACTATTTCAAAGTCCGGTTTTGGCTGCATTTGGCGTGGTATTTCTCAACTGCTGCAATGCCGAAATTCAGACACCTTTTCAATGGTCCTTTTTTGGGACCCGTGGAGTTTCTCCCTGTCGAGGCCACACTTTGAAATCTTTGCGGCCCTGGAGAGCTGAGCTCGCTAGCAGAACCGGCACCTCACAGATCGGTGAGCCATTTTGAAAGGTTGCTCCGATCTCTGCACCCCTTCCTTTCAGGAATCCCCACTTTCAGGATCTTTCCCTTCATCTCCCCAAACTTTCTGAGGTCCCTCAAACCACCCTTAACTCCCCATTTCATGGGCATGGCCCCACAACCCAACAAGCCCCAACGCTTGGCACTGCCAACCTGGCACCCAAACATCTTGACACTGCCACCCTAGAAGTTCCCCTGGCACCCTGGCAGCAACAACTGATCACCCTTGGTTGGCACTGTCAGAGTGCCCGGGTGGTACTGGCATTGTGCATGGGTGCCAGGGGTAGTGCCAGGGTACTATCCTTCCCTGTTTCCGGCCACCCAGAGGCTCTAATTGCCTCCAAGATCCCTGAGGTGCCATCATGCCGAGTCCACACTTGTGGAAACCAGTGATAATCAGTGCCAAGTTGAGACATCACAAGCGCAGTCGTTGATTCCCAGGCACGAGGTGAATGTGGCATCGGGATATTTAAATAAGCCCCGCGTGAATCCCTATTTGGTGCTCTCCTGGGATTCACCCATCGGTCCCGGCTCTGCGCCAGGCGTAATGCGGTGGCTGAATCGCAGCCAAAATCTCTTCTCCGTCCTGATTCTTTCTATTAATATTTTCCTCGTGGATAGAACAACTAAAGATTTTAAATAAGAGAAGTTGTTAAAAATTGTCTTGAGCGCATGTGACAAGCAAAAATATTTACCTGTTGTGTAATGCTGGTCACAATCATCGCAACAATTTCATTTAATTTCACACTCTTAACAAAAATATCTAGATACTGGATTTTGCATCCAGAATATTTATTTTACCAAATTGAAGACTGTACTTAAGAGTGATAAAAATGTAGCAAAAGTCTTTATTCAAAACATTCTGGTAACATTTTAACATTCAGTGTGCTTTCTCACAAAGCAAATCTTGCATCAGGGTAGTCATGGAGTAATTTGTTGGTTCACTGAATTTCTTTACCTTGGGAATTAGTTTGAAGCCAGGAAAATACATCAGACGCACCTCAGCTGGAATGGCATTAAGTTACATAAAGGATGAGAACCATCAAAGTCCGGATATGTTTTTGCATGCTGAAGGTGAGGGAGCCATTTCATTTCTATTTGCATATGGATTCAAACCTATTTCCACATTTTGCAGTCATTGAGTTGGCGATAATAGTTTTTAGCACCATTTTCCAGAATAATTTAATAATAATAAAGGGCATTCTCTAAGGTCACAGATTATGTAAGCTGTACTTTTTCTATCCACTGAGAACAATGTAAATGTATCCATCAATAAGTCTATTTTCAAAGGCTCAATTTCTTGCTTTTGGCACATATCAGAATGAATTGCCTCGGAAAATGCAATTCCCATAGATCTGTGACTGGAATTTTAACGTGCCTGACTCTTAGGAAGCAGGGGGTGGTTAAATGGTGGAGCGGGGTGGGGGGGGGGGGGGGTAGTGGCTGGTGCAAGAGAGTTCAACAATCTTGGTGGTTGAGGCAGCTTCATTCGTAATGACAGCATTAGAGCTGTTTGCTGATGATCCCACATTATTGAGTTTCAGTCCATTCTGATAAGGGAACCTCTCATGCTGGCCTACAACAGAATACAGAGAATATCTAGGCTGCGCTGAAAAGTGGCTGGCTATGTTTGTCGCAAATTCTGTTCCAAAAAGGGAAAAACCCTACCATTTTCCCACTGACCTTCCACGGGATTTCTATCACATTCAGTCCCACTGCATTAACATTGTGGGGCGAAAGTCTCCGTAATCGGCGTGATGTCCGCCGACCGGCATCAAAAACGGCGCAAATCAGTCCGGCATCGCGCCGCCCCAAAGGTGCGGAATCCTCCGCCCCTTGAGCGGCCGAGCCCTAACCTTGAGGGGCTAGGCCCGCGCCGTACTGATTTCCGCCCCGCCAGCTGGCGGGAAGGCCTTTGGTGTCCTGCCAGCTGACGCGGAAATGACATTGCCGGGCGGCGGATGCGCGGGAGCGTCAGCGGCCGCTCACGGCATCTCCGCGCATACGCAGTGGAGGGGGTCTCTTCCGCCTCTGCCATGGTGGAGGCCATGGCGAAGGCATAAGGAAAAGAGTGCCTCCACGGCAAAGGCCTGCCCGCGGATCGGTGGGCCTCGATCGCGGGCCAGGCCACGGTGGGGGCACCCCCCGGGGCCAGATCGCACCACGCCCCCCCCAGGACCCCGGAGCCCGCCAACGCCGCTGTGTCCCGCCGGTTAGAGAGGTGTTTTAATCTACGCCGGCGGGACAGGCATTCCAGCAGCGGGACTTCGGCCCATCCGGGCTGGAGAGTCGCGGGGGGCCCGCCAACCGGCATGGCACGATTCCCGCCCCCGCCGAATCTCCGGGGTCGGAGAATCCCGCCCCTGGTGTCACCAATGACCAGGGGCGAGATTCTCCGACCCCCCGCCGGGTCGGAGAATCGCCGGGGGCTGGCATGAATCCCGCCCCCACCGGTTGCCGAATTCTCCGGCACCGGAGATTGGGCGGGGGCGGGAATTGCACCGCGCCGGTTAGCGGGCCCCCCCGCTCGATGCTCCGGCCCGGATGTGCCGATGTCCCGCTGCTAGAATGCCTGTCCCGCCTGTGTGGATTAAACCACCTCTCTTACCAGCGGGACAAGGCGGCGCGGGAGGGCTCCGGGGTCCTGGGGGGGGGGGGGGGGCGAGCGATCTGGCCCCGGGGGGTACCCCCACGGTGGCCTGGCCCGCGATCGGGGCCCACCGATCTGCGGGCGGGCCTGTGCCGTGGGGGCACTCTTTTCCTTCCGCCTTCGCCAGGGTCTCCACCATGGCGGAGGCGGAAGAGACCCCCTCCACAGGGCATGCGTGGGGATGCCGTGAGCGGATGCTAACGCACCCGCGCATGCGTCGCCCGCCAATGTCATTTCCACGCCAGCTGGCGGGGCACCAAAGGCCTTTCCCGCCAGCTGGCGGTGCGGAAATCAGTCCGCCGCGGGCCTAGCCCCACAAGGTTAGGGCTCGGCCGCTCAAGATGCGGAGGATTCCGCACCTTTGGGGCGGCGCGATGCCGGACTGATTTGCGACGTTTTTGGCGCTGGTCGGCGGACATGGCGCCGATTACGGAGAATTTCGCCCCAGAACTTGCAATTCGGCCAAATATATCAACAACATGGCTGCATGACCAGCAAAGTGAAAAATATGTGACGCACAGTTCATTCCTGACTGCTCAAAGCCTTTCTTCCATCTACAAGGGTCAAGGCAGGAATATGACATAAGTCCCAGCTCTCATTGGATTTGTGTGGCAGCAACAGCCTCTGAATAAGCACACTAGCATGCAGGACAGAGCAATTTGTTTGAACAAGGCACTGCCTCTGGATTCAATACGTAGCTCTTCCATTGCTGACATTTTGTGGCTCCAACCTTTAATACCTGGAAGATACACTGTTGAAATTCACCAACAGTATTCTCCTCCCTTGTGACCTTCACTATCAAGATGCTCAAAGGAATGAATACTGTGCAGAAACCATCACCTTGATGTTTCCCTCTCATTCGTACCCCGTACATAGATACACAGATACATAGAATTTACAGTGCAGAAGGAGGCCATTCAGCCCATCGAGTCTGCACCGGCTCTTCGAAAGAGAACCTGACCCAAGTCCACACCTCCACCCTATCCCCATAACCCAGTAACCCCACCCAGCACTAAGGGAAATTTTGGACACTAAGGGCAATTTAGCTTGGCCAATCCACCTAACCTGTACATCTTTGGTCTCTGGGAAGAAACCGGAGCACCCGGAGGAAACCCACGCAGACACGGGGAGAACGTGCAGACTCCGCACAGACAGTGACCCAGCGGGGAATCGAACCTGGGACCCTGGAGCTGTGAAGCAATTGTGCTAACCACCATGCTACCATGCTACCCTTTTGCACCATACTGACTGGGAGATTTTCCCATTCCTTTGGTAACAAATTCCAGGATATCGACACAAAGACAAATAGCAATTGTGGGAGCAACATCACAATGAGATTGTTCAATCCCAATATTGAAAATGGAGAAGGTTGATCAATAAATGTATTTTTGCCAGAGTCACTCACATCCAAAAAACAAATTTACAAAAAAGCAAGAGAAGTTAAGTATTTTCAGCAACATGAATATGGAGGTATTGGAATTTCTTACCATTTTCTTCATTTCCAGGTCTGAAAATGAGGATGACGTTAATGGCTTTTGTCAGTTTTCAACCCAAACTTGATGTGCCTTAAATTGGCGATTGCAACTTGGCTTCACTGCAAACTCCCTGCCTTGTCCCCATACACCCCAATGGGCGGGATTCTCCCTTCTGGGGACTAAGTCCCCATGCCGGCAGGAAAACTGGGGCCAACCACTCTGGCGTCAACAGAAAGTGAGGAATTCTCCGAATTTGCGGGGGCTCGGTGGACGGCGGAGGGGTTGGCATCACTCCAGCCGGCGGCGAAGGGCCGGCACGAGTTTGCACATGTGCGGAATGGCCAGCGTGATCCTGCTCATGTGCGGAGGTTCTCTTCTACGTGCTGGTCCCCAGGCTATGAGGTGGAACCCTACAGGGGCCCGGTGTGGAGGAAAGAAGTCCCACCACGGAACAAGCCTGCCCGCAGATTGGTAGGCCCCGATCATGGGCCAGGCCACTATGGGGGCCCCCCTGGGATTGAATCCCCCTGCACCCCCCCCCGAGGACCGCCCCCGCACACTTACCTGCTAGGTCCCGCCGTGCATGAGGTGAGTAATTCACGGCGGCGGGATTGGCCAAAACTGAAAGGCCGCTCGGCCCATCGGGGCACGGAGATTCGCCGGGGGGGCCGCTGCCAACGGCCCCCAACCGGCGTGGCAGGAATCCAAAAAATGGCGCCGGAGAATAGGGCAGCTGGTGGTGGGGAGGGATTTGCGCCTGTCCCCGGGGATTCTCCGACCCGGCAGGGGGTCGGAGAATCCCGGCCCATATTTACACATTAAAACAAACATTTTAAATATCTGAAATTACGTTACATTTAATTCAAATCAGAAATAATAGATAAAGCTGTTGCCCGGGTCAGATAATATATCTGGCTTTTCACAGTAACTTCATCACAGTGTTAATGTAAGCCTACTTGTGACAATAAAGATTATTGTTATTATATCTGGGGTGATGAGTCTTTGAACCTGAAAAGATTGAGTAGTGATTACTGCAACTAGAAATGATTTATGGGGAGTTGATTTAGATTTAGATTTATTGTAACATGTCCGAGGTACAGTGAAAGTATTGTTCTGTGTACAGACCAGACAGATTGTTTCATAAGAAAAACGTAGGACATACGATTAATACACAATGTAAATACATAGATAGACATCTGGTGGAGCTTACAGAGAGTAGTGCTGCAACAGTAGAGAAGATGCGTGGAGAGACCAGTTCAGTCATTCAGGAGTCTGGTAACAGCGGGGAAGAAGCTGTTTTTTATCTGTTAGTGCGTGTTCTCAGACTTTTGTATCAGTTCTGCCCGATGAAAGAGATTGGAAGAGAGAATAAACCGGGTGGGAGGGGTCTTTGATTGTGCTGCCTGCTTTCCCATCGCAACGGGAGGTGTAGACCGAGTCAGTGGATGGGAGGCTATTTTGCATGATGGACTGGGCTGTTCACGACTCTCTGTAGTTTCTTACGGTCTTGGGCCGGGAAGTTGCCACACCAGGCTGTGATGCAGCCAGATAGGATGCTTTCTATGGTGCATCGTAAAAATTGATAAGAGTCAATGTGGACATGCCGAATTTCCTTAGTTTCCTGAGGAAGTATAGGCACTGTTGTGCTTTCTTGGTCGTAGCATCAAGGTGGGTGGACCAGGACAGATTGTTGGTGATGTACACACCTAGGAATTTGAAGTTGTCCACCATCTCCACTTCGGCACCATTGATGCAGATAGGGGTGTGTACGACACTTTGCTACCTGAAGTCAATGACCAGCTCCTTAGTTTTGTTGACATTGAGGGGGAGATTGTTGTCATTACACCACACCACTAGGTTCTCTATCTCCTTCCTCTACTCTGACTCACCATTGTTTGAGATCCAACCCACTGCGGTTGTGTCATCAGCAAACTTATAGATGGACTTCGAGTCAAATTTTGCCACACAGTCATGTGTGTATAGGGAGTATAGTAGGGGGCTAAGTACACAAGCCTTGTGGGGTATTGAGGTCAATCGTGGAGGAGGTTTTGTTTTTTGAAATTTGGACATTGTGAATTCTCCCTCTGTGTTCCTGAACAGGTGCCGGAATGTGGCGACTAGGGGTTTTTCACAGTAACTTCATTGCAGTGTTAATGTAAGCTTACTTGTGACACTAATAAAGATTATTATCATTGTGTTTTGCCCTCTAATTACATTTTTTGTGAAATAATCTTTATTGTCATAAGTAGACTTACATAACACGGCAATGAAGTTACTGTGAAAAGCCCACAGTCGCCACATTCCGGCGCCTGTTCGGGTACACAGAGGGAGAATTCAGAATGTCCAAATTATCTAATAGCCCGTCTTACGGCACTTGTGGGAGGAAACTAGAGAACCCGAAGGAAACCCACGCAGACGCAGGGAGAACGTGCAGACTCCGCACACACAGTGACCCAAGCCGGGAATCGAACCTGGGATCCTGGCGTTGTGAAGCAACAGTGCTACCCACTGTGCTACCGTGCTGCCCGTAACATCATCTAATTCATCAACTGTAACAATACTTCAAGGGCATCACAAGATTTCAATTATTAATAATATATTATCAGCTGGATAACAAAGTTATAAAGTTGTGCATGGGTACAGCGCAGATTTGGGAAGGTTAATTTTAAGTCTGTATTCAATAAATGGCATATTTCCATGTCTGTCCCTTAGCATAAACACACAGCTTCAAGAGCAAACCGTTGTGGCATTGAGCAGGTCGGGCTTTCTCCTCAATGTTCTGGCTTGATTAACATCCATTCTCATTTGGATAAAGCATCTGAAGGGGCGCATGGAAGTGAAAAAAACAGCACATGCAAGGGGTGAGATCAAGAGGGTTTGGCCAAGGTTGATGGGACAGGAAGTAAAACAGAAATTAATGGAAGTACTCAGAAGATCAGGCAACATTGGCAGAGCAAGAAATAGAGTTAATCTTTCACATTGACCTTTCATCAAAACTGCTGAGTATTTCCAGCATTTTCTGTTTTAATTTCAGATCTACAGCATCCGCTGCATCTTGTTTTTGTAGAAAGGTCAGGATTTTGGTCCAAGTCCCGATGGAATCCTATTTTCTCATTATTGACTTCCACCTCCTAATTCTTGTCCAAGAGGGCAATTTACCTTTCCTTCTCGTCCTGATCATCATTATTGTTATGATATGGAGATGCCGGCGTTGGACTGGGGTGAGCACAGTACGAAGTCTTACAACACCAGGTTAAAGTCCAACAGGTTTGTTTCGATGTCACTAGCTTTCGGAGCGCTGCTCCTTCCTCAGGTGAATGAAGAGGTCTGTTCCAGAAACACATATATAGACAAATTCAAAGATGCCAAACAATGCTAGGAATGCGAGCATTAGCTGGTGATTAAATCTTTACAGATCCAGAGATGGGGTAACCATTAAAGAGGTGTGAATTGTCTCAAGCCAGGACAGATGGTAGGATTTTGCAAGCCCAGGCCAGATGGTGGGGGATGAATGTAATGTGACATGAATCCCAGGTCCCGGTTGAGGCCGCACTCAAGTGTGCGGAACTTGGCTATAAGTTTCTGCTCGGCGATTCTGCGTTGTCGCGGGTCCTGAAGGCCGCCTTGGAGAACGCTTACCCGGAGATCAGAGGCTGAATGCCCTTGACTGCTGAAGTGTTCCCCGACTGGAAGGGAACACTTGTTATCATTATTGTTATCCTCATCCACACAATGTATGAATTTCAGAAAGCTATAGACGTTGCTCCTGCTAAAATTACGGGCTATTCTTTCTTCCTCTTTACTATGTCCTCTTACCTTTTTTCTGGCTGCTGCGATTGTGGAAAACTCAGAGAGTGTGGATTTTGTTGGTAGTGGTTGTAATGTTCTTGTAGGATGGCCTGATTTACATTACAAGAACACTTGTAGCTAAAGCTATAAATGATTTATTAACATTAACTGTGGGTTAAATATATACAAAACAACAGACGAATAACAGTATGAACATGCACAAACCACTATCTCTCTCCCAGCTCCCTGGTCAGCCTGAGATCATCTGACTTTAACATTCACTTATATACTAATGAGACTCCTGGTGGTCAGTCGGTGAATTACAACACAACCAGAATATCAGGAAATCTTTAATAAGTTGCAGATATCGACTGAAGACAGGGTGGAACTTGACTAGTACACTGTGACTCTTTGGTTTCCGTTTCGGCCTTGGGTGCAGGTTAATGTTCGATCTCTATACTCCCGCTGTAACTTCTGCTTCCCTTTGTATAGCAGCTACATGCTGCACAACTTGCTCATTGAAAGCTTCTACTTATTAACTTATGCCAAGCCATAACACACAGCGTGATCAATTATGACTTATTGCAATCTAATTGGCCTAAATGAGGCAAGGCCAATACTTAATTGGCTTAAGGGGGTGTGATTGATCTTGTAAACGGTTTTCTCTAGGGTGATGGTCATCCATTGATGCCTTTTCCTCATGTCCCCAGACTGGCCCTCTTAGGTGTCAATTACTTGTGGGGCCATTCCTCTCATTAATGTTGGTTTTGTTACTTCTTGCTAAGATAATGTTTTGTCCACTTGTTCAGGATGGGGGAAATATGCTGTCATGCCCCATGATTATACCTTGTCTCAAAACCTCATCTGATTGGTATTGAATCAGACCACTATTAGTAACTATGTTTTAGTCAGTTTATTTGAAGGTTGCTGTTACTTCTCTCTGTTGTTACTTGGAATGAGTTACTCTCCTTTTAAAACAAAGAATAGAATGGCAAAGTTGCTTCTAGCTTTAAAATAAATGAAGACATTTACAAAGTACTAATATAAAATATATAGTGTTACGCATAGAATGTAAGTGAGAATAGTTTTAATGTCTGCATTTACTTGAGATAAGGCAACATGCATTGCCTAAGAACATGGATTCATTGGATGTCTAATTGATCTATAGGACTTCATTAAAACAGACGCTGATCAGCATGTTTTTGCTGAGACAACTGCTGAGACAAACATGGTATGTTTTTGTTGTACCTGTCAGTGCTTGGTATACGTCAATTAAACTTACAGAATAATTTTGTAAACTTACAAAGTTACAGAAGTCACACAAAGTTTATATAAAATACATTTCAATGATTGAAAGTGATTGGTATGCTAAACATAACACAATACATTCAACGAACAGATATAAAAATTTAAAAGAACTAGAATTATAAAAGCAAATTACAAAACTTAATTCTAAACTTCTAAAGTCAAAGATGGTTACACAGTGCGAAATAAAGTGACTTCCCTTAAAGGTCACAAGTTAAACTACACTAATGTGTTGTACCTAAACCACAGTATGTCTTTAACCCGTATACAATAGATAAATGACAACAAGTTGTCTTGTATAATAATATAATTTATTTACTGTCACACAATTGTCCGTTTATCAATCACACACACATGGAGGTTGAACAATAAACTAATACACACGAGACCTTAACTTAACTTTCAAGTGACTGGCCATACCGGGCAGATATGGTCTTCTCTGGAGTCCAGTCTGGCAGTGTTGGTAGTCTGTTGCTGGTCGTCGTTGTCCTTGGTTCTGGTCCTTCCGTCGATGGTGTGGATGGTCTTCCTCTTCGGCCGGTGAAGGGTCACTATTGTTGGTCACTGTCAAGAGAGTGAGTGATGGGTCGCGAAGCACCTTTTATCCCCAGATGTTTTCGCGCCCTTTTGGGCAGTCCCAGCTGAACTTTCAATCAACCGATCAGGGCTTGATCACCCTGATCGATTAGGTGCAATTAAGGCCTGCCATCTTGATGGCGGGGCATGTCCTTCGCGGCTATGTCCGTTGGTGTCCAAGGCACGTAGATCTTTCCAAATGAGGAAACAAGCGCCATCAAGTCTGCTACACTATGTCAATTTACATTTCAAGCCTATTGTCCCAGAATGGGCTTTGGCAAAGAGTCACATGGACTCAAAACATTAGCTCTTTTCTCTCCCTACAGATACTGCCAGACCTGCTGAGATTTTCCAGCATTTTCTCTTTGGTTTCAGATTCCAGCATCCACAGTAATTTGCTTTTGTTCCAGAATGGCGTCTGGTTGGCCTTTTTCCTGGGTTGTTAGCAAAAGTCTGGCTGCAGCTTTTTTGTTTATTTGTGAGCTACAGCCTGTCTGTCTCTGAACTTGGCCATTTTTCCCAGCGTCCCTTACCAGACGACATTCTAGGTGGCCACAAATGGAATGCACAAGGCTGAATATTTTAATACTTGTTTTTCTTTGCACAGTAGAACTTTGACCGTAGTGAAGAGAGCAGATAATTTTAATTGCGGAGGTGGTGGATGGTTCCGTAGCCATAATTGTTCAACGGTAACATCTTACATCAGCTCTTAAAGGTTACTGGATTCTACATTCCTGAGACTAAAGGTGGGTTTCTCTGGTCACCGACGCTGAAATCGCAATTGTCGATTGGCTGGAGAATCCCTGTTTGCTGCGAAATCGGATGCTGTGCCGCTTTTGCAATACTCCGCTCCCTCGAAAGCGGCGTACTCAGGGAGTACGCTGCACGGCGTATGGAAGGCCTCAGGACCTCGATGGGCCGAGTTCCCGATGGCGTCGGTCACTCATGCTTTTTTTTCAAAACCTCGCGTGGCGGCTGCGGACAGAGTCCAGCGTCGCCACAGTCGAGGGGAGCCATTGCGCGGGCAGGGGTTCTTTGGCCGGGGCTGGGGGCACTGTTGGGGATTGTCCAGGGGTGGCGAGGCCACTTACAGGGAGGCAGCTTTTGGCAGGCCGGGTCCGCACGCGGCCGGCGCCATGTTGCACATGGCAGTGGCCGCAGGCCGCCACCGTGCGAATGCGTGGCTATGGACCCGGCGATTCTCCGGCTGTATCTGCAGGTAAATCCGGGGACTTTATACTGCGCGGCTGCTAGCTCCCCACCGGATGAAGCATGGGGACGATTTTGCACCATTTTTTATGTCTCAAAACGACACTGTTCCCATGCTGGCATCAGCACTTAGTCTGCAAATTGGAGAATCCAGCCCTAGTTGTTGGCGCTGGGGCAATATCCGTGGACTTTCACCTGTGCAGAACCGGCGGCGAATCTGTGACTGCGGAGGTGCTAGCACCGGTGCCACGTGGAACACAATCGATTCCAATGAGAAACAGTGTGAGATTCGCCGGGTTCGTGATTGACACTCAGGGGGCTGACAAGCTGGAGCCGCATATACACATTACACTCCTGTGGTAGTATGCATTAGGGGTCATGTGGGACTGTGAAGCCATGATGTCATTGGCTGACAGATCCCGGCTCCTGGTTGGCTGTTGACCTCTAGCTCCGCCCTGAAGGCGGAGTATAAGAACCAGGAGTTCTCCCCCGCAGGCCAGTCTGTTACTGAACTGCGGGGAACAAGTCACGCTTAATAAAGCCTCATCGACTTCATCTCTATTCGTCTCTCGTGAGTCTTTGTGCGCTACAATTTATTAAGCGTGCTTAAAGGACTATGGAGCTCAGGATCATCCCGGAATGCCTGAGGATCAGCCCCCACGCAGTGAACTCAGCAGCAGTTTTTAAACACTGGCAGACTTGTTTCGAGGCCTACCTCCGAACGGCCCCGGCCGGGTCACAGAAGACCAGAAACTACAGGTCCTGCACTCGAGGGTAAGCCCGGAAATTTTCCCTCTCATAGAAGACGCAAAGGATTTCCAGACGGCGTTCGCAGTACTAAAAAGCACCTATGTTCGCCCAGTGAACCAGATCTACGCACGCTACCAACTCGCAACGAGACGGCAAAGTCCCGGAGAATCGCTAGACGAATTCTACGCCGCGCTGCTAATTTTGGGACGGGCATGCAGCTGCCCGCCGGTAAACGCGATTGAACACACGGACATGTTAATTCGCGACGCGTTTGTGGCTGGTATGAACTCTCCCCAAATCCGCCAAAGACTTTTAGAAAAAGAGTCGCGAGGACTCTCAGAGGCACGGGCCCTTGCAGCCTCACTAGATGTGGCCGCGCGAAACGCCCGCGCGGACGGCCCCGACCGCGCGGCAGCCCCTTGGGCTCCGTGGACCCCCGTCGCGACAAACACCCCCCACCCCACAGGCTTGCGCGGTTCAGACGCCAAGTCGTCCCGGGGGAGCCCGCTGCTATTTCTGCGGCCAGGCGAAACACCCCCGGCAGCGCTGCCCGGCCCGCGCAGCGATTTGCAAGAGCTGCGGGAAAAAGGGCCATTTTGCGGCTGTGTGCCGGTCCCGGGAGGTCGCCGCTGTCCCCGGAGAAGAAGGAGTCCTGCGCGTTTCTAACGCTCCCCAACCCCCCCCCCCCCCCAGCACCCCATGTACGACCCGCAGGCGCAGCCCTTTTGGGTCCCGGCCACCGCTGTCCCTGGAGAACAAGGAGTCCTGCGCGTTTCTAACGCTCCCCAACCCCCCCAGCGCCCCATGTGCGACCCGCATGCGCCGCCATTTTGGGTCCCGGCCACCACGAAGGGAGGAGGGGCGCCGCCATCTTGGGACCCCCCAGCCCTGTGCGACGCATGGGGGCGGCCATTTTGTCCACCCCCGCCACCATCTTGTGACCCTCCAGCCATGTGCGACGCATGGGGGTGGCCATTTTGTCCACCCCCGCCACCATCTTGTGACCCTCCAGCCATGTGCGATGCATGGGGGCGGCCATTTTGTTCACCCCCGCCGCCATCTTGGACGGCAACAATGGACCCCAGCATCGACGGCTCCACGGGGTTCGAAGAAGACGCTGAAGCACTACGACCACGTCTGGCCTCAATGACGCTGGATCAAGCACGGCCCCGGACGCTCCAGACGATGACAACAACGGTGCTGATCAACGGGCACGAGACACCATGCCTGGTCGACTCCGGGAGCACAGAAAGCTTCATCCACCCCGACACGGTAAGACGCTGTTTTTTGACCATCCGTCCCAGTGCGCAAAAGATTTCCCTAGCTGCAGGATCCCACTCCGTACAGATCAAAGGCTTCTGCATAGTGACCCTAACGGTGCAAGGGAGGGAGTTTAAAAACTACAGACTCTACGTCCTTCCCCAACTCTGCGCACCCACATTACTGGGATTAGACTTCCAGTGCAATCTGCAGAGCCTAACTTTCAAATTCGGCGGCCCAATACCCCCACTCACTATCTGCGGCCTCGCAACCCTCAAGGTTGAGCCCTCATCCTTGTTTGCAAACCTCACCCCGGATTGCAAACCCGTCGCCACTAGGAGCAGACGGTACAGCGCCCAGGACCGGACATTCATTCGGTCGGAAGTCCAGCGGCTACTGAAGGAAGGCATAATCCAGGCCAGCAATAGTCCCTGGAGAGCACAGGTGGTAGTAGTAAAGACAGGGGAGAAGCAAAGGATGGTCATAGACTATAGCCAGACCATCAACAGGTACACACAGCTAGATGCGTACCCTCTCCCCCGCATATCCGACATGGTCAATCGGATTGCCCAATATAAGGTCTTCTCCACCGTGGACCTCAAGTCCGCCTACCATCAGCTCCCCATCCACCCAAGTGACCGCAAGTACACAGCCTTCGAGGCAGACGGGCGATTATACCACTTCCTAAGGGTCCCATTTGGCGTCACAAACGGGGTCTCGGTCTTCCAACGAGAGATGGACCGAATGGTTGATCAACACGGGTTGCAGGCCACGTTCCTGTATCTCGACAATGTAACCATCTGCGGCCACGATCAGCAGGACCACGACGCCAACCTCCAAAAATGCCTCCAGACCGCTAAAGCCTTGAACCTCACATACAACGAGGACAAGTGCGTTTTTAGCACAAACCGGCTAGCCATCTTGGGATATGTAGTGCGCAATGGGATAATAGGCCCCGACCCCGAACGTATGCGCCCCCTCATGGAATTTCCCCTCCCTCACTGCTCAAAAGCCCTAAAACGCTGCCTGGGTTTTTTTTCATATTACGCCCAGTGGGTCCCCCAGTACGCAGACAAGGCCCGCCCCCTAATACAGACCACGACCTTCCCTCTGTCGACAGAGGCTTGCCAGGCCTTCAGCCGCATCAAAGCGGATATCGCAAAGGCCACGATGCGCGCCATCGACGAGTCCCTCCCCTTCCAGATCGAGAGCGACGCCTCCGATGTAGCTCTAGCGGCCACCCTTAACCAAGCGGGCAGACCCGTGGCCTTTTTCTCCCGAACCCTCCACGCCTCAGAAATCCGCCACTCCTCAGTGGAAAAGGAAGCCCAAGCCATAGTGGAAGCTGTGCGACATTGGAGGCATTACCTGGCCGGCAGGAGATTCACTCTCCTCACTGACCAACGGTCAGTAGCTTTCATGTTCGATAATGCACAGCGGGGCAAAATTAAAAATGACAAGATCTTAAGGTGGAGGATCGAACTCTCCACCTTCAACTATGAGATCTTGTACTGTCCCGGAAAGCTGAACGAGCCGTCCGATGCCCTATCCCGCGGCACATGTGCCAACGCACAAATTAACCATCTCCAAACCCTCCACGAGGATCTGCCACCCGGGGGTCACTCGGTTCTACCATTTTATAAAGTCCCGCAACCTCCCCTACTCCATGGAGGAGTTCCGTACAGTCACAAGGAACTGCCACATCTGCGCAGAGTGCAAACCGCATTTTTTCAGGCCGGATAGTACGCACCTGATCAAGGCCTCCCGTCCCTTTGAACGCCTCAGTCTGGATTTCAAAGGGCCTCTCCCCTCCACCGACCGCAACACGTACTTCCTGAACGTGGTGGACGAGTATTCCCGTTTCCCCTTCGCCATCCCCTGCCCTGACATGACAGCGGCCACAGTCATTAAAGCCCTTAACACCATATTCACACTGTTCGGTTGCCCCGCATACGTCCATAGCGACAGGGGGTCCTCCTTCATGAGTGACGAGCTGCGCCAGTTCCTGCTCAGCAAGGGTATAGCCTCGAGCAGGACGACCAGCCACAACCCCCGGGGGAACGGGCAAGTAGAGAGGGAGAACGGCACGGTCTGGAAGACCGTCCTACTGGCCCTACGGTCCAGTGATCTCCCAGTTTCACGGTGGCAGGAGGTCCTCCCGGACGCCCTCCACTCCATCCGGTCGCTACTGTGTACCACTACTAACCAAACGCCTCATGAGCGCCTCCTTGTCTTCCCCAGGAAGTCCTCCTCTGGAACGTCGCTGCCGACCTGGCTGGCGGCCCGAGGACCCATCTTGCTCCAGAAACATGTGCGGGCGCACAAGTCGGACCCATTGGTCGAGAGGGTTCACCTCCTCCACGCGAACCCACAGTACGCCTACGTGGAGTACCCCGACGGCCGACAGGACACGGTCTCCCTGCGAGATCTGGCGCCCGCCGGCAACACGCACACCCCCCCCGACACCAATCACCCCCTCCCTGCCACCGGCACACCCCGCGACAGCCCCCTTCCCGGGAGGATCGGTCCTCCTCACAGGTCCGACCAGACGTGAAGCTGAAGCAGAAACCGTAAAGCTCCCGGAGGCGACAACACTGGAACAAGCACCACCACCACCGGGGCTGAGGCGATCGACAAGGACGACCAGACCGCCCGACCGACTTGTGGCATCGGTGTAACACTAGAATGTTGTGGACTTTAACGAGAATTTTTTTCCCCTTTTTCCCTCTCACGAATACTGTAAATAGTTCAAAACAAAAAAAAAAACCCTGTACATACTGTGATGACATGCAAAAGTTTTTCCTCCCAGGACCAGTCTTGTAAACCTCTACCAACATGCGAAGCACCACCCCGCCGGGTTCAGTTTTAACAAGGGGTGAATGTGGTAGTATGCATTAGGGGTCATGTGGGACTGTGAAGCCGTGATGTCATTGGCTGACAGATCCCGGGTCCTGGTTGGCTGTTGACCTCTAGCTCCGCCCTGAAGGCGGAGTATAAGAACCAGGCGTTCTCCCCCGCAGGCCAGTCTGTTACTGAACTGCGGGAAACAAGTCACGCTTAATAAAGCCTCATCGACTTCATCTCTATTCGTCTCTCGTGAGTCTTTGTGCGCTACAACTCCCCACACTCATTCATCCCAGCAAGCAAGATGGCCCTGGTTTTGCCAGTGCGTGCCCATTCAGCCAATGGGTCGGCTGGGGCCACAGGGCACCTAGGGGAGTGGCCTAGGGGAATACCGATACGACCTGTGGCCCTAAGTTCACAGTGGGCTATCAGCGGCGTGCGCAGCTACATGGCTGCCTTTCTGGCTGCGGCAATGGTGTTCCATGTCTGGCCACCCCGACTCCACCTCCTGGCCACCACCCGTTACTCCCTCCGGCCCTGGCAGAAGCCCCCCAAGACAGTGGCATGACTGGCAGCAAGCTGTGGAAATGTTGGACACTTTCCGTACCCCCCCTCTATCCCTCAGCAGCCACAACGCCGGTTTCACAACTTTTGAAAACACAAGTGAATCGCGCCACCGGGAACTCAGCCCATCGGAGGCGGAGAATTGCGGAGGCCCTGGAGAATACCGAATCAGGCCTAGTAATGATATACAAATGGTGTTTACTGATGGGCATTCCGGACTGCAATCACGTCGCTGTCGAGGTGACAGACAATTGTGATTTGGCGTCAAATTAGCGCCCACCGCAATTTTGGCGTTGGAACCTATTCTCCGCCCAATCGCATTTCCCAATTTTGCCGTCAGTCAATGGAGAATTCCGCCTCATAGGTTCTTTGACCTTTGTCAAGTTTGAGTGTGATGCTGCTGTCCTGCTCCTCTAGGTCCCATAAAATATAGCCCAAAAAGGGGGATACAAATTCAAATTATCATCAATCCATCCAAGTGACAATCAGCTCATTGAACCAGTTATTTTCATACACAAATGCTGCAACCTTCAGGCCAGTGTGGCTTTTCAAATGCGCTACTCGAATTTTCATGCACCATCAATATATATTTCTTGTCCACATGGGGTTTATGCTGGAGAACTGCAAATAGCTAATTGACTGAGCTGACCTAGCAAGCAGTAAAGCCAGCTGAGCAGAACTTTGGGGATTGCATGTCTAACCATAATTATGCAATTTGCCATATAGAATCTCTGGCCCCCATGCTCGAAAGTGTATCACCGCAGTTAAAAGTGTAAGCTTCCATGCACGGAGGGATGTAAAGAATACATGCGGGTTTTTCTAAAAAGATAAGGGAAAATCACGACTGAAGAAAGAAGATAATGTGGATGGTTGATGGCTCACCACGGCATCGCAAAGATGAAGCCAAAACATTGAGGAGAAAGCCAGGCCTGCTCAATGCCACAGCAGTTTGCTATTGAAGTTGTGTGTTTCTGCTCGTTACAAACGGACAGCCTTGGAAATATGCCATTGATTTGTTGAGTACAGACTTAAACTTAACCTTCTCAAATCTGCACTGTACCCTTGTACATCTTGTGTAAACTTTTATGCAATTAGCAAGATATTAGCAATAATTGAAATATTGTGACATCATTAAACTATTGCTGCACTTAAAAAGATAAATTAGATGATTTTCGAGGACTGAGGAGGTGTTAAATAACAAAGGTGTTGTGGAACAAATTACAAAAGGAGGAGTAATGGTTATCATAAAGTAATAAAACATTGTCCTAGAGTAGGTATTACTGGCAGGTGCAAAATTAGCTCTAAAGTTGTTGAACCCCCTGTTTAATCCAGTAGGCCATAAAGTGCCTGATCGGAAGGTGAGGTGTTGTTCTTCAAACTTGAATTGAGCAGGATAAGTGTTGGGGAGGTTGACCCAGGAAGATCTGAGGAGGATGCCAGATGCAGAGTGGGAAGGGCAAAAGGCCTGCCTTAGGTCTCCAGCATTGTGTCCACAGTTTAAAAATAAAGATTAAAACTAGGAAAGATCACTCCAATCCTCACCCGCACCCACCCACACACTCCCTATGCCATGTCATGTCCTCACATGGCCCCACCTGCCGTCATATCCTCCATGCTAACCTATATCACCCACACCGATTCTTCTATAACCCTTCATACATTTCATGCCAACCCATACTCTCATTCAACCTCCAACGCACCTCATATCCTCCATGTCAACCCAAGCCCCTCCAAGCACCCATTACCCTTTGTATTTCCTATGCCAACCTTGGTGTCAATTTATGCCAACTCATGCCTCCACCCACCACCATTCTCCTTTACATACCACATCACTCACTAAGGACTAAAGTTATATAAAATAAAGTTTTAAGTGTCTATTGCACACTTCATTATATTGAAACCAAAACTCAAATTCTTCATGTTCAGTAACTAAATAAAGCATTATAGCAAAAAAATCATTGAAGTGCTCAATCGCTAAAAACAAGCAATGGAATTGATCGTCCCACATCAAGGGGTGTATAATTACTTGTAGCTGTCAATCAAACTTTGAAACTGTGATAATGGATAGTTGTGAAATCAATCAGGCAACAGTAATCCAGTAATAGAAGCCCTTAGGCCTGAGGTCATAGCTAATCTGGTCTGATAATCCTCAAATCCACATTTCCGCCTTATCCCCTGAACCATTGATTCTCTTACTGATTAAAAATCTGTCGATCTAGGCCTTGAGCATACTTAATGACCGAGCCCCCACAGCGTTCTGTGGTAAAAGATTAAAAGATTCCACAGATTTAATGGCTTTTAAGAGAAGAAATTCCTCCTCATCTTGGCCTGAAATGAGTGACCCTTTATTCTGAGATTATGTCCTCTAGACCTAGACTCTCTCACAAGGGGCAAAAATCTCTCAACAGCTACATGTCCATTCCTTGAAGGAGAGCAGCTGTGCCTGTGTCTGGTTCCCACAGATCCATTACCTGCAAGCCAATTATAGCTTTCGAGTAGTGGTCTGTGATTGATAGCTTCTACAAACCATCTGCCTCTTCGATGCATTCATATTTCTTTGAGGTTCAGCGGCTTAAGTGGTGACACCTCAATGTAAACATTGACCACATCAAAGAGATGTAAGTACATTCCAATCACTCAAGCATGTGATTTCACTGCACTTACCTCTTTGATGTGGTCAGACATGGAGCTGCAAGGTAAGCATTACAGCTATAATGCTTCCCACTGTCCCTTTCCGAACTGCTCTCTAGTTTCCAGACTGGGGGTCTGTGTGGGGAGGGGATGTCTGTGAGTGGGGGTATCTGTTCAGATGGTTCGTTTAGGCAGGGAGTCCCTATCGGGGGTCCCCCTATTACAGGGGACCCTGCAGCGTCCCCCAATACAGGTGTTCCTGGGGGTTCCCTTTGTTACAGTGGTCCCTGTGGGATGGCTCCCTATTACAGGGGTGCCTGGGAGTCCTCTTATTGCAGGGGTGCCTGTTAGTCCCCCTATTGCAGGGGTCCTATGGGGGTTCCCCCTTTTACAGGTATCACTGTGGGGGTCCCCCTATTCCAGGGGCACTTGTGGGTGGTCCCCGCAATACAGCGGTCCATGTGGGGTGGTCTCCCTATTACAGGGATCCCTGTTCAGGGTACCCATTACAGGCGTCCCTGGAGGGCCCCCCAATTACAGAGATCCTGGCGGTGGCGGGTCAGGTCATCTCTTACCGGAGGGTAGGAGGAGCACCCAGGCAATCGGGGTGTGTGAGGGGAGGGGTGTCGGGACTAAATTATGGTCCCGGGGGAGAATGGTTGGCTGTGGGACCTCGCTATCGGGTCACCCGCTCAAGATAACGGACCGACAGCGAGATCCCTTGAGAATCCCTCGAGCACCATGCCATGCGGAAATTTGCATGGCGTGGAACAGTGAATTGCATCCCACTTTACAATCCCAAGGGGATCGTAAAACTGCTGGAATTCAGTTCCAGCGGGAGAACAGTGTGCGTGATTCTCTGCTCCCGCGCAGGCCAGAGAATCGCCCGGGACCCCCAAAATGGCGATTCTCCACTCTCCCGATATTCTCTGGCCCGGATTGGCCGAGCGGCCTGCCCAAAACGACGGCTTCACTCCAGCGCCATCCACACCTGGTCGCTGCCGGCGTGAACACCGTGGGAACGTTGGGGGGGGGGGGCGGCCTGTGGGGGGGCGAGGGGGATTCCTGCACTGGGGGGGTGCTGAAAAGGGGTCTGGCACGCGATCGGTGCCCACCGATCGGCGCGCTGGCCTCTCCAAAGGCGCGCTGGCCTCGCCAAAGGAGAACCTCCTTTCATCCGCTGCCCTACAAGATCGACCCGCCATCATCTCGCGGGGCGGCCACGGGGAGGACGTCAACCACGCCTGCGCGGGTTGGCGCCGGTTATCCCACGCATGCACGGTTGATGTCATTAACGCGGCGCTGGCCCTGTCATTTACGTGGCGCCGCTTTTACACGGCACCAAGGCCTGGCACGCGTAAATGACGCGGCACCGCTCCTAGCCCCCTGTGGGGAGTGTGAATCGGGGTCTGGGAACGGCCTCCGACGCTGGAGTAAAGCACTCCGGTTTTCACTCCGGCGTCGGCACTTAGTCTCCAGATCGGAGAATCACGCCCATAGTTCCTCAAACGGAGAAATCCAGCCCAACATTTTTCATCAATTATACGTCATGTCCACTTTTTCTTTATTTGTCATTAATTTACCGTGAGGCGGCACGGTAGCACAGTGGTCAGCACTGTTGATTCACAGTACCAAGGTCCCAGGTTTGATTCCCGGCTTGGGTCACTGGCTTGGGTCACTGTGTGGAGTCTGCACGTTCTCCCCGTGTCTGCGTGGGTTTATTCCAGATGCTCCGGTTTCCTCCCACAGTCCCGAAAGACGTGCTATGAGGTGAATTGGACATTTTGAATTCTCCCCCGACCAAGCGCCATCGTGTGGTGAATTTTCACTAACTTCATTGCAGTGTTAATGTAAGTCTACTTGTGACACTAACAAAGATTATTATTATTATTTGGAAATTGCCCATTTTACACACCCATTGGATCAGATATAAAGCAGAAGGAAGAATATTAAAGATTTATATTCATACTGTACTTTTCAGAACCACAGACGTCTCAAAGTTCTTATAGCTAGTGAAATAGTGCAGCCACTTTTGTAATGCAGTTGTTATTTAATCCATTCCATGAGTTAGATGATCATCCATGATCTCATTGAATAGTGGAACAGGCTCAACAGGTCGAATGGCCCGCTCCTGCTCCTATGTTTCTCGAATTTAGGATGCTATTTATTTGATTTTGCCTATTCCAAGATGCGTTGGGATTGTGGACATGTAGGTATCTTTGTGAAAGCTATGCTTCAAATTCAAGGTAGCCTAGTCTAGAACAACCAGATAGATTTTGAGTTCTCAATCGTCTTGGGGTAAGGTATTCAGGGAGAGAAAGCAGATCCTGTTTTCCCAGCGGAAGTATTATTAGCCTTTCAGATATAGTGGAACTCAATGGTAGCACATATTTCTTAGAAAGGAGAGATTGGTTCATATTCTCAAAGGTACAGATTTACAAGGATTTAACTGAACAGCAGAACAGATCTGAGGGGCTGAATGGCCTATTTCGTATCCATATGCTTTCTTCACAAGTGTACTGTTGTGAATCTCTTCCATTTTATGCTGGTCAAATCCTCCTGTTTGTTTTGATCAGTTTCCCAGTTGTGCATCAAGATCTTTAGTCGATCAGATCCATTGTTTTTGAGATGGAAAACTAGGTAGTTATCTGCAATGTAACAAAAGGTGATATTCTTCTGAGTTCAGACACTCAGACACATGCACAGCACATGTTGTATAATCAGAGGAAATAGTAAAATGAAACACCCCCTGCAATTAGCAGTCCTTACTTTGAAGTTCAATTTCAAATAACCATCAGCACTTGACATGTCTGTGTACATGGATGCCCGCAAGCATCTATCAGGACCAAAACAAAACCCTAGAAACTTCCTTTTTAAATGAATATCATCAGTGTATTAGTCTAACAAGAAAGGTGAGACTATTCAGTTTGTGAATAATTAAACAAAATAATCTTTGCTTTTCATTGGCTGCACCGTGTTAAAAATGACACATAAATTGGACAGAAGTTGGAGGGTGATTGATGTTATTATAAGTTAAGTTGTCAGAATGAAATGGGAAATTGCAAAATGATAACAATGCATAAAGTACTGGATACCTATTCCAGTTTATTGATTGATTTCACTACCAGTCATCCTTATGGTATGGTTACAGACATCAATTGTCTGCAATTTCTGGTTAATTAACGTTTTTATTTCTTACTTTTTAAAAATGAATTTAGAGCACTCAATTTTTTTTTTCCAATTAAGAAGCAATTTTAGCATGGCCAATCCACCTACCCTGCACATCTCTGGGTTGTGGGGGTGAGTCCCACACAGACATGAGGAGAATGTGCAATCTCCACACAGACAGCGACCCGGGGCTGGGATCGAACCCGGGTTCTCAGCGCCCTGAGGCAGCAGTGCTAACCACTGCACCACTCTGCCGCCCTCCTGGTTAATTAAGGTGATTCATTATTTAAATTAATGGGTGGAGCAGGGGATGAAAGGTAAAAACTGACCCATGAAACGGAGCCATGAACACGACAGAACTAGATGGCTCAAGTGGAACTGATTAAGCTATATGTTGCACCAAACATATTAGGACTGGAGGCTATGCTAAAGAATACTAAAGATTCAAGGAATTTGAAAGATTGCAACTAGATTAGTTATGAATTCATTTTCTTGAGACATTCTGGTGATCTCTTCAGCATCTGTGAGCATACATTTCCGAGTATACATTTGCAAGGATATAGAGGAAGAAAGAACGCATACAATTTAAAGTTTCTCCACTGACATCACCAAAAATCATAATAACTGTCACTGGATAAACTGGTTGCATATCATCTTCAAACAAAGGAGGCAGGTTGGATGAACTGTCAGCAACAATGTGCTGCGATTCTGGTTGATACTGATTAGTACACTTGAATTCTAAAGCATGAACAATCACTTTAATGTGCACATTTCCCTGGTTCCTTTTGTTGAAGGGAAGGTTGATGTTAATCATAAGTGCACAAGTTAAATTCTCTACCTCCTATCCTGAACAGCCCATTCTATTTCAGGTTAGAAGAATCAAAGGTAACGCTTGATAAATCTCAGCAACTACAACACTGAATTTATAACCTGTAGCTTCAGCAGGACTAATAGTGTGAATCAATAAATCCAGAACAGTTAGAGTGTGTGATAATACCAGGTATTGCGGTACCTGAGAGGTGAATGACCATTGGCTAGACCTAGGGGGTCTACCATTGGCTAATGTACATAACCCCGCCCTGAGAGGCGGGGTATAAGAACCGATGCCGTCCCAGCAGCCTTCACTTTCTGTATCATCGCTGCTGGGTACAGTTCTAGCTGATTAAAGCCGATTAGATATGACTCCTCTTTGTCTCGAGAGTATTGATTGTGCATCAATTTAATCAGCTAGTACTTTTGAAGGATGGATCTCCGCATCAAGTGGGCGTGCCTTCAGCTCAGCCCCCACGCAGACAACTCCGCTGCTATTTTTAAGCATTGGCTGGCGTGTTTTGAGAGCTACCTCGAAACGGCTGCTGACACCCCCACGGAAAGGCAGATGATACACCTCCTACGCTCGCGGGTCAGCCCGGCGATCTACCCCCTGATCGAAGGGGCGGCGAACTATGCTGCAGCTATGGAGCTGTTAGAAGGACATTACATCCGTCCACTGAACCAGGTCTATGCCCGTCACCTGCTGGCAACGAGACGGCAGAGCCCAGATGAGACACTGGAAGACTTCTACCGGGCACTGATAGTGCTGGGCCAAAACTGCAGCTGCTCAGCAGTGACGGGGAACGAACACATGGAACTTTAAATTCGGGTGGCTTTCGTGGCAGGTATGGCTTCCCCCGACATCCGCCGAAGGCTCCTTGAAATGGACACACTGGGCCTTACTGAGGCACGGGCCCAGGCAGGGTCCATGGACGTTGCGTACAAGAACGCACTTGCTTATGCCCCCGCTTGCACGGCGCCCCCCTGGGCTGTGTGGCACACTGCCGTGGCAGCCCCCCAGACTTACCCGCTAACCCCGCAGGCCTGCGTGGCAAGACGGCCCGCTACCGCCGCTGGCCAATGCTGCTTCTTCTGCGGCCAGGCGAATCACCCGCGCGCGCGCTGCGCGGCCCGCACCGTCACCTGCAAAGGGTGCGGCAAGAAAGGCCACGATGCCGCGGTCTGCCTGGCCCGCGCTGTGGCCGGGGTCTCCAGCGACTACCAACAGCCGTTCTTTCAGGTCTCGCCAGCCCAAGGCCCACCGCAGTCTTTCTTGCAGGTCCCGGCCGTCCAACGCCCACCGCCGCCTTTTTCCCTCCAGGCAGCATGCGACCCGCGGCCGCAGCCATTCTGCCCCCCGGCAACCACCCTGGATGGGTGGGCGCCGCCATTTTGTCCCTCGCTGCCGCCATCTTCGGAATCCCCGTCCCCGGTCTCCATGTGCGACCCATGGCCGGCGCCATCTTGGATGGGGCCTCAAGCCCCCAGCACGGCTGACTACGCCCTGCCCAACCAGAACTCCCCCTTGCTGCAGCTGGCCTCCGTTACCCTGGATCAGAGTCGGCCCTGGACGCTAGCGAAGGCCCCCACAACGATCGCCATCAACGGCCACGTGACGACGTGCCTGATCGACTCCGGGAGCACGGAAAGCTTTGTCCACCCCGACACGGTAAGGCGCTGTTCTCTTGTCACCCATCCCGTCAAACAAAGGATCTCCCTGGCCTCCGGGTCGCACGCAGTGCAGATAAAGGGGTTCTGCCTCGCGAACCTCACCGTCCAAGGCAGGGAATTCCGCAATTTCCGCCTATACGTGCTGCCGCACCTCTGCGCAGCCAGCCTTCTTGGGCTAGATTTCCAGTGCCACCTACAAAGCCTGACTTTTAAATTTGGAGGCCCTATACCCCCCCTTACTGTCTGCAGCCACGCGACCCTTAAGGTCGACCCGCCTTCCCTGTTTGCGAACCTCACCCCGGATTGCAAACCCGTCGCCACCAGGAGCAGACGGTACAGTGCCCAGGACCGGACCTTCATCAGGTCCGAGGTCCAACGGCTGCTGAAGGAAGGGGTCATCGAAGCGAGCAACAGCCCCTGGAGGGCTCAAGTAGTGGTAGTAAAGACCAGGGAAAAACATAGAATGGTCATCGACTATAGCCAGACCATCAACCGGTTTACGCAGCTGGACGCGTACCCTCTTCCCCGTATTGCCGACCTGGTGAACAGGATTGCGCAATACAAGGTCTTCTCCACGGTGGATCTCAAGTCCGCCTACCACCAGCTACCCCTCCGTAAAAGTGACCGCCAGTACACTGCCTTCGAAGCAGATGGGCGGCTCTACCACTTTTTAAGGGTTCCCTTCGGTGTCACGAACGGCGGGAGAAATTCTTCCCCAACGGCGCGATGTCCGCCGACTGGCGCCAAAGACGACGCCAATCAGACGGGCATCGCGCCGGCCCAAAGGTGCAGAATGCTCCGCATCTTTGGCGGCCTAGCCCCAACATTGAGGGGCTAGGCCGACGCCGGAGGGATTTCCGCCCCGCCAGCTGGCGGAAATGGCGTTTGTTGCCCCGCCAGCTGGCGCGGAAATGCGGCGCATGCGCGGGAGCGTCAGCGGCCGCTGACAGTTTCCCGGCGCATGCGCGGGAGCGTCAGCAGCCGCTGAAAGTTTCACGCGCATGCGCAGTGGGGAGAGTCTCTTCCGCCTCTGCCATGGTGGAGGCCATAGCGGAGGCGGAAGGGAAAGAGTGCCCCCACGGCACAGGCCCGCCCGCGGATCGGTGGGCCCTGATCGCGGGCCAGGCCACCGTGGGGGCACCCCCCGGGGTCAGATCGCCCCGCCCCCCCCCCCAGGACCCCGGAGCCCGCCCACGCCGCCTGGTCCCGCCGGTAAATACCAGGTTTGATTTACGCCGGCGGGACAGGCAATTTCTGGGCGGGACTTCGGCCCATCCGGGCCGGAGAATTGAACGGGGGGTCCCGCCAACCGGCGCGGCCCGATTCCCGCCCCCGCCCAATCTCCGGTACAGGAGACTTCGGCGGGGGCGGGGGCGGGATTCACGGCGGCCAACGGCAATTCTCCGACCCGGCGGGGGGTCGGAGAATGACGCCCGGGGTCTCGGTCTTCCAGCGTGAGATGGACCGAATGGTTGACCGGTACGGCTTACGCGCAACGTTCCCGTATCTTGATAACGTCACCATCTGCGGCCATGACCAGCAGGACCACGACACCAACCTCCGAATATTTCTCCAGACCGCGCACCTCCTTAATCTGACCTACAATAAGGAGAAATGCGTGTTTAGCACCGACAGTCTAGCCATCCTAGGCTACGTAGTGCGAAATGGAGTCATAGGCCCCGACCCTGAACGCATGCGCCCCCTCATGGAGTTCCCCCTCCCTCACTGCCCCAAGGCCCTAAAGCGCTGCCTCGGCTTTTTTAGCTATTATGCACAATGGGTCCCTAATTACGCCGACAAGGCTCGACCCCTAATCCAGTCCACAACCTTCCCCCTGTCGACGGAGGCCCGCCAGGCCTTCTGCCGCATCAAAGCGGACATCGCAAAAGCCACGATGCGTGCCATCGACGAGTCCCTCCCCTTCCAGGTCGAGAGCGACGCGTCTGACGTAGCTCTGGTGGCCACCCTCAACCAAGCGGGCAGGCCCGTGGCTTTCTTCTCCCGCACTCTCCATGCTTCCGAAATTCGCCACTCCTCGGTCGAAAAGGAGGCCCAGGCCATAGTAGAGGCTGTGTGACACTAGAGGCATTACCTGGCCGGCAGGAGATTCACTCTCCTCACGGACCAACAGTCGGTGGCCTTCATGTTCGACAATGCACAGCGGGGCAAGTTAAAAAATAACAAGATCTTGCGGTGGAGGATCGAACTCTCCACCTACAATTACGAGATCTTGTACCGTCCCGGGAAGCTGAACGAGCCTCCTGATGCCCCGTCCCGCGGCACTTGTGCCACTGCACAAGCAAACCACCTCCGTGCCCTCCACGAGGACCTCTGCCACCCGGGGGTCACTCAGTTCTTTCATTTCGTTAAGACCCGAAACGTGCCCTACTCCATCGAGGAGGTCAGGACTGTCACCAAGGACTGCCGAATCTGCGCCGAGTGCAAACCACACTTCTACCGACCAGAGAGGGCGCATCTGATCAAGGCTTCCTGTCCCTTTGAACGCCTCAGCATGGACTTCAAAGGCCCCGTCCCCTCCACCGACCGCAACACGTACTTCCTGAACGTGATTGACGAGTACTCCCGGTTCCCTTTCGCCATCCCCTGCCCGGACATGATCACAAACACCGTCATCAAGGCCCTCCAAAGTATTTTTACACTGTTCGGTTTCCCTGCATACTTCCACAGTGATAGGAGGTCCTCCTTTATGAGCGACGAACTGCGTCAGTTCCTGCTCAGCAAAGGCATCGCCTCGAGCAGGACGACCAGTTACAACCCCCGGGGAAACGGGCAGGTAGAAAGGGAGAACGGAACGGTCTGGAAGACCCTCCTGCTGGCCCTTCGGTCCAGGAATCTCCCAGTCTCCCGCTGGCAAGAAGTCCTCCCAGTGGCCCTTCACTCCATCTCTGCTATGTACTACCACAAACCAGACACCTCACGAACGTCTCCTTGTTTTCCCCAGGAAGTCCTCCTCCGGGGCCTCGCTCCCCACCTGGCTAGCGACACCCAGACCCGTCCTGCTGCGGAAACATGTGAGAGCGCACAAGTCGGACCCGTTGGTCGAGAGGGTCCACCTGCTGCAGGCCAACCCCCAGTACGCCTACGTAGCATTCCCCGACGGCCGCCAAGACACGGTCTCCCTTCGGGACCTGGCGCCCGCCGGAGCCCCATGCGCACCCGCACCATTCCCCACCCACCCCCCCCCCCCCCCTGCAGCACCTGACCGGAGGGTCAGTATTGCCGCCGGAGCTCCTACCCAGCGCCGAACAGGCACCGACGCCCCCTACAGGCGCCCCTCCCTCCTGCCCACTTTTCACCCCAACAGCACCACCTAGGGGTGATGAAGCTGCCTGGGAGGAAGAAACCACGTTCCCGGAGCCACAACCGCCGGGGCCCCCACCAGGATCGTTGCCAAAACTCAGGGGCTCCTGAAGGACGACCAGGCCACCCGATCGTCTGATTGCTGCACCATAGACTCTTCTTCCGTTTCCCTCAACATCACGGATTATTATTTAAACGGTAAGATGTTAAAACATGCTGCTGTGCAGAGGGACCTGGGTGTGCTGGTGCACGAGTCGCAAAAAGTTGGAGTGCAGGTGCAACAGGTGATTAAGAAGGCTAATCGAGTTTTGTCTTTCATTGCTAGAGGGATGGAGTTCAAGACTAGGGAGGTTATGCTGCAATTGTATAGGGTGTTGGTGAGGCCACATCTGGAGTATTGTGTTCAGTTTTGGTCTCCTTACCTGAGAAAGGACATACTGGCACTGGAGGGAGTGCAGAGAGGATTCACTAGGTTGATCCCAGAGTTGAGGGGATTAGATTATGACGAGAGGTTGAGTAGACTGGGACTGTACTCATTGGAGTTTAGAAGGATGTGGGGGGATCTTATTGAAACATATAAAATTATGAAGGGAATAGATAGGATAGATGCGGGCAGGTTGTTTCCACTGGTCGGAGAAAGCAAAACTAGGGGGCATAGTCTCAAAATAAGGGGAAGTAGATTTAGGACCGAGTTTAGGAGGAACTTCTTCACCCAAAGGGTTGTGAATCTCTGGAATTCCTTGTCCAGTGAAGCAGTTGAGGCTCCTTCTTTAAACGTTTTTAAGAAAAAGATAGATACCTTTCTAAAGAATAAAGGGATTCGGGGATATGGTGTACGGGCCGGAAAGTGGAGTTGAGTCCACAAAGATCAGCCATGATCTCATTAAATGGCGGAGCAGGCTCGAGGGACCAGATGGCCGACTCCTGTTCCTAGTTCTTATGTTCTTATACTCTTAAATACCTCCATACCTTGTCCTACCATGCAAAAAGGCGACAGTAATAGCTGGCCATCACCCCGCTGGGTTCCTTTTTAACAGGGGGTGAATGTGGTAATACCAGGTATTGCGGTACCTGAGAGGTGAATGACCATTGGCTAGACCTAGGGATCTTCCATTGGCTAATGTACATAGCCCCGCCCTGAGAGGTGGGGTATAAGAACCAATGCCATCCCAGCAGCCTTCACTTTCTGTATCATCGCTGCTGGGTACAGTTCTAGCTGATTAAAGCTGATTAGATATGACTCCTCTTTGTCTCGAGAGTATTGATTGTGCATCAGAGCGACAAGTTTTGACACAGAAGCAGCACAGGAACTGAAGTTAGTAATTTCTTTAAAATGGCTGTGGAACCTGTGTTTTCTTTTAAAGAATGCTTAAAAATTACTTTTAATAGAATGCATCAATTGTGAAGGGATCAGTTGTGTTCTTCTTGGCTGAGCGGAAGTACTGGCCCATGTGAACTGGCAACCCTTGACCTGGAAGCAGTACCAAAAGGAATGTAGTCAAGACCAGAGGCTGTGTGACTGGCAGACACAAAGCAGAGCTACAAGCCGAGGAGCTGGAGTGTGAAGGCAGCTGGCAGACTGAGATGGAATGAGGAACATGCAGAATTATTGTGAGGAGAAGAACCAAATCTCCCTCAGGAGCAAGTCAATTTGTCTGTTTGGTAGAAACGAAGACAGGAGCTCTTGGAGATCTTGCGCAAACTGGTTAAAAAGGTTTAAACTAGGAAAGCTGTGTGAATAACTTGGAGAGGTTAAAGAGCTGGGTGTTTTCCCACATGTTGCCAAACCTACACAAGTTATTATTGGTTGCTTGCTTAGGAACTCTGGAAAGTTACACCATCAGGACTGTCATGACCAATGGGATTGAGAGTTTGACAAAGTGTGCCCTGTTGATGACAATGATCCGCATGAAACTCAGAGGTGAAAGTTGTTGTTGGATAAGACTCCTGAGCCCTGCATAAATAATGAACAATTTATTGTAGAACCGTGCAGCTATGTAATGCTATACATGTTGAAGGGGAATATTTTTGATTGCGAAAGACATATCTTTGTTGTGTAGTTCATTTAAAGTGAAATTTATCTTCCTCTTTAAAGTATCATTTGCCTATTTACATATCTGCATGTTTAACTTATGTTGCTTCTGGATTTAGATTAAAATCCAATTTAAAAGCAGTGAAATTTTGCTGGTAATTTCTTCATTCGGAGGTCATTTGGTCAGCTATTACTTTGTTTAACAGTTCAGAGGTCATTTGGTCACCTTGGTTATTTTGTTTAAGTTTTCCCATGGGGTTCATAACAAAAGTGAGACTCTCCATGGTCATTGCTTTGTCAAAATTGTTCTGAGGGGGATCAGACATACATTTCCACCATTAGATCAGAAATATATTGAGAATATTAGAAGGCGCATCCATGAAGTCACCCAAGTCCCAGGCTGCTTTCCCCTTTGAGGGGCAGAGCTGATTGCTAGTGATTTAACCTGAGAATCTCCATACCTCAGGTGAGGGGCAAAATGAGAAGGTGGACCTTCATGAATAACCTCAGCCACAGGGACTGAACCCATGCTGTTGACCTCGCTCTGCATCATGAACTAGCTGTCCAGCCAACCGAGCTAAATCAGCCGCCTTATCTGCCAGTGCAATGCTGTTCTGCAAAAGTCTCAGATGACCATTTCGAACAGATTTCTCAAGACATTGACGTTCCACATGCTGACACCTAACATCGTGTGAATCTGCCTCTTTCAAAAGCTCTCATACCATTTCCCCCCTGAGCCCAAGTTAGACCCTTGCATTAACTTCCCATCATATCCTGTCACTTCTGTATTATTGAAGTAGATTTGAAAATGGCAGTACCCTTGCACCTTAAAATAGGCTATTTCTATTCATAAGAAATAATAAGCATCCATCAAGATTTGTTCACTGTGATATAAACGCACAGTTACATTTAATGAGTCCTAGGAAATTGTATCGATTGGTATCTGCAGGTAACGGTGCATCAAAAACTACAGTAACGAAAGGTGAATTGAATCATAATCCTTCTGGTGAAACTGATAACCCCCCAAAAATACAGCTACTCTCTCTGTCTGATAGAAGCTGATATTAAGTTTCAAACCTGCACATTAATAGAAATGTGAATACTTTATTTTACCTCTGAAAATGTAAACAGGAAATGCTGGGAAATACACAGCAGGTCTGGAAGCATCTGTGGAGAGAGAAAAACAGTTAACATTTAATCAGAACTGAAAAGTGGTACAGATGTGAAAGGTTATCATAAATGGAAAGCTTAAGTTTTTTGCATGTGTGACTGGTGGTTAGCCATTGAACAATTATCTCATCCGGGTAAAGTTACAGTCCTTGAAACCCATGTAGACATGTTGCTGATCAAGAGCTCTCTTTCCCCAAAAAGGCTGTGAATCCTCAGCCAATGAGACTTTTAAGGAGGCAGGGTTGCTCAGGAATTTATTCATTTCCGGGATGTGGGCATCGCTGGTTAAACCAGCATTTATTGCCCATCCTAGTTGTCCTTCAGAAGGTGGTGGTGAGTTGCCTTCTTGAACCGCTGCAGTCCTTCAGGTGTCGGTATACCCACAATGCTATAGGGAGTTCCAGGATGTTTCCCCAGCAACAATGAAAGAACAGCGATAGATTTCCATGTCAGTTAGGAGTCACAGCACAACAATATATGTAGTCACTAGTAAATGCCTGTTCACCAACATTGTGACCTGCCTTAATCCTCTGTCTGAAGGGTGTTAGGGATGGGCTGGGGCTGGGTGTGGAATGTGTGCCAGGTGGGGGTTGGGGTGTGGGTGCTTGGGGTCGGGTGTTTTGTGGGGGTGCTGTTGGAGGATGGTGCGGGGCAGGGCCTCAGGATGTTTGAACATCCCACCTGGGGTCACCCTCAGAGAGGTGGTAGAAAGCGGGACCAGATGTATGAGGCCGCCTTTCATGACAGTAAGTGACCATCACCGCTCATCATCTCCACAACTGCACCCCATCCCCTCCCTCCCACCATTCCCCAAAGGAGATATGGGCCCGTGAGATGGATTGGCCAGCACACTTGCAGGGAATAGCCGGGCTGACTGTGGAAGGTGACCCTAAAGGCAGGAGTCAGACTTTGTTAAACGATGAGGAGAATCGGAGCTCATCTCACAGCAAGTCGTCGTCATATTCCGACCTGCTAACATCGCCAACCTAGGGCCGACACTGTTCTGATGCCGGTAGAACCCTCTGAGGGGGAAAGGGGAAAGGGGAAAGGGGAGGTGGCATGGAGTAAAGGGAAGAGGGACATGGAAGGTGCAGTGAAGGGAGGGAAAGGGAAACTGTGAGCGGCCATGGGGAAGGGGGCACCACTTTATATGGGCGGCATGGTAGCACAGTGGTTAGCAATGTTGCTTCACAGCGGCAGAGACCCAGGTTTGATTTCCGGCTTGGGTCACCTTCTGTGCGGAGTCTGCACGTTCTCCCCTTGTTTCCTCCGGGTGCTCTGGTTTCCTCCCACAAATCCCAAAAGATGTGCTTATTAAGTGGATTGGACATTCTGAATTCTCCCTCTGTGTACCTGAAAAGGAGCCCGAGTGTGACGACTAGGGGCTTTTCACAGTAACTTCATTGCAGTGATAATGTAAGCCTACTTGTGACACTAATAAAGAATATTATTATTAAAGAGGGTTGGGGGTTGGAGAGGAAGGGCAGGGTGGAAGACCTGCCGCTGGCCAGGTCTCTTAGTTAGCAAACCTGGATGTAATGAGGTTGTCCTGTGTGCGGTAGCACTGGAACACACATTAAGTGGCCTGCCGTGCCTGGGCTCCATGCCCGGGTCTTACTCCTCGTCAGAAGAGGCATGGTGTTCTTCCAACATGTCTCTCCTCTGTTGTGTAATGTTGTGCACGACGCGCATCTTGAGGAGGCCAGTGCACCGCTCATTGATGCCTCTGGTTGCTGCATGAGCATAATTTTATAACGGGTCTCCATGTCATTCTGGGGCCTCTGGACAGACGTCATTAGCCAAGACCTCAGGGAGTAACCCTTGTCACCCAAAGGCAACCCTCACCCGAGGGAAGGCCTCGAAGGTGCCAGGAAAGTCAGCGTGCGCTAGGAAGTAAGCATCATGCATAATGCCTGGTTATTGGGCGCTAACATGCATGATGTGCAACTGGTAGTCACACAGAAACTGCACATTCAGGAAATGGAATCCCAATGAAGGGCAACTGCTGATGATCCAGTGCTGATAGGGAGACATGCGTACCATCGAGCAACCCCTGGACATGGGGCATTCCAGCGATGGTCGAAAATCCTGCTACCTATCCTATGCAGCCTGGTGTGCCTGGTCCAGACTGAAGTTTACATAGTCCGCTTCCCCAAAGCACAGGGCATCAGATGTCTGCGAGATCCCAGACAGGTCCTCGCTCGGGCCCTGGAAAGACCAGAGGCATGAAGGTTCATGGTGACCGTCAACTTGACGGCGACCAGGAGCGAGTGTCCTCCTCAAAATCCTCACATTGCGAGCTGGCCGCCATCTGGCACATGTGGCGCACAGTCTCAGTGGTTAGCTGAAGTCTTTGGCTGCATTTGCAGTCTGAAAGCTCCTCAAGGGACAAGCACCGATGGTATACAAGTGCCCTGATGCCCCACCTCCTATACACCTCCTCCTCAGCCTGTTGAACAGCCAACACTTGAGCCTCACTGACTGGCCCCTTTTCTTCTGGGGCAGGCTGCTCTTATGCAGAGTCTTCCCAGAGCTTCCCATGCTCCTCCGACATCCGTGCATACAAAACGGCAGCTGCGGCCAGGTAGACAGCCAGCATAGCTTGGTGTACTCCGAAATACATTCTCTGTAAAGAGGGAAAAGAAAAGACACGTCAGCAAAATGAGTATTCCTTTGCCCACCAAATACAACAGGGTGCATGTTGGCCCTGAGTATCACTTGAGCTCCACCATCCACATGTCCCCCCAAACCCACTCCCACCCCTCAGGCATTCCCCCTGATATGTGGCTTTCCACATTGCACCCCTGTCCCCATCAGTGAGTGGCACCAGGCCTGCGATATAGGGAGCCTCTATCCTCACCACCCATCTTTGTCAACAGGGGGACCTGTGGCTGCCGCCACCCATGTCAGCAATAGATCCTGCAGCCCCTGCCCAGTTTCCCTAATGGCATCAACTTCATGAGTCCTGGTGGGCCGGGTGTTACCCCGACAGCAGGGCGGCACCTGGTTTTCCGGTGGTGTGGGTCACTGTGTGCCACCAATCGCCTCCAAGTCTTTTGTGTTGGTCAGATCCTGTGGTGGTTGTGATGGTGGGGGGGGAAGAGGGGTGGGGGGAGGGGGGTGGGTGGGGGTGAGCAAGGGAAATGTACAGAGCTTAGTGCAGTGTGATGTTGATCCTGGGTGTGAAACACACGTTGTGACAATCTGTCTGGGATCAGATAATTGGAGTCGGGGCATGGTGGATAAGCAGGGCTTGGAGACAGCTGGTGGTGCTGAGGGGTGGACTAGCTGATAGTGTCACTGGTGATCACATTGCCCTGAGAGTGGCAGTGTGCCAGGGGGGGTGCCAAAAGTCATGGTGCATGAGCCCTTTGTTTGAGGTGAGCTCTGTTATTTATTCCCCTGCTTCCACTACTTCTCCTGCAATGGGGCTGTGCTTCTGACGAGTGCTCTGAGGAGTGGTAGCACCCGGTGGGCCACTGATTGGGCTTCGCCACGCCCATTCTGTTGATGGGTCAGCTGGGGTCTGAGAGTTTCCAGGGTTTGATGTGTTGGGTGCTCTGGATCCGTGGATCACATATAGGCCACCAACACTTAAAATAGTGCAACACTATTTTATTAAGTCCGAAACTGTTAAACATACTTTCACTGTGGGTTAACACGATATTAGATTGAACTAAAGACCTAGGCCTTGTCCTAACCAGTCTATGCACTCAGCACATGGTGAAGATTTCAAACCAAGATCTCCCTGGCACAAATCCCGTTAGGACCCCCTCATGAGATTTAGCGACCAGACCGGGATTTGTGCCCATGGCGAACGGACCCAAACAATCGCGGCCGTAGTCTGTATTTACTGAAAGTGCTAGTACTTGGAGAAAGTGTCAAGTTGGTGCTTTGTTAAGTAATGGTTTAACATATCTAATAGTTACTTCAATGTGTTATTTAATGACTGATGCTTTGTAATCTACTCATGCCATTTAACCACAACTTGTTAACAGCAAGAATGCAGCTATGGACAGCTAATTTAGTAATTTTCAAATTTTTCATTTAAGCTTTGAAAGTAATTTTGGATCATCTGGTCATGCAGTGAAATTGGCATGCCTCTGTATTTCAATCTGAACATGCACACAGTGAACTCCATGTTGTGAAGTGGATGGTACGCGTTTTGTCCAACAGGTGTAGTGGTGTTGGAGTTCAAACTGGCATTAACGTAGAGGAGAAGCAAAATACATCTCTGCTAGAACATCATTCGACAGGCAAAGAAAACCCAACAGGTTTTGCTTTGTCTATTGTATATGACTGCATGTGGCTTCTATGATGGTTTGGACTGTGGTAGATGAGGTGGCCTTGTGAAAAGTATCTGTCCAATTTGTGCTAGTCTAATTCACAGCTGTCAGATTGATTTGAGTCTTCAGTGGTCTTAGGCTAAGCCATGTCACTGGCGAAAAAGTGAAGTCTGTTTTCCCAGCGATGATGCTATTCACCTTTCAGATATAACAGAGCTCAATTCCAGTATCTATTTCTTACAGAGCAAGGATTAGAACATACTCAAAAAGCTGTCCAAGTTGTCTAAAAGATGAACCATCTGAGCGTGATATTTTATGTTAGCTATTTTATGTTAGCTTTGGGTATTTTTTAAGGGCTACCAGCTTAATAACAGTCTTGTTTCTCAACCTCTACTGAAAATTATAGTATTTGATATCAAGTAAATCTGAAAGAAATAGTGCACATATATCAGCTGTGAAACCTGTAGGAAAGTCACATAGAAGAATAAATAATAGAGATTTGTCAAGGATTAAAGACTCAGCGGGCAGTGCCAGGGAACGGTGCGGGGGGGGGGGAAGTGCAAGGGGGCACTGAGAGGGTGCAAGGGGACAGATAATTCCCCTTTGGGGGAGGGGGCCTTCCGCTTACACTCGTGGGGGGGAGGAGAAAGGGTGGAAGAGGGGGAGAATGCCTCCTGATACTTCAGTGATGGGGAAGGGAAGAGGAGGAGGTCGCCCCGAAGCACATGGCCATAGAGGGGTGGGAGGGTGTTCAGTTTTCTCTCTGATCGGGGTGCCCTTTAAAGATGGCGCCCCGATCTCTGTGTAGCCGGGCTTGCTGAATCTATGAGGCCACACCCCACCAGAGTGATAGTGCAAAACATGTCCACCGATTTTTCTTCTGACCAAGTGTCGGACGAGCTGGACAGGAAACCTGGAGAGAAAGACGGCGGTTTTCACTTCGAACCTGAAATGTGGCCATTTTTTCGGAACATTCCACCCTATATCTTCTTTCCCATAATGCACTCTTTCATTTCTGCATTTCAAAGAGGATTTGCAATGAAGTCTTTAGACTTTCATTTGAGGGAGACTGATGAATCTCAGAAAAATGAAAGTTTTGCGGTGAGAGTTTCAGCACAAAAAAAAATTGTTTTTTGCCAACGTGAGAAGCATGTCGTAAATCAGGAGGGATGTTTTTCTTGCACACCATCTCACGACAGTTGTGACATATTGTTGACTATGTTGGGACTCAGACTTAACAATGCACTGCAAGTCATTTTTGTAATGGCACCTGCACGGTTGTTTACTTCTGTTGCTTGAGAATTTCATATCAGGTGCTTGCAATTCATGCAGATTTTTTCCTAGTCAGTGGACTGCTTTGTCATCAGGAACCTTTAAAAGTCGAGGAGGAATGGTTTTGGGAAGAGGAGGTCGTGCCTCACTAACTTAATCAAGTTTTTTTGAGGAGGTGACAAAGGTGATTGATCAGGGGAGGGTGGTGGATGTTGTTTACATGGACATCAGTAAAGCCTTTGACAAGGTGCCCCATGGCAGGCTGGCACCAAAGGTAACGTCACACGGGTTCAGAGGTGAGGTGGCAAGATGGATTCAGAACTGGTTCAGACACAGAAGGCAAAAGGTAGCAGTAGAAGAGTGTTTTTCTCAATGGAAAGTTGTGACCAGTGGTATTCCCCAGGGATCTGTGCTGGGGCCTTTGTTATTGGTAGTATGCATGAACAATTTGGAGGAAAATGTAGCTGGTATAATTAGTAAGTCCGTGGATGATACCAAGGTTGGTGGAGTGGCAGATATTGTTGAGGATTATCAGAGGATACAGCAGGACATAGATAGGTTAGAGACTTGGGCAGAGAAATGGCAAATGGAGTTTTATCCAGGGAGGTCATGTATTTTGGTCGGTCTAACACAGAGGGAAAATATATAGTAAATGGCAAAACTCTTAGGAATATAGAAAGTCAGAGAGATTTGGGCGTGCAGGTCCACAGATCTTTGAAGGTGGCAACACAAGTGATCAAGGTAGTCAAGAAAGCATACGGAATGCCTGCTTTCATTGGAAGGGGCATCGAGTATAAAAACTGGCAATTCACGCTACAGTTGTATGGAACCTTGGTAAGGCTGCACTTGGAATATTGCGCACAATTCTGGTCGCCACACTACCAGAAGGATGTGGAGGCTTTGGAGAGGGTGCAGAGGAAGGATACCAGGATGTTGCCTGGTCTGGAGTGTGCTAGCTATGCGGAGAGGCTGAATAGACCCGGATTGATTTCATTAGAACGAGGTTGAGGGGTGACCTGATAGAGGTCTACAAGATTATGAGTGGATGGGCAGGCACTCTTTCCCAGGGTGGAGGGGTCAGTCACTGGGGGACACAGGTTTAAGATCCATAGGGCAAAGTTTAGAGGAGGCGTGCGAGGCAGGATTTTTACACAGATGGTGAGTGCCTGGAACGCGTTGCCAGGGGAGGTTGTGGAAGCAGATACATTAATGGCGTTCAAAAGGCATCTTAACAAATACATGGATAGGATGGGTATGGACAGATACGGCACTGGGAAATGCTGAGGGTTTTGGCCAAGGGTGGTATCATGACCGGCACAGGATTGGAGGGCCAAAGGGCCTGATCCAGTTCTGTATTGTTCTTTGAATGTTTCCATCAAACAGGTAAGCTGTGACACGGTGGCCTGGGATAGGGACAAAAAGATCTGTGATTGAGGATTCTTGAAAAATGGAGGCTGCTTCTCCATTCACTGCTCCAGAGGAGCAGATGCTACTGGAAATTTAGGAAAGGAGGGTTGTGCTCACTAAAACAAACAATTGATTGGTCCATTAAGCTTGGCCAGAAGTCAGCTGGGAAGCTTCATACATTGCACTTCAGGCTGAAGCAGATAGGAAACTGTTCAAAAGTCTTAGGTTTCAACTATTTCAAGAAACTGCTCCAAAATGTAGGCCGCCAGGGTTTCTTCATAATCAATTACTGATTACCTGCTGACCCATTAAAAACAAGTATGCAATCCAACCGACCAATAAGTGCTTTCAGACATGGCAATGCTGTGACAGGGCAAAAATACAAACTGCAGCTCAGGGGCGTCATTCTCCGACCCCCCGCCGGGTCGGAGAATGGCCGTTGGCCGCAGTGAATCCCGCCCCCGCCCCCGCCGAAGTCTCCGAAGGGAGAAAAGTCGGCGGGGCGTTAATGGCGCCGCTGCCGCGGAGAATGTCACGGGTCTGCGCAAGGCAGCCGATTTTCGGCCTGCCGATATTCTCCCTCCCGGATGGGCCGAAGTCCCGTCGACGTGATGACCGTTCACGTCGACGTGAATCAAACCTCCTTTTCATCGGCGTGACCCGGTGCTCCAGGCTCACGCCGACCAGCGAGGAGGTGAGTGACGGCCTGGGGGGTTGGCTCTGGGCAGGAAATGGCGTGGCCGCAGACTGATTGCGTGAGGAGAGGTGTGTCTCGGCTTGTGTGTGTGTGTGTGTGCGGCGGGGGGGGGGGGGGGGGTGGTTAGAGTAGGCTGGGCTCCGGGGGAGTGCCGGGAGGGGGTCCGTGCCGGGGTGGAGGTTGGGGGTTGGGGGGGGTCCGTGCTGGGGTGGAGGTTGGGGGTTGGGGGGGATGTGCTGGGGTGGAGGTTGGGGAGGGGGTCCATGCTGGGGTGGAGGTTGGGGAGGGGGTTCGTGCCGGGGTGGAGGTTGGGGGTTGGGGGGGTCCGTGCTGGGGTGGAGGTTGGGGAAGGGGTCCGTGCTGAGGTGGAGGTTGGGGAGGGGGTCCGTGCCGGGGTGGAGGTTGGGGGTTGGGGGGGGTCCGTGCTGGGGTGGAGGTTGGGGAGGGGGTCCGTGCCGGGGTGGAGGTTGGGGAGGGTGTCCGTGCCGGGGTGGAGGTTGGGGAGGGGGTCCGTGCCGGGGTGGAGGTTGGGGAGGGGGTCCGTGCCGGGGTGGAGGTTGGGGGTTGGGGGGGTTCCGTGCTGGGGTGGAGGTTGGGTGTTGGGGGGGGTCCGTGCTGGGGTAGAGGTTGGGGAGGGGGTCCGTGCTGGGGTGGAGGTTGGGGAGGGGTTCCGTGCCGAGGAGGGTGATGGGAGGGCAAATGAGTTGGTCCACCTGGCCAGGTGCCAGCCTCCAACAGTTGGACCCATGCGGTCCATGCCACCTGGCTGGGGGGAGGAGGGGATATGGGCAATGATGACATGTCGTCGTTCCCCTCCCCCCCCACCAGGCCGTCATTTTTACAGACCATCCAGCGATGTTGGCCGCCGTGGTGGCAGCCGCTCATGTCTATGTTGCCCTGGATGAGGAGGAGGAGGAGGAGGAGGAGCATGCCAGAGAGGCGGCGCAGGCTGCCGCAGAGGGGCAGGCGGCAGCCGCCCAGGCTGGAGGGACACCTGACCGACAGGACGAGGAGGGGGAGGAGGACGCCGCGGCCCCACGGCAACGGAGGCACCCGAGGGCGCCCCGTGTGTACCGGCCCCGGCAGTCATACCAGGACCTCGCGGACCGGGAATGCAGGAGGAGACTCCGGATGAGCCGGGAAACCGTGGCACACATCTGCCACCTGCTGGCACACCTGTCACCGCGTGGCACTGGCGGGGGACACCCTCTCCCCGTGTCCGTCAAGTTTACGGTGGCCCTGAACTTTTATGCAACGGGGTCATTCCAGGCACCGAGTGGGGACCTGTCCGGCATATCACAGACATCGGTGCATCGGTGCATCCGGGCAGTGACAGATGCCCTTTATGCCATGGCGCACCGCTACATCCGCTTCCCCGTGGACCGGGCCAGCCAAGATGCCCGGGCCGTGGGCTTCTCTGCCGTTGCCGGGTTCCCCATGGTCCAGGGCGCGATCGATGGGATGCACGTCGCCGTGCGGCCACCTGCAGATAACAGGGCCGTATTCACTAATAGGAAGGGGACCTATTCGATGAACGTACAGGTGGTCTGCGACCACCGCATGATGATCCTGCACGTCTGCGCCCGTCACCCAGGCAGTGTACACGACTCATTTGTGTTGTCGCGGTCATCCATCCCCGGCATGTACGAGGGACGCCATCCCCGGCTGAGGGGCTGGTTGCTGGGCGACAGGGGCTACCCATTGCGATCGTGGCTGATGACGCCTATACGGAGGCCATGCAATGAGGCGGAGAACCGCTACAATGATGCCCATGTAGCGACAAGGGGAGTGATCGAGAGGTGCTTTGGCGTGCTGAAGATGCATTTCAGGTGCCTGGACCTCTCTGGGGGCGCCCTCCAGTATCGGTCAGATAGGGTCGGCCGCATCATTGTGGTGTGCTGCGTCCTGCACAACATAGCCCAGCAGAGGGGCGATGTGCCGCAGGCAGAGGAGGGCGGAGTGGAGGAGCAGCAGGAAGAGGCGCAGTCCTCCCCAGATGAGGGGGATGGGGGCAATGGTCAGGGCAGACGGGGTAGACACAGGCGGGTGGCTGTCCACCGTTACCGGCTGGCCCAGCGGGCACGGGACAGACTGATAGACGCCCGCTTCACTGACTAGATGGGCGTGGGAATCGGGTAGTATGGCCACAGACCGCACACCATGGCAACAGCCGACCACCCACACCCCCCACCCATCCACCCACCCAGCACCTCACCCCCCTCCCCAACCCCACACACCCCACCCGCATGCACACCACCCCCCCCCCCCAATTCCCGAAACACCGGCGGCACAACGGGCCGGGCTCACCCAGTTGCGGGTGAACGCGTGTCTATCGCAGGCCATGGAGGATGATGACAACCCGCCCTGCGATGAGCTCCTGGCTCTACATCGTTGGACTATGTCTGACCCATGGCCACAGTACCACCATCCACCCGGACCATCCCTGCATGCGGCTGTGACACTGCAGCGCACGGTCCCGTCCTCTGCCCGGGGGATGTTGATGGCGGCCCAGGGAGAAGGGGGCAGACTCACCTGGGGCTGAGGTAAGACCACCCGTCACACACACACTTGCGCTCAACGTACATGACACGCCCGCACACTTTGGACAGAGCACAAAGGCAGCTTCGGTAGGTGTAACATTGACTTTAATAACCAAAGGAGTTCATGCACGTGCCCTCGCCCCTAAAACTCATCTGTGCCCTGCACCCGTGCCAACTTACTCAGTGTCTAATTGTTTGGCCTTACGGGCCCTTTGACTACGTCTACGTGGTTCCCCAGACGGTACAGCAGAACTGGAGGTGGACTCCTGTGATTCCTGCCCTCTGACACTGGATCCCTTTGGCGGCCGTTTCCTGGGGCGTCCTGGCCTAGATGGGCCAGGCTGCGGCCCGGGCGACTGGGATGGCGAGCTGCCAGCCTGTCCTGCCCGTTGCCCACCCGATGCACCTGGGACGGAAGGGGGGGAGTCCGAGGTGTCGCGGTGTACCGTGACCTCCCCTACAGAGGGAGCCGGGACGGACCACACCACCTCCTCCTCCCTCGGGGTGCCCGATGGCCCCCAGGCCTCTACATGGGTGGGGGATGCGAATGGACTGGTCATCCGACGCGCCCCCGACATCTGGCGCTGCCAGTCCTGGAGGCCCGTGCTGGTATCGACAGGGGTCTGCAGGTTTGCAGCCATGGAGCCCAGGGGGTTGTCAAACCCTGTCTGTGACAGTGCGACGCCGGCTCGCACATGGCCACTGGCGCCGATGCCCTCAGCGATGGCCTGCTGAGACTGGGCCATGGCCTGCAGCGACTGGGCCATGGCCTGCTGAGACTGGGCTATGGCGTTGAGCGCCTCTGCCATCTGGCGCTGTCACTGGCTCATGGCCTCCTGTGAGAGGGCAGCCATTTCCTGGGCCACAGACGCCGCCTGCACGGAAGGCCCCAGGCCTCGCAAACCGTTCCCCATGTCTGACACCGTCGCACCCATTGCCTCCACCGCGGACGCCACCCGTGCGGTGTCAGCCTGGGTGGCACGCATGACCGGGACCACTCACAGCTCCTGGACGCGGGTGGACTCCTCCACCTGCGACCGCAGCCGCCGCAAGCCACCCGTCACCCTATTCGCTCGTCTCCGTGTCGGTGGTTGCATCGGATCTGTGTGTGGGTGTGGTAACTGCAGGAACCCGGGATCCATCTGGGCGGCAGATGTTCGCTTGGCCTGGGCTGCCCTCCGACCGCCCGGTCCCTCTGCTGCTCCTACCTCCACCTGCTGTACCGGGACGGCTGTGTTGTGCGCACCAGTGAGTGTACCAGACGCCTCATCACTAAAGTGCCCAACCGTGGTGAGTGTTTCTGCGATGGTGGAGGGTGTTGGTGACAGCAGTGGCGTTGTGTCGTGCTCTTCGTCCCACTCTGAGTCCATGGCACTTTGGGGTGGGGGTTCGTCTCCACCCATCCACTCTGAGTCACTGTCCGGTATTTCGTCTTCCCGGGTAGGGGTGTCCTGGGTAGTGCTGTCCCGGGTAGTGCTGTCCTGGGCAGTGCTGTCCCGGTAGGGGTGTCCTGGGTAGTGCTGTCCCGGGTAGTGCTGTCCCGGGTAGTGCTGTCCCGGGTAGTGCTGTCCCGGGTAGGGGTGTCCTGGGTATTGCTGTCCCGGGTAGTGCTGTCCCGGGTAGTGCTGTCCCGGGTAGGGGTGTCCTGGGTAGTGGTGTCCCGGGTAGGGGTGTCCTGGATAGTGGTGTCCTGGGTAGTGGTGTCCTGGCTCGGATGTGACGGGGGCCTGTGGCTGCCCCCCTCATCGCTGGGTGGTCGCTCCCGCACGTGACGGAGGTGTCGTCTCCCTGTTGCTCCAGGTCTCTCCGTCTCCCGTGGTGTGCGAGAGGCATCCTGCGGGCGACGCATGCTGGAGGGTCCGGGTCTCTCCGTCTCCCGTGGTGTGCGAGGGGCATCCTGCGGGCGTCGCATGCTGGAGGGTCCGGGTCTCTCCGTCTCCCGTGGTCTCCGAGGGGCATCCTGCGGGCGTCGCATGCTGGAGGGTCCGGGTCTCTCCGTCTCCCGTGGTCTCCGAGGGGCATCCTGCGGGCGTCGCATGCTGGAGGGTCCGGGTCTCTCCGTCTCCCGTGGTCTCCGAGGGGCATCCTGCGGGCGTCGCATGCTGGAGGGTGCGGGTCTCTCCGTCTCCTGTGGTCTCCGAGGGGCATCCTGCGGGCGGTGTGCATCTGCGGGGATGGGTGCCTGGACGTTTGGTCCTGCGATACACAATGAAGCATGCATGGTTAGACATCAGGCAGTGATCAGGTGATACGGGGGAGGGGGATATAGGGGAGGGGGATATGGGGACGGGCTGTTGGTGGCTCACTTGCTCGTGGGCCCCCGACCTCTGCATCAGCAACCTCCCGGTCCTCAGGTCCGCCAGCCAGTTCCAGGGCCCTTTCCTCGTGTACGGGTACGGTCAGTGGCCTCTCATCAGCGGGCCCTCCTCCAGTCCTCACATGCTCCCTATTGTTGTGTGCGCGCTTCTCCTGTGGGGGGGGGGGGGGGTGGCAGGGGTAAAAGGCAACAGTGTTAGGCAGGTATATGAATGCACGCCATCGGTTCCGCGTGCATTGCAGAGGTTAAGGTTAGGACTGGATTCACTTGGGGATATGGGGGATATGGGAGAGGGGGGATATGGGGGAGGGGGGATATGGGGGAGGGGGGATATGGGGGATATGGGGAGGGGGGATATGGGGATATGGGGGAGGGGGGATATGGGGGAGGGGGGATATGGGGGAGGGGGGGATATGGGGGAGGGGGGATATGGGGATATGGGGAGGGGGGATATGGGGGATATAGGGGAGGGGGGATATGGGGGATATGGGGAGGGGGGATATGGGGGAGGGGGGTATGGGGGAGGGGGGATATGGGGGATATGGGGGAGGGGGGATATGGGGGAGGGGGGATATGGGGATATGGGGGAGGGGGGATATGGGGGAGGGGGGATATGGGGGATATGGGGGAGGGGGGATATGGGGGATATGGGGAGGGGGGATATGGGGGAGGGGGGATATGGGGGATATGGGGGAGGGCGGATATGGCGGATATGGGGAGGGGGGATATGGGGAGGGGGATATGGGGGAGGGGGGATATGGGGGATATGGGGAGGGGGGATATGGCGGATATGGGGGAGGGGGGATATGGGGGAGGGGGGATATGGGGGATATGGGGGAGGGGGGATATGGGGGAGGGGGGATATGGGGAGGGGGATATGGGGGATATGGGGGAGGGGGGATATGGGGGAGGGGGATATGGGGGAGGGGGGATATGGGGGATATGGGGGAGGGGGATATGGGGGAGGGGGGATATGGGGAGGCTCACCCTGCCTGCTCTGACGAGGTCATTCACCTTCTTGTGGCACTGGGTGCCTGTCCGTGGTGTCAGGGCCACAGCGGTGACGGCCTCTGCCACTTCCCTCCACAGACGCCGGCTGTGGCGTGGGGCAACTCTGCGGCCGTGCCCGGGATACAGGGCGTCCCTCCTCTGCTCCACCGCGTTCAGGAGCGCCTCCACATCGCGTGACTCGAACCTCGGGGCTGAGCGACGGCCAGCCATCCAGTCGGGTGTTGCGGTCGGGTGTTCCGGTCGGGTGGGGGGGAGCTGCGCGGCCTTATGAGCCACTGCGCAAGCGCGGATCCCGTTACGTCGCTGCTAGCCCATTTCGGGCCGGAGACTATCGTCCCATTTTTATGACGTGACGCAAGTGGGATTTGCGCCGTTTTTTGCGCCGATCGGCGGACTTTCCGCCGATAACGGAGAATTTCGCCCCTGATGTGCAACTTTTGTCACTCTGAAATATTAAAGGACGTTCAGAAGGAAAAATAGCAGAATATGGATGTTGCAGGCTGCTATCACTATGTAAATCAGCCAAAAGCTACAGGGGATTGAGGGAATTGTAGATTTCCAGTGATTGCTTGTCGATTTTCCATAAGTAGAATTGTGCCCCAATGGGAGCAGGTGAAAGGAAACACATTGCATCAACTTTGCTTGAAAAGATACTTCTATCAAGAGAGCTGCCACAAGAGGTGCTGGAGAAGTGCATCGGGGCAGCACGGTAGCATTGTGGATAGCACAATTGCTTCACAGCTCCAGGGTCCCAGGTTCGATTCCGGCTTGGGTCACTGTCTGTGCGGAGTCTGCACATCCTCCCCGTGTGTACGTGGGTTTCCTCCGGGTGCTCCGGTTTCCTCCCACAGTCCAAAGATGTGCAGGTTAGGTGGATTGGCCATGATAAAATTGCCCTTAGTGTCCAAAATTGCCCTTAGTGTTGGGTGGGGTTGCTGGGTTATGGGGATAGGGTGGAGGTGTTGACCTTGGGTAGGGTGCTCTTTCCAAGAGCCGGTGAAGACTCGATGGGCCGAATGGCCTCCTTCTGCACTGTAAATTCTATGAAAAATAGAAAATCTATGATGTCATGGAGGGAACCATCCTGTTGAAAGCTACAGGAGAAGAGGAAGATGGGTCTGGTCAATCCATATTGTCAGGTTGAAATATCCTACAATATAGTTCTAGCATTAATACATGCCTAATATTCTATAGACGCGATTCTCCGGCCTCATTATGCGTTTGCTCCAGCGAAACGAGGCCGGTGAATAGCGGGAGAGGCAGAAAACAAGAACCGAGCCAGGTGGCAAACAGTTTGTGATGCAACCAGTCCGCTCCCTTGGGTGAAATCGCTGTAGCATGGCGAGAACCCAATTACCACCAATTAAGCCCCATTTCCATACAATTAATGAGAGCAACATCATATCCAACGGCCCCCCGTCATTCAATGCCCTCCGCAGCAAGTGGTTACGCTCGTGCCGATTAGTACTCCAGGGGCTGGTTCAGCATACTGGGCTAAATCGCTGGCTTTTAAAGCAGACCAAGGCAGGCCAGCAGTGTGGGTTCAATTCCCGTACCAGCCTCCCCGAACAGACGCCGGAATGTGGCAACTAGGGGCTTTTCACAGTAACTTCATTGAAGCCTACTTGTGACAATAAGCGATTTTCGTTTTTCATTTTCATTTAAAAATGTGAACCTGGCGGAAGGGTTCCTGTGTGGAGCTGAGGTGAGTAGCCATCTTTACTCACAGGCAAACAGCCCAGGGGTGCTGGATATACCACCCCAGTGCCCGGTGGGGGATGGGGACCTTTGCCTGGGGGTAGGGTACCTTCCGCAGGAGTGGGACATCATGCGAGGGTGGGGATTGCTGGGGGGGGCAACCATGCGCAGCGCCACCATGCCAACGCCTGCATCATGTGTACCCATTCCTGGGGCAACCCTTGTCCCTGCCTGTCTGCCCCAATGACCACCCATGACCCCCGCCAATTGCAGAGGCCTCTGGCCGTCCGGCTGAAGGCTAATAGGGAATTGGCAATCGTGGTTCAGAGGGCACTTCACACATCCCAAGTGGATTCCTGTGGGTGGGCAGGCCATGTAACATGTGGGAGTCATTGGCTAGCATCCCATCACACCTTGATGCCTGACTGTGCCTGGACACTGAGGGAGGCAACACCACACACAAAGCCGCAAACATCCGAACACCCAGGGGATGGGGCACAGCTCCAGGGACATGTCCACGGCTGGAGGGTAGGTGGGTGCCACGGGTAGGGGGATTTGCCTGGTGAGATGGGTCAGGGGTTCAGAGGTCAGACGCCATTGGGACGAAGGTGACAGAAGCATCGTGCTAGTTGTGCACAAAGGTGTTTATTGTGTTTGACAATTCCTCACACTCCCGATGGTTTTGCCCCTTCCCCATCCCCTCTCCCCCGATGCCCTCAGTGATCCTCGATGTCCTTTGCCTTCTGAGCTCTACCACTATATCTAGGTTTGTCCCCAGGATGCACATCTGAGGTGGAGGCAGCCAGCTGATTACCATGTCATGTGGCCTTTGATGCCCCTGGCGGGCATCCTCTGGGGGCTCTGAGGCCGGAGGGCCCCGGTTCACTTGTTATCACAGACATTATCATAGAATTTACAGTGCAGAAGGAGGCCATTCGGCCCATCGAGTCTGCACCGGCTCTTGGAAAGAGCACCCTACCCAAGGTCCACACCTCCACCCTATCCCCATAACCCAGTAACCCCACCCAACACTAAGGGCAATTTTGGACACTAAGTGCAATTTATCATGGCCAGTCCACCTAACCTGCACATCTTTGGACTGTGGGAGGAAACCGGAGCACCCGGAGGAAACCCACGCACACACGGGGAGGATGTGCAGACTCCGCACAGACAGTGACCCAAGCCGGAATCGAACCTGGGACCCTGGAGCTGTTAAGCAATTGTGCTATCCACAATGCTACCGTGCTGCCCTTGTTGGTGGCATTTGCATAGCCGTGCCGCCCTGTCCCGTGTGCTGGCTGCGAGACATGGCCTCATCAGAGAGGTGCAACTCGGGGTAGCTGGCGGTCACTGTCGCCACTCCATGGGACGGGACTGAGATGGCGCCCAGCACCCCGTCATCCCGGTCGGTGCCCATAGGGCCCTGGGGTTCACCTTGGGATGGAGGGGCAGCTGGTTCAAGCCCCGGCTGCCCTTGCAACATCTGGCTCTGCCAGTCCTCATGCGAGTCCCCATGCTGCACACCATCATGTCAACGCCCTCAGTAATGCTCCTCAGTGACTGGGGCATGCTCTGCAGTACCTCGGCAGTGCCCACCTGCGACTGGAACAAACTCCGCCACGCCTTGGTGATGCACATCTGAGAATGGGACATGTCCCACAGAATCTCATCAAGGTGAGCCTGGTACTGTGTCACATCCCCCAGCAAGGCAGAACCTCAGCTATGCCCGTCACTGACTGTGCGACACCTTGGACACCTTCACTAATGGTGACAACGTCGTGCTCCAGGCTCTCCACGGCGTTCGCCACCCTAGCAGTGTTGACCTTTGTGCCACGCATTGCCAGAGGCATCTCCTATGCCCATAGCCTCTGGGACTCCAAGTGGTTATGAATCTGCTGGAGTCATGCTGACATCTCCCTCTGAATCTCCCGGCCACATCCTAAAATCTCCATCAGCTCTGGGATGTCCCAGAGGTCCCAGAACAGATCCCTACAGGACACCACTGGTCACCGACCTCTAGGCGGAATACTTTCCATCCACTACCACTCACTGTCTTCTTTCGGCCAGCCAATTCTGTATACAGATAGCCAAATTTCCCTGTATCCCATTCCCCCTGACTTTCTAGAATGAGCCGACCATGGGGGACCTTATTAAATGCCTTACTGAAATCCATATACACCACATCCACTGCCTGGCCTTCATCAATGTGTCTCGTCACATCGTCGAAGAATTCAATGAGTTTGTGAGGCATGACCTGCCCCTCACAAAGCCATGCTGACAATCTTTAATCAAACTATGTTTCTCGAAATAATCATAAATCCTATGTCTCAGAATCCTTTCCAGTATTTTTGCTCATCACGTAAGTCTGACTGGTCTGTAATTCCCAGGGATTTTTCTATTCCCTTTCTTGGACAGGGGAACAACATTCCCTCCCTCCAATCATCCGGTACTACCTGTGGTAATACCAGGTATTGCGGTACCAGAGAGAGGAATAACCATTGGCTAGACCGCGGGGTCTCCCCAGTGCAGATTGAGGACGCAAAGACCAACAGCAATGGCGCAGTAATCTCCTCCCACGCTTCCCATAGAAACCTTAGGTATATCCCGTCTGGCCCAGGGAACTTATCTATCCTGATGTTTTTCAAAATTTCTAGCACATCCTCCTTCTTAATATCAACATGTTCGAGCCTATTAACCTGGTTCACGCTATTCTCACGAGCAACAAGGCCTCTTTCTAGTGAATACTGAAGCAAAATATTCATTTCGGGCCTGCCCTATCTCCTCAGACTCAAGGCACAAGTTCCCTCCACTATCCCTGATCGGCCCTACTCTCATTCTGATCATCTTCTTATTTCTCTCGTAAGTGTAGAATGCCTTAGGGTTTTCTCTAATCCTTCCCGCCAGGACTTTTGCATGCCCACTTCTCGCTCTCCTAAGTGCATTTTTGAGTTCCTTCCTGGCTACCTTGTAACTCTCTAGAGCCGTGCCAGATCCTTGCTTTCTCAACCTTACGTAAGTTTCCTTCTTCCTCTTGACTAGAAACTCCACTTCTCTTGTCATCCAAGGCTCCTTCACCTTAGCATTCCTTCCTCGTCTCAGTGGGACAAAACTATCCAGCACTCGCAGCAAGTGCTCCTTAAACAACCCCCATATTACTGTTGTGCATTTCCCTAAGAACATCTGTTCCAAATTTTTGCTCCTCAGCTCCTGTCTAATAGCAATACAATTTCCCCTCGCCCAATTAAATACCTTCCCACTCTGACTGTTCCTATCTCTCTCCATGACTTTGGTAAAGGTCAAGGAGTTGTGGTCACTGTCACCGAAATGCTCTCCCACCGAGACACCTGACACCTGGTCTGGTTCGTTGCCAAGCACCAAATCCAATGTGGCCTTCCCCCTAGTCGGCTTATCTACATATTGAGTCAGGAATCCTTCCATGTACACACCTGACAAAATCTGCTCCATCTAAACCATTTGCATGAAGGAGGTTCCTGTCAATATTAGGAAAGTTGAAGTCACCCATGACAACAACTCTGTTACCTTTCCAAAATCTGCTGCCCAATCTGTTCCTCCATCTCTCTGTTGCTATTGGGGGATCTATAGAAAACTCCCAATAAATTAACTGCTCCTTTCTTGTTTCTGACTTCCACCCGTACTGATTGAGTAGACAAACCCTCCTCGATTACCTCCTTTTCTGCAGCTGTGATGCACTCCCTAATTAACAGTGCGACTATTTTACCCCCCTCCCTATTCTTCTTAAGACATCTAAACCCCGGAACATCTAAGAACCATTCCTGCCCCTGTGAAATCCATGTCTCCGCAATGGCCACAACATCGTAGTTACAAGGACTGGTCCATGCTCTAAGTTCATCTCCCTTATTCCTGATACTCCTTGCATTGAAACAGACACACTTTAACCCATCCTACTGAGTGCAACTTTGCCCTATGAACTGTCTGTCCTTCCTTACATATTCGCTGCATACTATTTTTGCCCATTAAACAGCTACCCTATCCTCCGATCCGTAGCTCTGGTTCCCATCCCAGATGGAGGAAGGGCTGGGGGGGGTTTAAGTGGCCGGTGGGGTGGATTCTCCCGTGGGGGTGGGGGGGGGGGTGGTGGGGGCGGGGGAGGTAATGGAGGTGGAGGTGGGGGGGGGGGGGGGTTGCGTTGTTGTCTACTCACTTGTGCTGCCCAGTGAAGGTCATTGACCTTCTTCCTGCACTGGAGGCTATTCTTCCTGGTCACACTCCCCGAGCTCACTGCCACTGCCACCTTGTCCCAGGTGGCACTGGCTGCCCTATGGCTGACCCGCCTGGACCATCGGGGGAACAGGGCATCCCTCCTGGACGCCACAGTGTCTAGTAGCCCCCCAGGTCAGCATCCCCGAATCTTGGGGCTGGTCTCTTTGGCGCCATTGTTGCGAGCTGGCTGGGGTTGGCTGAGCAAGTGCAGCTTAAGTGCTGCTCGGCGTGGTTAGCGGGGGCCTGGTGAACATGGTCCCAGCAAAGCAGCTGGCGAGCCTTCCATTGCGGCGAGAAATCCATGAGGCCTCGTGAAGTGGACCAATTAACGTTGAACTGCGTTGCTGGCCTCATTGGGCCAAGTGCCGGGAAGCTCGCAGCAATTCCCACTCGCTACAACACTTAGAAATCTACTGTTCGTCGATATATAATATATACTTGATAGTGCTACCAGTCCACACTCTTACTTGTTAACTGTCATCACCTCAGCTGTATTTATATCCTTACATTTTCACACTATGATATCCTTAATTAATTCTGCTTTCTGTTTTTCCTTTCTTCTTTTCCTATCCTCCAAAATGTCCGCTGGGATATATTTACTTGCCAATTTTGAATTGGATGTAACATTATTCAAAAGTGCAAAAGAACCCTGTGGAGTTTGACATTCTGATCAAAGGAACTATGTACTGCATTTCCAAACTGAAAAACCCAAAGGCAACAGATCGTCAGGACTTGGGTTACTAGGCAGGAAACAGCTAAAAAAGAGCATTCCCCCCCCGACCCCCGCACGATTCAGCATTTACACAAGGATTTTAAACAATTATGTCTAATTCGCATGTTATTAAGGCCAGCTGAAGGTTAATTTAATCAATGTCAGACTCTGGTCATGTGTTTGTATCATATGATTTACTTTGCACATCCTATTAAATGCATTTGAACATTCTGGCATAGATTTTCATCCGTGCATCAGGAGCGTAGAGCTGGTGGGTCAGCACGGTGGCGCAGTGGGTTAGCCCTGCTGCCTCACGGCGCCGAGGTCCCAGGTTCAATCCCGGCTCTGGGTCACTGTCCATGTGGAGTTTGCACATTCTCCCCGTGTTTGCGTGGGTTTCGGCCCCACAGCCCCCCAAAAAACCTGAAGTCTGCAGTAGAAAATTGGAACTTTATTTGATTAGGTCCTGAGGTATGCACATTGTGGATACTTGGTGAGTGGGCATGGAAGGTGTAAGGGCCATGGCAGTGGGTGGAGGGAATAGATTGGCATGGAGAGTATGGGGGCTATAGATTAGCTTGGATGGGGCATGTGGAGTGTGTGTGTGGGGGGGGGGGGGGGTTGTGCAGGTGCGAAGGGGTCAGGCTGGAAGACTGTTTTATGTTTTTTTTAAACTTTGATACAGTGCCTGTTTGTAAATGCTGGGCTTCTTCCCAGTCCAATTCCAGACCTAAGATGTGCAGGTTAGGTGGATTGGCCACGCTAAATTGCCAGTTAATTGAAAAAAATTAATTGGGTACGTAGAAAAGGAACGTAGAACTGGGAAAATTCCCATGTCTGGAATTGGACTGGGAAAAAGCCCGGCATTTACACAAAGGCACTGTATCGAAGTTTTAAAATAACATAAAACAATTTTCCAGCCTGACCCCTTGCGCGCCTGTATATCCCCCCCACACACTCCACATGCCCCATCCAAGCTAACCTATAGCCCCCATACTCTCCATGCCAATCTATTCCCTCCACCCACCATCATAGAACATAGAACATTACAGCGCAGTACAAGCCCTTCGGCCCTCGATGTTGCACCGACCTGTGAAACCACTCTAAAGCCCATCTACACTATTCCCTTATCGTCCATATGTCTATCCAATGACCATTTGAATGCCCTTAGTGTTGGCGAGTCCACTGCTGTTGCAGGCAGGGCATTCCACGCCCTTACTACTCTCTGAGTAAAGAACCTACCTCTGACATGTCTTATATCTATCACCCCTCAATTTAAAGCTATGTCCCCTCATGCTAGACATCACCATCCGAGGAAAAAGGCTCTCACTGTCCACCCTATCCAATCCTCTGATCATCTTGTATGCCTCAATTAAGTCACCTCTTAACCTTCTTCTCTCTAATGAAAACAGCCTCAAGTTCCTCAGCCTTTCCTCATAAGATCTTCCCTCCATACCAGGCACCATTCTGGTAAATCTCCTCTGCACCCTTTCCAATGCTTCCACATCCTTCCTATAATGCGACGACCAGAATTGCACGCAATACTCCAAATGCGGCCACACTAGAGTTTTGTACAGCTGCAACATGACCTCATGGCTCCAAAACTCAATCCCTCTACCAATAAAAGCTAACACACCGTACGCCTTCTTAACAACCCTCTCAACCTGAGTGGCAACTTTCAGGGATCTATGTACATGGACACCGAGATCTCTCTGCTCATCCACACTGCCAAGAATCTTACCATTAGCCCAGTACTCTGTCTTCCTGTTATTCCTTCCAAAATGAATCACCTCACACTTTTCTGCATTAAACTCAATTTGCCACCTCTCAGCCCAGCGCTGCAGCTTATCTATGTCCCTCTGTAACTTGTAACATCCTTCCGCACTGTCCACAACTCCACCGACTTTAGTGTCATCTGCAAATTTACTCACCTATCCTTCTGTGCCCTCTTCCAGGTCATTTATAAAAATGATAAACAGCAGTGGCCCCAAAACAGATCCTTGTGGTACACCACTAGTAACTGGACTCCAGTCTGAACATTTCCCATCAACCACCACCAATT